>NC_074727.1:18744341-19083091 GCF_947242115.1 Biomphalaria glabrata
GTGTGTTACGTAACCCAGGTCCATCATGTCGCTCCACACAAGCAATATGTTTAGTGTCACGTGACCCAGGTCCATCATGTCGCTCCACACAAGCAATATATTTAGTGTCATGTGATCCAGGTCCATCATGTCGCTCCATACAAGCAATATATTTAGTGTCACGTGACCCCAGTCCATCATGTCGCTCCACACAAAACCATTTTTTTAGTTTAGTTTTTAAATAAAATGTATCGTTCTGACTTTTATTCTGACTTTTTTTTTCAAGATACACATAACCCATACCTGAAGAGCCGTATGTCCAGCCAAGCTATGTATTTGGTGTTTACGTGACCCAAGTCCATGGCCATCTGCAGGACATCGTACTTGGCGTTCATAATGACGGAGTAGTTGGCGTTTACCGTGTTGGGGTGATACTTGGGGTAGTCGGGCTTAGAATAAATCTGATTGACTCTGTCGTAGTCTTTAAAAGAGCTAAGCTCAGATCTGTTGATTCTTATCAGCACAGTTCTTTCCGGAGGAAGATTGGATCGAATCTGTCTACAAAAATAAAATAAAAGAAAAAAAATATTTTAACGAGCGTGTTGTTGTTTTTCTTGAGAAGTAAATTAAAATTCCAAAATTCAAATTTAAATAAACTTTTAGAATAATTTAAAGTATCTAGGCAAACCATGGTTACGGTCTACTTCGCTTATCTAGAGTTAGTAATGACGGTGGAGCTGATGATGATATACTAATTCAGATCAATAAAGCTAGGTTTGCCTTTTCAACTCCTCAAGCAATTTGGCGTTCTGAGGCACAATCTCTACATAGCAAGATACGAATCTATATTATCAATGTTAAGTCTGTCCTTCTTTACGGTTCAGAAACATGGTGAGTCACTGAGACAAATATGGAAAAGCTCCAGACCTTCGTTATCGGATGTCTACGCCGGAAATGAGAAATTAGGTGGCCAGAAAAGATAATTACTGTCAATTTATGGGAGAGAACTAGATAAAAGCCCATAGCCCAAAACATCAATAAGCGAAAGTGGAGCTCCATAGGACACACTATGCGAAAACCAGCTACCAATGTTGCATGGCAGGCACCTGATTGGAATCCGCAAGGAAAGAGGAAAGTGGGTAGATCGAAGCAAACCCGGAAGAGGTCAGTCATCAGTGAAGCTGAGGATACTAGAATGACATGGGAGCAGATGAAGAAAGCTGCTCAGAACAGAGTGTGGAGAAGTGTGGTTGCGGTCCTATGGTCCCCTGTGCACTGGATTAAGTCAAGTAAGTCATGGCTACTAACTAATTAACAAAGTTCTGTGATTGTGTTTACGTTGAATTAGAAGTGTTTTCTGAAACTTTAATTAGTGACGTCACCCCCTCCCTAAAAAAATTCGTCTCCTTATCTTATCTTCTTATTATCTTATAAAATACTTTATAAAATAAAATGATTTTATATAGCGCTACTTTCGCTTTTTGGTCCAATCTCATTTGTGGACCAGTTGGGGGGGGGGGGGTATCTGCCTTTAGGCGCTCAGTAAACACAACTCTGCCCGAGTCGGGTGTCGAACCTCGAGCCCCCTTCTAGGTAGCCAAGCCAAGCCAAGTTCAAGCGCACTTGGCCTCTCGACCACGCTTCCCACTTTAAAAAAGAAGATGATTACGTCCTGGCTAACTCAGGCAACCCATTCTATGCTCTAATAGCACTAGGAAAGAAGGAGCATTTGTTCAAATTTGTCCTAGCTTATGGAACGAGGAATGTGCATTTATCTTCGTGTCTTTCTGAGAATTTTATTACACTTTGATTTTGTATTTGAAGTTCAGTGTTTTATGTATAATTGATACTTTACTTTTGAGTCTTTTATCCTAAAGTCTTTCTAATTTAGTGATTTTACTAAAGGTGTTACTCTAATCACTCTATTCGTTTGTTATGAATCTCACTGCTCTATTTTGTGTCTGTTCCAGTTACTTAATGTTTTCTTGAGTTGAGGGGTCCCAAACAGAGAATGCATATATTCTATTATTGGCCTAATCAAGGTCAAATAACATTTTAGTTTTATGTTATTTGATTTATAGAAATTTCTTTTAATAAACCCTAATGCTTTGATTTTTTGATAGTTTCATCAATACCGGTACGGAGATTCCATGACAGTTGAAATTTCATTTATTATAACACCTAGGTATTTTGCGTTTTTAGTTCTCTTGAGTTGAGGGGTCCCTTACAGAGGATGCATATTCTATCATTGGCCTAACCAAAGCTAAATAACATTTTAGCTTTATGTTCTTATTTGATTTTTTAGAAATTTCTTTTTTCTTTCTTTCATTGTTTGATATTTTGATAGTTTCATCGATAGGACAGTTTTTCATTTATTATAGCAACTAGAAATTTTTAGTTTTTGTCTGTGTTACTGGTTTACCATGAATACGATAAGTGACCGGTGACCGGTTAATTCATTCCCGGTCACTTCATCCCCGGTCATTACATCTTTGGTCACTTCATCACCGGTCACTTCATCCCCGGTCATTTCATCCCAAATTAAATATTTTTTCTTATTCATTGTTTAATTGTGCTGTTAAGCCCTCATTTGATCTAATATATAAATATGATTATGTAGAATGCTTTTTGATGTTTTTTTTTTACATGTTATTAATGCGTTTATAGTGTTTCGCCTTCCACTTTACATTCTTGATGAGAAATCGTATAATATATTGTAAATCTGAGTGTGTACGTATCTATGGATGTGGGGTATGTAATATTATAATATTGCTATAACTTAGCAATTAACCTCAACGAAAGTGATATAAAACAGAACGTTTAATAATCAATTATAAACTACATCTAGAGCCAAACTTAGAATCACATCTCAGGCCTTCTTGTTTACATCTCTAATCATCGGCCATCTTCCTTTTCCTCTGTTCTCTATCGTGTCCTCTGGTACACAATGTCGCGCCAAATGACAGTGCGCAATGTAGAGTCATAACAATATTATCCCGTGCATGACGTAATGATCAAAGGCCAAGGTGTGGTGGAACTAGAGGAAATCATTTAAGAGATGAGAACGATTAGAATACTTATGATCATGCCTCTGATAACTCCTGACGACCATGTTTCACTTTATTTTATTTTTCAATCGCTCTTTCTTGAAAATGGGCGCGTCATTTTTAGCCTTGAAATAAGGTTTTATTTTTTTTTAAATAAAGGCTGACTTCACCCCTTCACAGGATATCATGTCGTCTATATAAGTTTTGCTTTAATTTCTTTTAAACATTAAAGTTGTAAATTGTGTTATAGGGAAAGAGAATTACAAACATTGTTCAGCAATATGAATCGATACTTACAATAACCTATCTATCTTCTCAGTGACAATGGACACATAAATACTATTTTACATGACCTCTATATCTATAAATGTAACATTTTTATAGTTTCTAGTGGCATTTAATTGTATTCTTATCTAATGTGTTACAGTTATTGTCGTGTAAATAAAAATGAATATACCAAATATTGCTTATTTCATGATTTCTACGATTACTTTTTTAGATAAAATGATCAGATGATGAAATGACCAGGGGATGAAATGACCAGGGTATTATATATATATATATATATATATATATATATATATATATATATATATATATATATATATATATATATATATATATATATAAGGATTAACGCCACACTTTTTTGGGCTTTTTGAATGACAGTCTGTCTGTCCGTCATGTAAATATCGAAAAAAAAAAAAGACTTAAAGCTATTGAAAATCTTATTAACCTTTAATTTCCCTTTCGAAACATCGGATTAGTTTTAAGTATTTATAATAGATTGTTCCGGATGTTTATATATATATATAGTGAGAGAAAAAGAGAATTCCAGAAAAATCTAATACCGTTTATTACATTTTTGGAATGGTCTTGTATGAAAATTAGTTGTACCATAGCCTTGTGGAGAGATTTTCATATTATACTTTGGTGTTAAGAAGTTGTTTTCCTTAGAAATCGGAACATAATATTAACGATAATTAGATTTTGTAATGTTTTAGCTAGAAAATTTAATGTAGTGTAAAAAAGAAGTGCGATTTTAAAAAGAGTTAAAATGTTTTTCATAAATAATCCGGAACAACCGATTTTCATACATGAGAAGAAGATTATTTTTATTTATTTATTCGAAGAGGGATTTTAAACAGTAATTTTGCGTTAGTAGATTTTTCATATAAAATTCGGAACAATTTTGACGACAATTTGTAAGAAAATTAAAGTAATGTAGGTCAATTTTTTGTTCAAAACAAAATCCTGAACATTTTTAACCGATAAAATATATTCTGTTATGTTTCATCAAAAAAAATGCAAAATAAGTCTAAAAATTATTTTCAATAATTTTTTCTTGTAATATACTTTATTATTTCAAGAATCTGAACAACCTATTGTCGATATTTAAAAAAAAAGTAATTTGACATAAATTTGTTGTAAGTTGAAAATAAGGAATAATTTGGTATCAATAATTATACCATAGTGTCCAAGAATCTAAGGGTAATGTGAGTCAATGATGCGATCTCAAACAATCATTTGACATAATTTATTTTTTATAAAACAATATTTTAACAACTTTATAGTTTAGAGATTTATATGTTATTTGTCGTATGCATCTTGCGCGATGTTTCTTTTGTGCACAATAATTTACTTCAGTTTCTAGGGACGCGCTTTTGTTGATGTCACTTTCTTTTTGACTCTGTTATGGTTGTGCCGATGGCAGATCTTTTGCGGGAGTTGTTTTCTTTGGTGTTTTCCTTCCCCAGTATTGGGTAAGTTAGTTTCTTTTACTTTATTCCTCGTGGTGTAGCTCTAAATTCGTTGGGCCTATGGTCTTGTGAATGGCGATCTCAGGGAATGCTTATTTTTCTTGTTTAGAGACGCAGGTTGGGGACTCTGTTAGAGTCAAGCCTGAGTGTATGGTTTGGTCCTTGCCTCCATGGTTTTAGGTTGTGGGCTGCGCGGGCCCTGATCGAGTTGGGACACTGAGATTAAGGTGTGCTACGTTATGTGGAGTAAGTTGCTTGTTTGTATTTGACCTTTTATAATACCAGTTACCAAACACGTATTCATCTGTCAAGTCATATTACATTGATTATTCATTACATTGTTGCATTTACATTCTTGTTATTCAACTGATATAAGTTAACTTTTCGTTGTATTAATATTGTTCACGTTAAACAATTGTTGTTCATTTGGATGACATGTATTCGAGTTTGTTTTTTTTTAAATATAAAAGTAACGGACAGACCGACCAACAGACAAAACGCACAAAAATAAGCGTTTTTTTTATCCTGATGGGCGCACTTAAATACAAATAAAATGTGATTATTTAAAAATATTTGAGGAAACTGATTAGTAACGTGTGAAGCTATTGCTTGTTACGCTACTGCATGAAAGTCGCTGCATAATAAGTCGCTTTTAAAAAATTTGCGTGATAATTACATACAAAGTGCATTCTTAGCCTTTATAAACAAAAATAAATTTTTTCTTTTAATTTTAGCAGACAGTTCACAAGAAAAAACACAGTTAACTTGTTAGGTGCGACGTCCCTATAGACCCAGATCTGTGTGAGACGTCATAGCTACGCCAACCCTCTGCAACTCACTGGACATATCCTGTCAACTACGCTGCCCACGGCAGATCAGCTCTGCCCGCAGTAACCTTGTGCCCACGGTAGCCGGCCACCCGCCCTACTGTGCCCACTACAGATATCAGAACTTTGATTGAGACTCCACTAGGACTGAATCACCGGCGTCCCTCTACCCGCTAGAGCGCCACCCCCAGCTGCAGAACCTCAAGCCAAGACACAGCCAGCTGCGACATCAACAGGACAACCAGCTAAGTCAGAGGACAAAGTGATATACTCTCTTATTAAGTGCAAGAGTGATGATTAAATCTAGTATTATTTAGAGATAGATGCAAATCCTCCCCCTTTTTATTCTTATATGTATATTTATGTAAATAAATATTCTTCATTTTAACTTTTGTATGTATCTTTCATTGATTGTCTCGTTGCGTGTCTGCCCCCGATTCATATGCTGATAGGTTGGTGTGTGATAGCTTTAAAAATAATCATCCCCTAGACAATAAACGCGCCAAACACACGTCACATTTTCCCCACCTGTCACAGTCTTGCCTACGCATATAAATAATTGTGCAAAGTTTCAACTTGATCCTATAATGAGTGTGGGAGAAATAACGTGTTATATATTTTTTTTTATCAGACGGACAGACAGAATGAGTTGATATAAGCTTTATAAAAAAAAGAGCTACTGTATGTCTTAGGTATTAATGGGTTGACAAACTTATATAAAGTAATGTATTAACATACTTCCTTATTGTACTTTTCAGTAATGGGTAATGTACTTAAAGTAATGAGATATTTACTTGAGGTACTGTTTAAATAGGCTTACTTATTTGAAAAAATTTTAAAATACTTAGTGAAGTAAAGTTTAAATACTTACTTAAAGTAGTGTTTAAATACTTACTTGACTTAGTGTTTAAATACTTACTTAAAGTAATGTGTAAATACTTACTTCAAGTAGTGTTTAAATACTGAAGTTGAAGTAATGTTGAAATATTTCTTGAAGTAGTGTATCAAGACTTACTTGAAGTAATGTTAAAATACTTACTTGAAGTAGTGTTTCAATACTTACTTGAAGTAATGTTAAAATACTTACTTGACCTAGTGTTTAAATACTTACTTGAAGTAATGTGTAAATACTTGAAGTAATGTTAAAATACTTACTTGAAGTAATGTTAAAATACTTACTTGACCTAGTGTTTAAATACTTACTTGAAGTAATGTGTAAATACTTCCTTCAAGTAGTGTTTAAATACTTACTTGAAGTAATGTTGAAATACTTACTTGAAGTAATGTTGAAATATTTCTTGAAGTAGTGTTTCAATACTTACTTGAAGTAATGTTAAAATACTTACTTGAAGTTATGTTAAAATACTTACTTGAAGTAATGTTAAAATACTTACTTGAAGTAGTGTTTCAATACTTATTTGAAGTAATGTTAAAATACTTACTTGAAGTAGTGTTTCAATACTTACTTGAAGTAATGTTAAAATACTTACTTGAAGTAATGTTGAAATATTTCTTGAAGTAGTGTTTCAATACTTACTTGAAGTAATGTTAAAATACTTACTTGAAGCTGTGTTTCAATACTTACTTGAAGTATGTTAAAATACTCACTTGAAGTAGTGTTGAAATACTTACTTGAAGTAATGTTAAAATACTTACTTGAAGTAATGTGTCAATACTTACTTGAAGTAATGTTAAAATACTTACTTGAAGTAATGTTAAGATACTTACTTTAAGTAATGTTAAAATACTTACTCGACCTAGTGTTTAAATACTTACTTAAAGTAATGTGTAAATACTTACTTCAAGTAGTGTTTAAATACTTACTTGAAATAATGTTTAAATATTTACTTGAAGTAATGTTGAAATATTTCTTGAAGTAGTGTTTCAATACTTACTTGAAGTAATGTTAAAATACTGTTGTAACCCTGCCTTGCACCAGTGCTTGAGGTGCGCACTAGCGCACTAGTGAACGTAAACAGGAAGACACTAGGAGAGAGAGAGAATAACAGTGCATCAGGGATTGTGGAGAGTCTGAATGTTTGGGAAACTAAGAGGCCAACTTTTGTGCTGCCTGAAGGTTGTAGTAGGGACCTGGAGCGAAGCGGGGAAGGCTGTCTTTGGTCCACATTTGGGTTAAGTAGCAAAGGACTGGTATACTTAGTAGTAAGACTCTGAGAATGCTGAAGGATGAATCATCATGTTATGTGTTTAACCTAGTGAATAAACACAACTATTATTTCCTGTTAAACTGTGTTGAGTTGCATGCCTATTCGTTGAGTGCCTAGCCGAGAGTTGCAACAATACTTACTTGAAGTAGTGTTTCAATACTTGCTTGAAGTAATGTTAAAATACTTACTTGAAGTTGTGTTTCAATACTTACTTGAAGTAATGTTAAAATACTCACTTGAAGTAGTGTTGAAATACTTACTTGAAGTAATGTTAAAATACTTACTTGAAGTAGTGTTTCAATACTTACTTGAAGTAATGTTAAAATACTTACTTGAAGTAATGTAAAAATACTTACTTGAAGTAATGTTAAAATACTTACTTGAAGTAATGTTAAAATACTTATTTGAAGTAATTTGTAAATACGGAAATGAAGGAATGTAATCAAAGTTATTGTTGACACATTATTAATTGTAACTAAAGATTAAAGTCATCATAATCTACCATATATGTGTCTATTATTGTATCATTAAAAGTCATCATATAAGAAGACGTAACACTTACTTGACGTAATGTGTAAATACTTACTTTAAATAATGTTGAAATACTTACGTGAAGTAATGTGTAAATACTTACTTTAAATAATGTTGAAATACTTACGTGAAGTAATGTGTAAATACTTACTTTAAATAATGTTGAAATACTTACGTGAAGTAATGTTGAAATACTTACGTGAAGTAATGTTGAAATACTTACGTGAAGTAATGTTGAAATACTTACGTGAAGTAATGTTGAAATACTTACGTGAAGTAATGTTGAAATACTTACGTGAAGTAATGTTGAAATACTTACTTGAAGTAGTTGTATGTATCGTCATCGGTGAGGAAGGCCACAAGTTTGTTGGATAACCAATTGAAAGTCTGCATCCATTTTCTATATCTGTCATTGTCAAAGAAGTGTCCCGCATGTCCTTTCCGAAACTTCCCCAGGGGAACATACAACGTTACTATTGTTACTTCGTAAGGTTTGGGTTCGATTTTCTGAGAATGAAATAAAATTGGACTGTATTAAATGCATATTCAACAGACGCACTTGGTGTCAAAACCGGCCCTGATAAACCTACACCTCTTACCCAAACTATTAAAAGGTTTTTCTCTTATAAGAAATTGGGGGGAAACTGTTTTGATAGTTTTGTCTGGCTATAGATTTAACCCAATAGCATATATCTTGAAACGTAAGTGGACAAAGTCTAGAATCTACTTTTTCAAGAAATATAGGCTTTACGTTGTAGTGTGTGTGTGTGTGTGAAAGAGAGAGAGAGAGAGAGAGAGAGAGAGAGAGAGAGAAATATCTTGGCACGCATAAGGCACACACACATGGAAGGTATACAACTGAACATTAAAACGGGATATTCGAAAATGTAATTGATGGATTTGGTAAAGAGAAAGAAATATGGTTTCAGCATTTTGGCCATGGTTTCCGACTTTAGAAATTAACTAATGAATCTAATTTAGGGCCAGTATTCCCTCTTCTAAACATAACTATAACAGGGTTACAAAGATAGTTTGTGTGGAAACACAAACTCAAAATCGGCCCACGAAGTGGTCCACCCTGGCAGGTTAAAAGGCAGGTTTCAATATTTTCAGAAATAGGATGATCAGTGAATTAGTGAATGAGTGAATCTGTGAATCAGTGAATGAATGGTATTTCGCAGATATATTAGAGACCTTCATACATGCAGAAAAACTATGAAGAGATAGCATTCTGGTAAATCTGGCGTATACTTTCTCCACTGCTGAATCAATTTTTCTAAGCTCCTCGGTTCATACTATTTATTGCACAAAATAATTTTAATACAACGGAAGCATTAAACTTTCACTCTATGACGTAAAAATTTTTAAAAATCAAATGGGCGACTGACTAAGAGTAATAAAGAAGATTATATGCAAAAAAAAAAAAAAATATTCCATGCATTGAGATATCGTTAAAATTATTCATCACTTATTTTATATTTTGTTGGGAACAGTGAAGATCAATTTAGTGTCCTTGACATTGTTTAGTTTATCGTGGGAATCTCCTGAAACTTACCTGGCTTTCATTTATACTTTTCTCAACAATAGAGATACCTGCAGAAAAAACAACATAAAAACGTTTAAAATACAAGCATTTCGTCTTCTAAATTACAGTAGTCCTTTCAAGATCTACATCGTGCATAGTCATTAGCCAGAGCTAAGTCATTCGATTACCTGATCTAGGTGACCCTTTCCTGTCTCTAATAGCGCTAGGGAAGAAAGCGCTTGTAATGAATGTGATTTATTGTATCAGTTGTACTATTGTTGGTGAATTGAATTTTAAAGATTCCTATTTTCTTTTGCATGTCTTGCTATTTTTCTATCTGCGATTATGAAACGTCCCAAATGACAGATAGTGTTAGACTATCAATAAAGGAAAGTTGCTTATTTTGTATCATTATTTAATTTATTGGTCTATGGCACGTATCACAAACGGATCACAAACAGACTACTCTATTTTAGTCACACACTAAATTTGTCTTTTAGTGCGGGGGAGGGCCCACCAACATATTCTTGAACCCGGGCCCACGGCTACCATGTAACGCCACAGCGTCCCACTATATTGAAGATATAAGTCTCCTCCCCCCACACAAACACACCGGTCTACCATGGGCGTAGCCAGGGGGGGGGGGGGGTTGGGGTTCAACCCCCCCCCGAAATGAAATCCCCCCCGCAGGGGGGATAGGAATTTGGTGACTTTTTTGCTTTGATTTTGTTTATTTTAGGTGAGATTTTAATACTAAACCATCCCTTGTCACAGCACAGCCAAGGGGGTTTTGAATTTAAAACCCCCTACCAGGGGGTTTTGAGTTTAAAACCCCCTACCAGGGGTTTTTGCACTTAAATCTCCCTCTTCTATAAAACAAAACAAAAAAATGCAAACGACAATCCCCAATTTCCAAGAGCACAGTTAAGGAAGATTTTGATTTTAAAACCCCCTCAAAAATTTACGATAAACCCCCTCTTTAATATAAAAAAAGCAAATACACACTTAAAATGTTATGAGCTTAGCTAAATTGGTTTTGATTCAGTTTTGAGTTTAAACCCCCCTCCAGCGATGTTTGAAGGTAAAAAATACTAAAAAAAATTATTAAAAACAAAGCAAGTTACACACTCTAAAATCTATGAGCGTAGCCAAAGGGGTTTTGAGTTTAAACCCCCCGTCAGCGGGGTTTGAAGCTAAAAAATGCATCTTCAATGTAAAAAACAATTTAAAAATTACGCACTCAAAATGCTATGAGCGTAGCCCAAAGTGGTTTTGAGTTTAACCCCCGTTCAATATAAAAAAAAGCAAATTACACACTCAAATTATTTGAGCGTAGCCAAGCTAATTGGGGGTTTTGAGTTTAAACCCCTCTATTACAGATGGCTTTTTAAAACCCCTCCAGATGGTTTTGAGTTTAAAATCCCCCTACAGAGCGTTTTGAGGTGTAAAACCTCTATCTTCAATATCATTCTAAAGCAAACTACAGTTACCAAATTCTATGACCGTAGCTAAATGGGGTTTTGAATTTAAAAAAAAACACCATAAGTCCGGAGATTTTTTAGTTTAAAACCCCCAATAGATGATTTTGACGATAAAATTTCCTTTTTCGATATAAAATCTAAAGCAAACTAGAGTCACCTGTCTTCAAGAGAGTATTCAAGAGCGGTTACACATTTCTACCAGTGAATGGTCATCTGCCGAAATTGAAAAGCACTAAATGTGGCTCAACAAAGATGGCTAAGACAGATTGTGGGAGTCATTGATAGAGATCGGGTATAAAACAAGACAATCCTATGCCGAACTGGGATGCGACCCCTTAGTAAGATTTTGACAGAGCGTCGCATGAGGTTTGCGGGGCTTGTTCTCCGACAAAATGAATTAGGCATAATAAGAGTTGCGATGACATCCTAGTACAACTTGGCGCCATACATTTATGGAGTTTCTCAGAGCAGGTGGGAAGAGGCTTCAGACATTACTAGTCACAGATTTTTGTAGAAACAGCTTGACGGCAAATGCGCCGAACGGCGCGGGAGGGTTTAAGTCAGTAAGAATAGCACATTTGGTTTTTGAAATAAAACTTTTAATAGCAGGAAAATGCAGTGTAGATACCTCAGAATATGCATTTTGTTGGCTTTCAATACCAGAAATAGTGCTTGGCGGCGGGGCTCTGCCCCGCGCTGGGGGAGCTCCTAGCGCTCCCCTGAACCTATTGCTAGCTATGGCGGAGAGTCTACAATTTTTCCACTAACTCCAGGAAGAACCTATTCTAGGGCACACTAAACGACTTCCAAAAAAAAAATGAAGGTTCAGAATGTAATAAAGATTATGTACACACATACACACACATCCATATATATATAAATATTTTTTTTTTCGCATGGGGGGGGGGGAGGAGGAAATAATTCCCCCCAAACCCCCCCTCCGAAAAAAATCCTGGCTACGCCCATGGGGTCTACATAAACATTTATTTAATACTTTGATCCTTCCTAGCGGACAGCATGGACACAAACCATACATATATGGAGAGAGATTGAGAGAGATTGAAAGAGAGAGAGAAAGAGAGAGAGATAGAGAGTTAGAATGGAACTTGTCTCTCTCACATCATCGTGGCCTGTGACAAGTCAAAAGCTCGCTGTCAGAGTCACTCAAATTTATCACAGCATTAATTATTATTTCTCATTATTTATTTATTTTATTTTAATTATTACCCCATCCTACCCCTAAATTCTTCACCCGCACCACATTTTCCCCTCCAGGCCAGACTTAGTTGACCACATTGGAGATAGCTAGGCCGCGTCTTTCGACTTATCTTCCCTTGACCGGGGTAAAGAGAGACGCATTCTCTTTGATCGTACCGGCCGGATGTCTGACGAGCGCAGTTGACACCACCTGGTGTGGAATGCAAGTCACTCTCCTCCCCCCTTCTCCCACGTCTCTCTTTGATCTAGGAGATTACTCTATTCAAAGCGCCTCTCGACGTTCCAAGGTGCGACTCCCACCTCGAGTCAAATTCACCCACGTGTAAGATAAATCTTAAGCCTAGGACATTTCCTGTTTCCGCTCACATTCTCCAGGCCTGTATATAAAGTAGATTAAATCAACCAGACCCGCTTATTTCTCTATCGCTGTCAATCGAGTCTGGACTACTTCATACATTCTTACTCCTAGAGAAATACCTGGTGGTAAGCCGAACTTAATCACAAGTTCCATCTTAATTACTTTGTGCATATTTCTCACTGGAGACTATTATGTGTATTTTATTATTCCATTTACATTTAATTAGTGCATTGTGTATTTCTCACTGTCGTAAGTAGAAAACATAAACATGTCCTATGTATGTATTTGTTTATTGCATTACTCTATTAATGCTACGTTGCTCAATTGATCGTTGATGCAACCATGTATATATTTGTACATCCATTTTATTTCCTTTATCTCGGCTGATCGCCTTGATAATTTTACTAGCGCACTGATACTGCGTTTAGAAGAGAAGATATATGAATTATCTCCCCTTTACTCATTTTACTCTAACGAGAGTTGCGCCCCTTGAACGGACACCCGTTCCATTCAAGCGCGCTCCATTGTTCTCGACACACGGCCATATGTAAACAAACCGTCTTGGTCGCTGACCCCCGCCCAATTCACCCCCCCCCCCTTTCTTTCTCTATCCACCTGTGTTATTTATTTGAGATTATTATTTCCCCTTTATGTACATTTTTATATTATTACTTTCCCTTTTATGTACCTTTTTATATTGCTACTATCAGCAATCTATTTTCCAAATCCCCTTTGTCATCGTCTCCCCATTGTGCTCTAAAGCAATTTTACCAATCTGACTAATGCACCTCAGTCGAGGGCATCGATAAGATGCATGAGAGACATGTCCTAACTTGTCTTTATTTATCCGCAGCCTCCCTCAGGTGTCTGCCTATTCGCTATTTACTATCGAGAATCACCTATTGCCTATGTGCTAAGTGCTATTTAGCACTGCACTTGCTTATTTATTGGATCACTTGCCCACTTGCTATTGAGTATCCTCTACCACCTACGTGGATCTACTCAACTCTACTACTTGGCGCTATCGGCCTTGCCCGCCTATTCGACAGCCCACCTGTCAACTTTTTAGGTGCGACGTCCCTATAGACTCAGATCTGTGCGAGACGTCATAGCTACGCCAAAACCTCTGCAACTCACTGGTCTGATCCTGTCAACTACGCTGCCCACGGCAGATCAGCTCTGCCCGCAGTAACCTAGTGCCCGCGGTAGCCGGCCACCCGCTCTACTGTGCCCACTACAGATATAAGAACTTGGGATTGAGACTCCACAAGAACTATATCACCGGCGTCCCTCTACCTGCTAGAGCGCCACCTCCAGCTGCAGAACCTCAAGCCAGGATACAGCCAGCTGCGACATCAACAGGACAACCAGCTAAGTCAGAGGACAAAGTGACATACTCTCTTATTAAGTGCAAGAGTGATGATTAGACATAGTATTCACTAGAGATAGATGCAAACCCTCCCCCTTTTTATTATTATATGTAAATATTTATGTAAATAAATATTCTTCATTTTTAACTTTGTATCTTTCTTTCATTGCTTGTCTCCTTGCGTCTCTGCTCCCGATTTATATGCTGACGGGTTGTTGTGTGATAGCTATAAAAATAATCATCCCCTAGACATTAAACGCGCCAAACACACGTCACATTTACCCACCTGTCACATGGCCTCATTGGGTATCCATCAGTTTGTCTTTTCCTTCATCGAGTCCTGCATGTTGCAGCTTTTGTTCCCTCATCCAGTTACATACATCGCGTACAGTAGCTCGCCGATATCTGGGTCCACCTCAAAAAAAAGTAGATCACGCCCTTCATCAACCAAAGCATGCCGAAGCCATGTACTTGGTGGTGTTTCCCTACCCCAGCCAATCTTTAGCTCTCTGCCTTGGATCTCCTGCTTTAACTGCATGTAACTCTAAGCTCATCCAGTCTCCTCAGCGTTGTCATTCTTCTTGTCCTACTTCTGACACCAATTTTGTAATTTAAGGGATGCAACTCAACGAGGGTTCACAATAAAATATATGTGTTTATTAACAAACGCTAAAAACAGATTTACAGATTCTACAGTGTAATACTAATTTAATCTAACACATTTTCTGAAGTTATGCAATAGCCTATATTCGTAGACAAAGCTACAAGAAGGCTTCACATTTTTAGGACCTACACTTATCGATTATAAAAGGGATATAACGCCTTTATTTTTCTAGTGTTTATCATATGTATGTGTTCAGCTATCGATACATTATCAAATTTAACAGAATAATTTTTAAGACAGGTAGACCTACAATTGGATGTCCATCATATGATTTACAATATGTGGGCCGGATTGCATAGAAATGCCCGGGCCGAGCTTAACACCGAGTCCGCCAATGTCTGTAGTGAACTTGCATCTGTTTGGGACAAACGGATGTAAGAAGTTATACTTTTGCCTTTACTAAGACGCATTGTTGCGCACCAGCGCACTCTGTAACACTGAATCTGAACCACTAGCGTAACTATTGATTGTGAAAGAGGCAATTTTAGTCTAGACCCTAATCCTAGCTCCATGTAAAACCCTAACAAAATGTATAAACACACACACACACACATGCTTTCATACAGATGTAACCATACATTTGATGATCACACTGATCAATTACCTAGAGGAGAATTAGATTTGTGACCTAGATCTGTGAAGAAATACCTTAAAGAAAAAAAAACACAGACCTTTTCTCCTGACTTCTACATCTCACTATTCAATTTCCATCCTATAAAAAAGGGTATGTCAAATTCAGTGAAATAAAAGTAAGTTGTGTGAGTGACAATCGAGGCACAAGTAGCGTAAGCCTATTCATCGTAAGATTATCTTCATGTTAAGGGCAATCCACACCTTGAGGAAAGCTGATAAAGTAAGAGGGGAATTAGAGGGGTAGAGAATTAGCGGGCTCGACCCCTTGTTACAACATTGCTCGTTAGATATTGTGACATGAACTACTCGGGAATCACGGAGTACATTTGAAATTCATGGATAACATTTTTCACGTGAAGGTTTGCTTGGAGTGATGGAAAAAATCATGTCTGAGAGCTGTCCACATGGTCAAAAGTCAGTAGTCACCATGATATAGAAGGGAATAGATGTATAAATTATTATTGTTCAGAAGGTACTTCTGAATGTTAATATTTTGTGCATTTGATGTATTCAATTGGATTTCATAAGATATTTTGTGAGATATGATATGTAATTCTTTTCGGCTGGACTTGCTAGTGAGTTAATATTTTATATTAAATAAATGTATCGTCTGCTATTCAAGCATCAAGTTCTGAATCTCTATGTTCGTTGTGCTATTATGGTTGTAGTTGTAGTACTCATTAGTACACATACGCAACAACGTATCAGGTGTGAAGAAGAATATTTAATTAATACACAGCAGACATCTTTATAAATGTAAAGTCACATAACGTAGCTCTACACCCCTACTCTCCCCCCCCCCCCCAAAAAAAAAACGTCTTCGAAAAATAATATAAAAGATAAAAGACCTTCATAGTTAGGCCTAAATGAAAATAGTTACATTGAAAAGGTTTGCATGAAACTTCGCTTTGTAAAGTAAAAGTTAAGAAGTTTATCAAATCGGAAGAACCAGAAAATCTCTGCATATATTTTAATACCGCAGGAATAAGCTGTTTTTTCCACATAAAACAAAATAAATTAATTACCACTAATTGATTAGCTAATTGATTCATTTTTTGATTGATTCATGTACTGTCATCGACTAAAAATAATTATGCAAAATTTCATCTTAATCCCGGTTTTAAAAAATCGAATACAAATGTAATACAGTCACATCTAATATTTATTCCGCCTTTTTCAATACCAAACAAAATAACTAATTATCAGTAATTAATTGACTAATTTTGTGTATTCATTTGTCTTGTCTATGCCAATGAATAATTGTTTAAGTAAGTTCAACTTGATTCGAGAATGGGTTTGGGAGAAATAACTTGAGGCCTACAAACTTTTTACCAGACAGACAGGCAGACTGACAGAGTCAGTTGATATAAGCTTTGTAAAAAGGCCTTGCCCAAAATGCGCCGTATCTAGATCTTTGATTTTTTACCATAACAATATTTAGACATTAACCCAGCCCCTTACACTGTAACGATTTAGCTCTAGCCCTCACAGTAAGTTAGGCGAAGAGGCGGGGCTAAAGCTAGGCCCTCAAAACAGGCATATGAAGTACGCAAGTTGTGTGTAGTTTTTTTTAAATTTTTAATCCCTTCCTTTTATGAATATGAACAATTCCGGAATTTTACGAATGCCCTGATCTGCTGCTCATCGATAAAAAAGAAAAAGCCGCTACCATTATTATCGCCGTACTACTATCTCATAATTTAAGAAAAACTGAGTTGGAAAAACAACGAAAATATGGGAACCTATGCTTGGAGATTAAGCGTTTATGGAAGTTATCTAAAACAACAATATACACCATTGTCATATCAACCGAGGGGATAATAACAACTGACCTCACAGATACCGTCAAAGCCTTTGGCATTCCTAGGAACATTCTCGTTGCCTGTCAGAGGGCGGTACTGCTGCAGACCTGCCACATCACCAGAAAATTCCTCAGTGGAAACTGATAAAGGGACTACGATGAATTTTGTTTCCCTTTACCGAAACTTGACCCTGGCTGCGCCAGAGAATGAATACTCGTTCGTTTCTAACATAATAATAGTAATAATAATAGAAATAATAATAATAATAATTAATTAGCAATTTAAACCTCACAGAATGTAGTAGACAGACGGTCTGTAATAATAAAAAAAAAAAGCTACCCCTACAGATATTAAAATAATAAGAAGAGAAGTAGGTCATAAGTTTCAGATACAAGAGCTCATCTCAGATACAAATGACACCACCCCCCTCTCTCAGCCAACCAACGAAAATGTTTCTTGGACAATATCTTGGAAACAAAAGTTCCTCAAAAGTTCTTACCAACAACAACAACAAAAAAATACCATTTTAAGAACAACTGGAATCAAAGTGACGGACTACGATAGCCACACACGACTATTATTCCTCGAAAATACGCTGTCAGAAAGTTAAATCTAGATAGAGCTAGATTAAAGCGCTACAACGAAACCACCAATACGAAAGAGCATAAGACTCTATTTAAAAACAAAAAGAAAACAATTCTTCCGTAAACTAGCTGATAATGATGCTGACAAAATTCAACACATTGAAATCACAAAACACGGCGCATTCATACATCACAACGCGCTGGCTAACTGAATCGACGAAATCCAAACTACAAACAAAATAATACCAGAAATGTCTGATCAGGATTTCACAGCTGAGCAGACCTCATCGGCTATATAAAAAAATTAACAACTGACTGCTCCTGGGCCGGACAATATACACAACATTTGGCTGAAAAAAAAACTTACAGCCATACATGTACCACAAATATCAAGTTTTAATGAGTTAACATTAGAACCGTCTTCAATTCTGACAGAACTCATTGAAGAGAGAACATTTTTCCTCCCCAAAAAAGGTGATCCGAATCAACCAAACTATCGCCCAATCACTTGCTTGTCTCTCCAAAATAGGGCTCACAGCCATATGAAAAAGTGTTCGAGATGAACCATAGTCATTCTACGACTAAAGGAGGCCAATGATGATTAACTTCACTATTAAAAAGTAAAATGTCTCCATTTTGTTCTGCCCATAAACTACTAGCAGAGGAACAACACGGTAACGAGGCAGAAACCGCACCACCCCCAGTGCCCCTTTACGCCTTCGGTGTCATAAAATGGAGTGACACCGACCTACATCTAATTGACGGACTCACGACTAACCAAATTTCTATGTTTACATCCTAATTTCTCCACATCACATCAAACCCAAACGAAAGTGACACTCCAATAACGAAATCCAATAACACAAGGAAATGGCCAAGAATATATGTTGGTCGAGGCTGATAGCGAATGTCGAACAAGAAGTGTAATAATAACGAAGGGGGATAGTCGAATGTCGTCAAGCTAAATCTCTACGTCCATAATACCGTCGAATGTCGTCAAACTAGATCTTAAAGTTCATAATACCGTCGAATGTCGTCAAACTAGATCTTTAAGTTCATAATACCGTCGAATGTCGTCAAACTAGATCTTAAAGTTCATAATACCGTCGAATGTCGTCAAACTAGATCTTTAAGTTCATAAAACCGTCGAATGTCGTCAAACTAGATCTTAAAGTTCATAATACCGTCGAATGTCGTCAAACTAGATCTTAAAGTTCATAAAACCGTCGAATGTCGTCAAACTAGATCTTAAAGTTCATAAAACCGTCGAATGTCGTCAAACTAGATCTTTAAGTTCATAAAACCGTCGAATGTCGTCAAACTAGATCTTAAAGTTCATAAAACCGTCGAATGTCGTCAAACTAGATCTTTAAGTTCATAAAACCGTCGAATGTCGTCAAACTAGATCTTTAAGTTCATAAAACCGTCGAATGTCGTCAAACTAGATCTTTAAGTTCATAAAACCGTCGAATGTCGTCAAACTAGATCTTTAAGTTCATAAAACCGTCGAATGTCGTCAAACTAGATCTTGAAGTTCATAAAACCGTCGAATGTCGTCAAACTAGATCTTTAAGTTCATAAAACCGTCGAATGTCGTCAAACTAGATCTTTAAGTTCATAAAACCGTCGAATGTCGTCAAACTAGATCTTAAAGTTCATAAAACCGTCGAATGTCGTCAAACTAGATCTTTAAGTTCATAAAACCGTCGAATGTCGTCAAACTAGATCTTAAAGTTCATAAAACCGTCGAATGTCGTCAAACTAGATCTTTAAGTTCATAAAACCGTCGAATGTCGTCAAACTAGATCTTTAAGTTCATAAAACCGTCGAATGTCGTCAAACTAGATCTTTAAGTTCATAAAACCGTCGAATGTCGTCAAACTAGATCTTTAAGTTCATAAAACCGTCGAATGTCGTCAAACTAGATCTTGAAGTTCATAAAACCGTCGAATGTCGTCAAACTAGATCTTGAAGTTCATAAAACCGTCGAATGTCGTCAAACTAGATCTTGAAGTTCATAAAACCGTCGAATGTCGTCAAACTAGATCTTTAAGTTCATAAAACCGTCGAATGTCGTCAAACTAGATCTTTAAGTTCATAAAACCGTCGAATGTCGTCAAACTAGATCTTTAAGTTCATAAAACCGTCGAATGTCGTCAAACTAGATCTTGAAGTTCATAAAACCGTCGAATGTCGTCAAACTAGATCTTGAAGTTCATAAAACCGTCGAATCCGGTCAAGCGAAATCTCTACGTCCACAGCTGTCTACAGCCTTTTAAAGTAGTCTGTGTACATTTCGCTATTCTTCCTAAAATCCTCGTCATTGCCTGTAAGTCGAAACTTTCCCTTTCTATAATACAAATAACTAATTACTTATTGTGACACACACACACACATACATACATATATATATATATATATATATATATATATATATATATATATAATATTAAAAATCAACAAGAAAACAAAATAAACTACATCAATCACATTAATAGCAACACGAATAAACTCAAATAAATTCGCATTTCTTTTCAAGATCACCATTCATTTTGGTATATCCTACAGTTCCACTCATGTCCTTATGTGAAAAGCTAAAGACCGTTTGTCTTGTTACCATTTTTTTTTTTTACGTTTTGTTTTTCCATCTCTCACTAACTTACCGCTTTTTGAATATTGAATGTAGATAAGACACAGACAAATAAATAGGATGGAAACAACTGCAGCATTGTTTTTTTTCCTGTAAACAAACATTTCTCGTGATTTCAATCTTACACAATAAAGGGTTTGAAATTCAAAACCAAAAACTCATAATTTTTACTGCACCAGACAAGCTGACTGTCTCCCAAGAAACATGCACTGTTAAATCTCGCAAGATGCGGGACCTTTTTTTTTTTTTTAATTGCGGCAACTGGATCCAACTGTCAATGTACAAATCAATAGCTTTGCAAAACAGAATTCACACCGCCATTTCCCATACTAATGTACACTATGTACATCTAGATTTGTTACCTGTAGAACACAACAATCACTTCATGCAATATTTTATGTTTCATTAATCTTTTTTTCCAATTTTATCTCCTCTCTCTATCTCTCTCTATCTCTACCTCTCCCTCCCTCCCCACCTCTCACTCTCTCTCTCTCTCTCATCTGAATAATAATTAAACTCAGACTTTGTTTTTTATTTAGCTCTTTATTTATAGATGTGCAATTCATTTTATTTTTAGACACGAGTCCTAAATAATTGTGTCTTTCAAATGTGGGCAGAGGCGTAGCTAGGGTGGGGGGACAATTTAAAAATCCCCCGGGCTCTCACTTGAGGGTGGGGGGCCCAATTGAGTTTTTTTTTACATTAATTATTAAATATTACGCAAAATGCAGAGGCCCCCAAACAGTTCAAGCCCCCGGGCTCCCAAAATGATGGCCAATTCTTAGCTACACCACTGAACGTGGGTGCAATGTTTGGTAGGTCAATGCTTTTCAAACAATGTCTGGCTATGACATCATTCAAGAATATTCTATATTGATCCTGGTTGGCGCCTGCCTCAATCTGCTTCAAGACTCTGTAGATTTATTTTACTTGTATACAACGTGTGAAGACCTTTAATTGCACCCGGCTACAGTACGGGGCTGCTGCACGAGAGAAGGGCATCCACAAAATAGGTTAAAATATTCGAATTTCTACGAGTCAGACACTTTTTTTTTTTTTTGCATATTAGTGACAAGACTTTAAATCTTACGTCAGGGTGGGGGGTGCGGGGGGGGGGTCGGTCCGCATCGGGTGACAGCCATATGGGGTTGACACCCAAGTGGGACAAATTATATCTTGGCAAAAGCAGATACATCAAAAAAGTCTCACAGTATATATAGCCAAACCACTAGCGGATTCATAACTTTGGAGTGGGGGGGGGCGATTTTTTTCCAAACCCTAACCCTAACGCCCAGTAAACCCTAACTCTATGCATAAACGTGCGTACGACATATATATATATATACAGTGGCGTATCAGGATCGATGTCACCTGGTGCGGTAAGCTCATGGTGTCACCCCCGTCCCCATCAATAGTCTCCAAACATTTCCCAATATTGTTACACAAATGTAAAATGAGTCTCTATTTTATTTTAATTGTGATTGATTATGACATTTTGTCCATGGTTACTACAAATATTAAAATGTACGTTTATTAGATAAGAGACAGACTTTACATTAACTCTTTCTTAGACTTTAAAGCCTTTTACACATTACGGACACTGTTTAACATTATGTTAACCTTATTCAAACTTAAACTACCATCTAAGATATTTTAGAATCTAAATAAAAAAATGTTCGCCGCTCTCTTAGTCAAACTTTTTTTCAGTGTTTCTTAGATTCAGAAACTCATTTTCTTTGGTTTTAGATTGTATCATTTCTCCTAGTCAGAAATCGCAAGTTTAAAAAAATAAATTAAGAAAAGGTGGACGGGCCGAATTTGAAGTGTGAGAAACATTCGAGGCAAATGAACAGTGCTTCTCAAACGTTTTCCTCTGGTTTTCCCTAAATATTTTGTTTTATCGCACCCCCATAGTTAGGTACGTAAAAGGAGAAACCAATGACGGTTCTAACAATTGGTTTCCGAAGGCCTTTAAGAATATAATGAAAAAGAAAAGATACTTAAAGACATATAATTATGATAAAATTTTCCGGTTAAAATGTTTTTTTTTATAAATATTTACATTATGTTTAGAATCATAATGCACAAAGTGAATCTACATTAAAAGCTAGTCCGTTGAGCCTTTAGGCTTCCTAAATGTTGATTTGTAGATAATTTTTGTGGACTCAAAAAGTTTTTTCAATATCAATATCATAACGAAGAATCAGCCCCCCCCCCCCCCCCCAAGATCTAGGGGAAGCGCCTTCCTGCCTTCTGGGCCTCATCATTCTTTGTTTTCTGGCGTCAACACAGCGCTTCTTTGTTTCTCGTAGTATACAGAGCCCATGTAAAAAAAAAGATTAAAATATAACAGACAAAAAGTTTACGATATTGAATTATTTATTGCAATCAGAAAGCACTATTCATTCAAGTTTAAAAAAAAAAGGAAAGAAGAAGGAGTCAACATTGGTCAACACTGTAATCCTAGGGATATTCGAGCTACACATAGCGCACGTATGACTGTAGTGGGCGTGATCATTTTCTTGTTCAGTAAGAACTTACGCTGCGGAGCTTTTATTTTTGTCACACAAAAAATCGTCAAAATAACGACATTCAACAGAATTTTAGGCCTAAGAAAAACATTTAACTCTGTTCATATTAGGATGTTGGCCAATTACTACAAAAAAAAAATATACAACTTTTTATTTATACCCTTGAAAAATAATTTGAAAGGCTTTTCCCCCTCCAACTGTGTCATTGCTTCTAGTTTGAGAAACACTGCAGTATAACATGCAAGTTTTTAATGGGCTTGATAATCATTTCGCTCATATTCACCTTTAGCAAGAGAATTAGCAGCTGGCCTGTTCTGTTCACGTAACATACGTCCATAGTACAATTGTACGTCAGTCGGGAGAAATGTATCAGAAGGTAGAAGACTTTCAAATAGCGTTGTTGGAGACGTATTGAAAAGTCTTATTACAAAAAACAACAAAAATTGAATCGATCTTGGAGTTAATGGGGAAAGGTTCTAGTTAGAATATTTTTTTCTATTTTGGCAATAGTGCCGTTTTAACTTGATTACTAATAAAATATTAAAGAATTTCAATGAAAATACAATCTACTTTTTTCCTTATAAGAAAGACCACCTTTGCGTCCTATTTTCAACACTTAGCATTTTGGAAATTTCAGGCGTAACAAAATTTAAGATATTTAGATCAAAGTATTTTTGAGTATCTAGCTACACACTTATTTTCGTCTAAGTTGTCTGTTTTTTCGAAAGTCTACAAGGCATGCGAGTAAAAAAAAAAAAAGCAGTGTTTCTCAACCTGCGGCGAAAAAAACCCAGTCATGTTGAGGCCTTACTCTTGATAGCTTGAGGGTCCGGGAAAGCGCTTTAAGCCTCCCCAGTGGGGTTCGCCAAAAGCGTTTTCTTGCATTTTTCACTGAAGAAACGCTTTTTCTCCATAATTATAGCGCATCATCCATCCGTGTTTCGGGGCGAAGCCCCGACGCCAAAAGCGTTTTCTTGCATTCTTTACTACAGAAACGCATTCTCCTGACATCTACAGCTCATTATTTATTAGTGAGGTTCGGGGCGAAGCTCCGAAGCCAAAAGCGTTTTCTTGCATTCTTCACTGCAGAAAGGCATTCTTCTGTCTTCTACAGCTCATTATTCATCCTATTAAAAAGACTTTTAAATAATGTTTTACTTGAAAAATATTTTAATATGAATTTATAAGCCCTTAGTATATTGCAAAAAAAAAAAAACGGTTTGAAGACACCTCACATATTTAGATTAAGGCTTTGTAAGTGATACATTTTTTCAATAGGACTTTTTCTAACTTTGTGTTGTTACAGAACTGTAATTCAAAGCTCTAAACAAAAAATTTTGGAAGTGAGAGGAGAAATTTAGTGGACCAATTAGATTCTACTCTAATTTTTTTTTGCATTTTTTATGATTGTGAGCTATACTCCCAAATTTATTAAAATAGAAAAATATCAGATTGAGTAAAGATTGAAAAAAGCGACTAGGAAAAGATTATTTGGGTTCAGAACTCACATCAATCGTTACTCTTATACTGAAAACTTTCGTATGAATTCTAAATTTACCAAAGCAAAGTCTTTCTTTAAAACAATTATGATAAATTCATATGAAATTACATAAACTCTGTCGCCATATTTGACTATTCTATTTTAAAACGTCATGTTTTCTTCTGAGAAGGGGTGGGGGCGGTAGAATAAAAACGATTAATCCTCGCTCCTTTTTTAAAATAATTTCTGCTAATGATTGCATTTGGCATTACATAATAAGGGGTGGGGCGTCTCGATAAAAGAATTTAATTTATAGCATATATTAATTATATTAGTGACGGCTTTTTTTTTTCATTTTGTAATTTCTGAACTATAATACATAAATAAAAATTATTGGTTTGTCCGATGAGCGGAAGGCGATTGCATGTATCGCCCCTCCCACCTGGTACAGCCCTTTTTCATTTTATATTTACTAATAATAACATTTGAGATTAGAGTGTTGTGCTACAAAATATACAAATGGGTTCACATATCAATACGTAGCTTATATTATATAGATATTCATATAATTTTGTTCACAAACCATAATTTCCCCATAAAAGTAGGACCGCCCCCCCTCAACTCAAAGGATTTAGGTGGAAAGAGCAGTAGAGGTATTTCCCCCCCCCCAACCAAATCGGCCAACAGAGGAACGACATAATATAAAGATTGGTTAAAATATCAATAACATGTTGGCCGAATGGGTGGGGCGATCGCCCCTACCGCCCCCCCCTCTGAATCCACCAGTGACCCAAACATCTACTTTAGTAATCTAGATTTATATATTCTATTTTAGGCCTTTTTTGTGTTTGTGCTAATGTCTAAAACGTTACCATACGTGCTTAGAAGGGCATGGGCGTAGCTAGGATTTTTTCGGGGGGGGGGGTTGGGGTTGGGGGATTTTCCTCCCCCCCCCCACGCCACACACACACACACATATATGTATATATATTTATGTGTGTGTATATAATAGTTCTTTATTACATTCTGACCCTTCATTCTTTCGGAAGACGTTCATTGTACCCTAGAATAGGTTCTCCTGGAGTTAATGGGAAAATTGTAGACACCCTGCCTTTGCCAGCAAGGTGGTCTGGGGGAGCACTATTTTCAGTAGTTAAAGCCAAAATAATGCATACTCTGAGGTATCTACAGTGCATTATCCTGTTGTTAAAATTTTTAGTTTAAAAACTAATCTACTATTCTTACTTACTTAGGACTTAGATCATCCCGCGCCATTCGGCGCACTGGGCTGAAAGCTGCTTCCACAAAAATCTGTCACTGGCAATGTCTGAAGCTTCTTCCCACCTGGTGTCCACTGCTCTAAGAACCTCCATAAAAGTGTGGCGCCAAATTAAACTAGGATGTCCCTGTTCGCACTTTCCTCGTAATGGCATCCATGTAATCGCAACTCTGAGTATGCGTAATTCATTTTGTCGGAGAACATGTCCCGCAAACCTCATGTGACGCTCTGTCACAACTTTACTAAGGGGACGACTTCCAGTTCAGCATAAGATTTCCTTGATTGAGAACCGATCTCTATCACTCACATCTAAAATACGTCTTAGCCATCTTTGTTGAGCGACATTTAGTCTTTTTTTTTTCATTTCCATTTTCCATCACTGCACTTTATTAATGAAGCCTAGTGACTGGTAGAAATTTGTAACCTCTCGTGGCTACGCTCTTAAAATTAGGTGACTGTAGTTTAGCTTTAGATTTTATATTGGAAAAGGGAAGTTTTATCGTCAAATTCATCTGTTCAGGGGTTTTAAACAAAAAAAATCTCTGGAGTTGTTTTTTTTTAACAAATTCAAAACTACCTTAGTTACGCTCATAGAATTTGGTGACTTCTTTGCTTTAGAATAATATTGAAGAGAGGGGTTTTCAACCTCAAAACTATCTGTAGGGGGATTTTAAACTCAAAACCATCTGGAGGGGTTTTAAAATTAAAGCCCTCTGGAGGAGAGGGTTTAAATTCTAACCCCCCTTAAATTGTATAATTTTTTTTTTATATTAAAGAGGTATCTTTTAGCCAGGGGCGTAACTAGGGATTTGGGGGCCCGGGGGGATTGACCTCTTTGGGGGCCCCTTACATTTTTACATTCGACATATGACATGGGATAATGTACGCAAAAATATATACGCCCCAAATCTAACTGGTTCAGTATATCAATAAACTTAACAAAAAGTAATCAAGACTCTTTTAATGAATAATACCTTTATTTATTAGTTAAATAATGCACAAGTGACAAATCTAAATTGATATCGCTTCACATCTATAACATCAACTACATCGATACTTTCTAGTATTTGTGACTTCACTGACATTAAAGCCATGATAACCCTTTCTTGTGTCATTGTGCTCCTGAGATAGCTTTTGATGAACTTGAGCTTTGAGAATGATCTCTCACATGACGTAATGGAAGTGGCCTGAGTTAGCAGTATTCGGAGGAGGTTGCAAAGTTTAAGCACACGTAATTACCATATGAAGCCTGTTTCCTCAATATGTCTATTGGTGGTTGTATTACTGGTTTGTTGATGAAAAGTGCTCGTGCATCAATGACATCATTGAAAAAGCGATTTGCCATTTATTTCATCATACAAACAGGAAAAGTAGCACAGTTTGTCACAAGCGGGTCTTCATCTAACAGGTGTCTTGGTTCAAGAAGAAACCCAAAGGTATCCATTTTCTTTTCAACCTTTGAAATCTGCTCTTCATCTCCATATGAAATCTGCAGCACTTCTGTCGCAACACGTTTGAATTGCAGTTCTATTGACAGTCCTACATTATAACTCAACGTCCCATCAAGTCTTTTCTTTCTTCTGGTTGTTTTGATTACAGGGAATCCATAGTATTCACTACCTTCTTTTGCTTTTTCGATGGATTGGTTTTTTGTCAGTTTCTAATCATTTTGCAGAAAGCATGAAAGGGTACTAATTTCTTTTGCAGCTTCGCATATATGCAGTCCAGACTTTTGTAGTTTCTTCTGAACTATATTAATTGGGCGCAAGAGCTTTGACCAGAATTCAAGATAGGCAAAAAATTCTTAATTTTCCACTGCATGAAGAAGATTCTGTGCTAATATTATATGGTATTACGTGATTGTTGGTTGTTGATGTTTTGTGCGCAAGAAAAAGGATTCAGAGAATACAAAAGTGGGAAAGATCCATATCTCGTTATCTCCGATAAGTGGACTGCCGTATTCACCATCACAACTGCTGACGAGTAGAAGACTCAGGGAATCATTCCAACTGATCCCAAACTATTGAAACCATCGGTAGCTGAAAATGCAGAGACATTACTCAACGAACGACAGATGAAAAGCAAAGTGAAATACAATGCAAAAGCAAGACTACCTAAAGATTATTCTGTCGGAGAGTTCGTCTAGGTCAAACATGGCAGAAAGCAGTTGTCATAAAAAAAACATTCGGCACCCAGATCTTACATCATAAAGACAAACGGAAAAACATACAGAAGAAATCAACGCTTTTTTAATAAGAGTTTCGATGAAGACATCTGTGAGTACTATGAGACCGATGGAAACAATGAACTGCAAACTGTTGGAACAAACGAAACAGACAGTTATAGACCAAAGTCTAGAGAACTTGTTGTGCCAGTCAAGACAACCAGAAGTGGACGAATTGTTAAAGTTCCTAGTAGACAGGGCCGGCCTTAGGTCACTGCAGCCTATGCGGTGGCAGTGGGTCCCGTGCTTTCATAGACCCCGCGATAATTCTAAGTGTACATTATTAAATTAAACCATTATAACGTATATAAAATAACAGGGTTTTCGTGACCTCCTGATTTTCCAGGGCCTCCAGGAAATCTCATGAAAGGCAAAATATACGATAAAGTCCTGAACTTTTTTTGAATTTATTCAAATCTCCTGAAGAATAGACGAAATTGAAATTTTGGGGTGCCTATAAATAAAAAGTGGCATTGCGCGATCCGTTTCGTATAGGGCCCCGCAAATGCTAGGGCGACCCTGCTAGTCTGGGTAGGGATGAGCAAAATGTCAAAATTATTTTTTTTGAATTAGAAAATAGGCCTACTTTCGTCTTTGCAATAAATTTTTATCAAATGAAAGCTCGCAATGCCACTTTTTATTTATAGGCACCCCAAAATTCAAAAAAAATAATTTTGACATTATGCTCATCCCTCCCTACCCAGACTAGGCCCCGCGCGATCCGTTTCGTATAGGGCCCCGCAAATGCTAGGGCGACCCTGCTAGTAGATATCACTTTTAAGAACTTTACAAGGAAGGGTGTGATAATAACTTCAAAAGGAATGATGTGCTAATATTATATGATATTACTTCATTGTTTGTTGTTTATGTTTTGTGCGAAAACAAAAGGAAATAAAAATAGAGTTTCCATTGGATTGAGGAAAGATGAATAGAGGGGTAATAACTCGTGTGTGAAGTTTAATCTGAAATTATAGACGAAACCCGAATAATGGACTATTCTAGCATTATTAAGAATAACTTTTGGATCTTTTATACTCCATTCTGTAAATTTTGATTCCAGGTTAATTAGTGTAGCCATAAAATACTCGACATTTAGATCTATTATTAGTAAAGGTAACAAAATTCCTGGAATTCGCTGTATATCATGCAGTTTTATTCGTGGCAACAAAGTTTAAAATGTAAAACTAACTTTAAAAAAACCGTTGATCTCTGTGGGAAAAAATATTTTTAAAATGTCAACAAAGTCAACGTACTGATAGACGCAGATCTAGGTTTAGTCTTTGTGATAAATTTAATCCATAAATGTTGAAAAAAAAAAAGACACCCGTTGACACTATTTGTCAATCAAATATATTAATTTATGTATTTACAATAAATTTCGGACACCCATTTGGGGCCCCCCCCCCAGGGGGGGCCCGGGGGGATTTTAAAATTCTCCCCCCATTCCCCCCCCTTAGTTACGCCACTGTTTTTAGCTGAAAACTCGCTGTAGGGGGGTTTAAACTCAAAAATTTTTTTGGCTACGCTCATAAAATTTTGAGTGTAATTTGCTTTTTTTATATTGAAAAGTATTTTGTTAGTTTCAAACCCCTCTGGAGGGACAAAGCCCCTCTTGACTACGCTGATAGAAAATGATGACTGATGTATCGTTTAGTCTTAGGGGGTTTTTATCGTAAAAAACATTTCGAAGGGGGTTTTAAAATAGATATCTTCATTAGCTATGCTCTTCGAATTTGGGGATTGTCGTTATTATTTTTTGTTTGTTTTATAGAACCACAAAATCCCCTAGGTATGGGTTTTAAACTCAAAATCCCTTTGGCTGTGCTGCGGCAAGTGATGGTTTAAAATTAAAATCTCACCTAAAATAAACAAAACCAAACCAAAGCGGTTTGAACACCAAACCCCCTGGCTACGCCCATGTAGAAGGGAATGCAAAAGTGGTCTTTCTGTAAAAAAAAAATCACTTGTATTTGCATTGCCGTTATTTTATGCTTAAGTGTGAATCAGGTAAAAACGACATTAGCACCAAATGTTAAGAAATTAAATTATTAATTTAAAGGACGTCATTTCATCTTCTAAGTAGAGCCTTTCTTCGCATCAAGATCGATTCACAAAGTTCTTTTAAAGAAAGCATTTGAACGCCTCTTCGCGATTCTATAATCTACCTCCTTTTTACGACAGAACGGACCAATATCTCTAGCCACCCCAAGTCTTCTCTAGCTAACGTACTAACCACTGTACCAGAGAAATTAGAAGGCTTTATAGTATCTTTTGCTAGTTTCAAACCTAAACGCCAAGTATAAAAGTGACTATTTGAACTTGGCTTGGCTTGGCTACCTAGAAGGGGCTCGAGGTTCGACACCCGACTCGGGCAGAGTTGTGTTTACCGAGCGCCTAAAGGCAGCACGGAAAACCAACTCCTAGATACCCCCTCCCCCCCACCGGTCCACAAATGAGATTGGACCAAAAGCGCTCTGAGCATGCTATAAGCATGAAAGTAGCGCTATATAAAAGCTATAATGTATTTCAACTTATACTAAAATGTACAATTTCTTTCCCTTGTTCGATACCAAAAAATATATAGTTAACAATTGTTAATTTGTAGAGCTGTCATTTTTTCTACATTCAAAACGGATAACAAATATGATTACTATTAATAAAACCAAATTGATAGTTCTTTATATTTAGAGGACACGAAGCCAAAATAAATGCAAGGAACGGGAAAGGAGAATTGAAAACGGATCTTCGGAATATGCATTTTCTTTCTCTAACACTGACATTAATGGTCTAAGATTCTAAGGAAATGTTTGCGCTGTCTAATACCGTACATTGCTTGCCTTATGATTAAATAATTATGCAAAAAAGGTAAAACTAGTTAAAGATGCTATATATAGAATTCAAAAGCTGAAAAGTGTGTGGCAAAAAGTCACACGAAGTGACAATGCTAAAAAAAATATAAAAAAATTAAGGGTTATCGTCGTTAGAAAAAAGAGCATAAATGTGTGAACGCGGATGATTTGAGGGGGGGGGGGGGTGGTTACGGAGAAAAACAACATAGTCTATATGCTGAAGAATACACAGAGTTTTCTACTTAAGACTAACTTTTTTTTTGTTTTTGTTTTTTGGCAGAAGGCAGCGGATAAGTAGATGTCGTACCAGGGACACAACATACGTACGTACGGTTTTCGGAAAGGCGTTATAAAACGGGTCTTACAAATTCAGTCAAAAGTCTTTGTTGGAGAAATTACTATGCGCAGGGTGAAAAAAAAAATGTGGGTTAAAGAAAGAGTGTGTGTGTGTGAAAGAGAGTGAGGGAGACAGAGAGAGAGAGAGAGAGAGAGAGAGAGAGAGAGAGAGAGAGAGAGAGAGAGAGAGAGAGAGAGAGAGAGAGAAAGTTGGCAGTTTCATTTTTTTGTGACGATACAACAATTCACCAATTCACAAGCTAAAAAGTTATGTTAGGGGGATCGTTCAAATTTGACACGTTTATTGAAATTTCAAAAAACATAATGAAGCCCGGGAACAAGTGGGAGAATATATACTAGGCAATTAAGGAAGTGGGAGAATATACATACTAGACAAATTCCGCATTACGCGTCAACATTTACAACTGGCAGCTGTTGCCAGGTTGGCTTATTTGGTTAACACTCAAACCAAAAAAAAAGGTAAAATAAAACGAGCTTTCTTTTGTTGCCAACTATAAAATATAGTTCTGATAAAGTTCAATTGCGTTTGAAAATGTAGACACACGATACATTTACTAGATCCAGATCTCGATATCTAGTGTAAAGGCAGATCATTTTTAGACCGAACTTTTTTGTAATGATTTTTTTTTTGGTCTTTACTCTTACGAATTTATGTCTTAATAAACTGTTCTGAATCTGTCTTTGGGTTTAATAAACTGTTCTGAATCTGTCTTTGTGTTTTGTTTTTCTTATTTCTGTTCTATGTTGATGGATTAGTTCATTAGCACGTGAACGTGTGTATGGTACACTGGTATTTAAAATTGGTATTTTTTCTTTACAAGAGTACAGTAGAGAATACTTGAGCCAACAGTTACTGGCATAACAATCAATAGGTTCAGATTGATTTGTATAAGAATTAGTAGGCCAATTTAGTTCTCGATTTTATAATGTAACTGATTGAAAAACCAGTTTAAAAATTGTCCCTTTTTGTGCACACGGTTTTTTTTTAAATTAATAAGTTGTAATAAGTTATAATTTTTTTTTAAAGTGCTAAAATTGTACTTACCAGGTACCGATATTATCTTAATAACTCATCCTGTTGCGACGGCCTAGTTCTACTGGGAAGTTTGTATTTGTACGACTAATCTTTAAAATAAGTAAAGCATCTTAAAAAAGGTAATTACTTGTGCCCAATAGGGAGAGCAGTCTTCCCAAGCTGGTTTACTTTTAATAAAAGAGTACAATTTCTCGTTCTCACTATTTTGCATTATCGCTGAAATGTGTTGTATACTTTGATCAATTATTCTAAGGCCGACAATTACCAGTGAAATTTCGCAGTTAAAGCTATCTGGGTATTGCCGCATGCATCCATCCGTAACTCTCTCTGTAATTGTAATTTGACATGTAATGGCCATTTTCAAACTGAAAACTGATTATCTGTAATAAAAAAAAATTATTTATTTGAGAGATTCCACTGCATTTACCATTTGGTAGTTTTATTTAAAAAAAAGGCTTCTTTTCATTACTAATGTCTTTAGTGTAAATATACCGGTTTCTCGAATAAGCATATAAATCCTCACTATAAGAGTTGTAACGTAACGATTATTTTATGACGTTGATAGGACTCTAAAGTCCTCTTAAGTTCCCCTTTCGGACTGTTTTATAAAAGAAAAAAAGTGACACACTCTCTATCATGTGCTATGAATGATAATGAAACTTTCTCTTTAAGAGATAGGATGCACACACCCCCCCCCCCCAAATTGTCATTTCTTTTTGTGTCGATAAATACCTCTGTACATTTTTGTGTTGTATTTTACTGTATTGTCTGTTTGCTGCTTGCCTGTTTCCGGTTTAGCTGTGGTGTCAAGGTATATAGAGTATAAACACTTTGAATAGGCCCTGGTTGCACCAGTTCATAGGTTAAATGTTATTCAAATAATGAGTATCTGCAAATAAAATTTCAAAATCTCTTTACTTCTGGACATCTCAATGAAACAAAACGACGGACCACAAAATAGTTTTTGTGGGCCACCAAAAAAGAATGAGATTAAAATGTTTTATGTATAATCGACATTTTTTTTTCATAAATTAAGATTTATGACAACAATTTTATTAATGTATCTGTTAATCTTCACAACTGATTGTATTTCATGGTGAATTTCTTTATTAGTTTAGGAGACCAAGCTCTATAGGTTTTAACAATAAATCTTCATTTACAGATTACTCTGACACAAAGTGTCAACAGCAGTTCCATTCTCTGAATTTTCGAACATTCCATAAAAAAAGTTAACTTAATCCATGAATAGGAAATGGGAGAAAACAACAACATGTTCAAGCTTTTAGCCAGACAGAATGACATAGTGAGTTGATATAAGCTTTGTAATAATAATGTTTAATTTTGTTAGTTTTTTTTTATTTAGTTGATGTGACAAGAGTGTACTATTGTAAAATGGCAAAGTTTGGCAATGCTCCCACGGTGTATTATGACAATTTCTATCCAAGACAAATGACAAAGAAAAATGGAGAATAAAGGTTGACAGATCTTGTGTGGTGCCCAAGCGGTCCAGCAGACCAAAGGAAAGGTGAAAGTGAATTTGAAGTTAGAAGTGATAATGGCCTAAATGATGTCTTATAATGAATATTTAATTGATCTAATTGTTTTATAAAGGGTCAATCTCTTATTTAAATCCTCAAGAAAAACACATTTCCGTAAAAAAATAAATTATTTGGTTGATTGTTGCATTGCAATTGTGCAGCGCTACAGTTTACGCGATAATATAAAAACCTACTTATTAATTGTTGTTTTAAATTTTGTCCAACTTATATGCATACTGAATAGATTTTTTTCTCTTTAAAAAAAAAGTAAACATTTTTTTTTGTGTAAATGGGGTAATGTAGTGTGTGACAGAACTTACATAACTTAGCAATACAAATGTAAAAAAAATATTTTTTAGAAAAAAAAAATTTAAAACCATTTGCATAATTGTATTACAAATATGGTATGGTGCCATTCCTCCAACTAAAGCGCCTCCCGTGTTTGTTACTATTAAAAGTGAATAGTTGTATAAGTGGTGTATTTTTATGTAAAAACTGCTTGAATAAGTGATTTTAAAAAATTAGATTTTTAGCTTTCAGAAAAGAAAAAAGTAGCTGTTGGATCAGAACTTTAAATGATCTTAAATATCATGATGTCCGATTTTCATTTTCTCTTCTAGTTTCTGAGATCTAAACGGGACGGATGGACGGACAGACAGGCCACACAAAACTATAAGCGTCTTTTCCCCTTTAGGGGAAATAGGCATACTTTAATACTTAAAATTATTCTTAAAATTAAAATTATATTTTTTCCTTGAGTATTTGAATAAGAGACTGTCCGTTTACAAATAATTAGATCAATTAGATATTCCTTATAAGACATCAGTTAGGCCAGGTTCACATCTAACTTCACATTCACTTTCACCTATCCTTTGGTCTGCTTAACCGCTTGGGTACCACACAAGATCTGTCAAACTTTTTGCTCCATTTTTCTTTGTCCTTTGTCTTTAATTGAAACAATAGAATTCTGAAAATATTGAAACCTGCCTTTTTACCTTCCTCGGGGGCCGATTTTGAGTTTGTGTTTCCACACAAACTGTCTTTGTAAGCTTTTTTTTTTATTGATTCATGCTTTGCTAGGTATAACCAGTGCTTTTTTTGTGACGGTACGCATCGGTACGGCATACCGGCACCTTTTTCAATGTGAAAAAAAATTGTTACTTTTCTTGAATTTTAAAGTTTATTATTAATTTAAAAGTAGTTAAAATTATGCAATCCATCAGTGAGTACCGGGACCTATTTTTATTTTATTTTTTTTTTTTCCAAAAAAAAAAGCACTGGGTAGAACAAATAATTGTGTTAAGTGAACTTATGTCTCAAGTATATGTTGGGAGAAATTACGTGTACGAAAATTGTATCAGGCAAACAGGCCGAGTGATTTAATTAAAGCTTTGTAAAACATCCCAGCATGTTATTGTTTAAGACTCTTTCTGATTTTACTGACTTTTATTTGAAAACGTATAAAGTTTTGAGAAAAATGTCCTAAATAATGAACTTCTAAAATACAATCGATAACCATGCTAGTGTTTCCATCAATAAATGTAGGTCGTTGGCTCTATGTTTTATGTTTCAGGCCAATAATAAACCGAAGAGAAATTTATTTTTTAGGAGGGTCGAGGGGTTAAGGATATGTGACTTCATGAGCTTACCGCAAGGGGTGACACCCAAACTAGTCATGTTATTGGCGTCAATAACATAATGTCACGCAAAAAATACTGCATTCAGCTCTCAAAGTAAACGTGCTCAAATTGAGTTTGAGTTTGGCCACATCGTCACAATTTAGGCCATGTGGTGCCCGCAATCCTTCAAGGATTACTCTCCCTCTAAATCACAAGATCTAAATTCCACACAGTTAATCATTAAAAGCAAGGTCTATTCACTGTTAAAATAGTAAAAATGTATTAATTTAATAAAAACCTGCTGTAAATATTACATGTTCACAATCTCCCAGCCCTATCACAAATCAAACCTTCGCAATCAATCCTATCTCCCTGACAAAGCCCAGTACCTTCCCAGGGTCAACATTATCGAACAGTGTTTATAAGTTGTGCGCTCTAAAAAATGTCCCCCTAATACCTTGGTATCTGGGGCAATCAATGAGGATATGTTCCACGGTGAGGCAAGAGTCAAAGTACTCACCAAGTGGGAGCTCCTCTCTCTCTCTTCAGCACAAAGTAGTGCTTGATGTATGTGTGGCCAATCCTAAGTCTTGACATGGTCGTGCTTCAACGCCTTGACAGACCCTTAGATGTGTGGCCGCCACCAGACATCCGCCACAATCTGTCTGAGTTTGTTGTGGGTCTCAGCCTCCCACCGATCCTGCCACTCTCGATTGGTGGCAGAGGCAATACTCTGTCTCAGGTCCGAGCAGGGGATTTGGGTTCCTGACACCGCTTGATTTAGGGCTCTCTTTGCTTCTCTGTCTGCCGTTTCGTTTCCCTTTATGCCCACATGGGAGGGGACCCAGATGAAGGTGACATCTCTATGGTCAGCTGTTATTTGGTCCAAAAGCTTTAGGCTCTTGTGTACCAATGGAATGTCAGTCTTCATCCGCCCCAAAGCTTGCAATGCAGATTTGGAGTCGGAGCATATGAGAAAATTTCTTCTGTCTGATGCTTTTTATGGCCATGAGTGCAAGTGATATTGCATGTAACTTGGTCGTAAAGATGGAGCAGCCATCTAGGAGCAGGTACACGCGACCTTTCCATCCATTTTGGATCCGTCAGTGTAAATGGTGCCACAATCTCGTAACTTTCCTGTAGTTCCTTAAAGTGGACTTGTAGTATTCTTGGGTCTGAATTATTTTTTGAAGTGATAAATTTATTTGGGCTTATTCATCAACCAAGGAGGGTTCTGTGGGATTTCTATTTTAGAAATTTGGTCAATGGGTGGGGTTAAATTTTGGATGGATTCTCTCATTCGAAGGCCCAAACAGCGTGACAGTTTGGGCATTTGAACTGGGCTGTGCAGCCCTTGTCCTCATGACCCTCTCCAGCGCCGATTTGGTGGGATGGGGAAGTTACAATGGCATCAATCCCGCCCCCCACAACCCCACCATAAACTTTCGCATTGGAGGTGGTCAAATTTATTTGTAGAATTCACAGCTTGTTAACGGAATCAATTAAATATCTATATAATCAAAACTTGTTATTGATATTTAACCGATCTTTATATTATGTCGTTCCCCTGTTAGCCCATTGGGTAGGGGAGGCGAATACATGTACTGCCCTTCCCACCTAAACCCTTTAAGAGAGGGGGGGGGGCGGTCCTACTTTTATGGAGATGTCATTGTTTGTGAACAAATATTAGTTGAATTACTATGTCGCTATACTTCTGGTATCTTAGCCGATTCGATGAGGTGGGGGGGATGATTGCTTCTTCTGCCCTCCCCACTCTAGCTCTCTGAATTAGGGGGGGGGGTCCTATTTTTATGGAGAAATTATAGTTTTTTAACAAAATTAGTTGTATGTCTATATAATATAAGCTACATATTGATGTTTTAACCCATTTATAAATTATGTCGCACACACACTTTGATCTCAAATTTCAATGTGTCCATTCTTGCATGTCCAGTTACTGAAATGTATCGACTTGACCCTTAGTGACGGGGTAGGCCCGTCGGGTGCTACAGCCATATCATATCAGATGGTTGGGCATCGTATGCAAATATTCCACAAATTGGCCAAAGGATTTATTTTTTTTATTCAGTTACTGTACACCAACAAAATTGTGTAGACCCTTTGGACCCCGACATTCATACTCAGAACAGAGAACTTGTTGATGCGTGAGAAACGCAAGTTAAAAAGACCATTTGGAACAAGCGGTGCATTGTTTCAGAGTTACTTAGATGAGTTTACAAATCATAGTATTATTATTATATTATTATAGCTTTTATATAGCGCTACTTTCATGCTTATAGCATGCTCAGAGCGCTTTGGTCCAATCTCATTTGTGGACCGTGGGGGGGGGGGCGAGGGGGTATCTAGTAGAGATGGGAATCGAACCCAACTTTTAAAGTTCGGGTTTGGTTCGGTTCGGTCAGATTTAAGTTCGAGTTCGGTTCGGTTCGATGACGAGTATAGTTCGGGTTCGGTTCGGTTCGGTCAGGTCTAAAGTTCGGGTTCGGCTCGGTTCGATGTTATGAAATTATGTAATAGCAAAATTAAGTTATAAGGTTCAATACAATTTATCAGTTAAAACACTTTCATTTTAATCTTTACATAAAACAAATACTTTGCAACATAAAATAGGCCTATGGGCAATACTTTTTCCAAAATAATGTTGCCTACATACATTTTAAGCGTTGTGAAAATTTCTTAATGGAGATAGAAATGAAGATGCGCAGGTTTTCGCTACGGTCGGCAAGTGGTTTAATTCAGGGCGTGACTCGGCGCTATTCTAACCTTTTTCTCTTAGTAAGAAAAGCTAATTTTTTAAAAAGGCTAATATCGATGTGCTTTCTTTCAGAATGCACCATTCATTATAATAAAGAATGTCGAGGGTCATATGAAATCTAATAATAAAGAGGCAGACCTGGCCAATAGAATTATGCAAGGTACATACTAGGTAGGCCTACATATTGCGCACGTACTTCTATAATGGGCGTGATCTTTTTAAACAAATATTCTTCGTGTAAAGACGTCTCTATCGAGGATTTTTTTTTCACACATAAGTCGTCACTATTATAAATTGCAATATACAGAAGAAATTCGACTATTCTGAGACAAAAAAAAATGCAGAAGAATCACACTAGCGGAGATGTTTTAAAATGTTTACTTCAAAACGTTTTGACCCATATTGTGCATACGTGCCTCACAAAAAGCAGTCTACAATTGACAAGGTCTTATTAGAAGATAAAATGACATATCCTACTTAATATATTTTAATTTTTAAACATGTAATTATACTAATTTTCAGATAAGTTACACTGAAAATAAAACATTTTTTTCGACGCCCCCTCTCCTTGTTAGTTGGTCATTGGTTTGTCGCCTACAAACAGCTAGTACAATTGAACCAATAAAGGCGTTTTATATTTTTACCGGTAAGGATAGTATAGAGGGACTTCTTATGGTTCGACAGTTACGCTGGGCAGGGAACGTATTCCGTATGGGAGACGAACGTATGCCAAAGGCAATCTTTTTTTTTTTTTTTGGTGAGCTAAAAGGTGGTCGACGTAACAGAGGCGCCCTACGGAAACGCTTCAAAGACCTGCTTAGGCGTCAACTTTGCTTAGCTGACACAGAAGAGAGCACCTGGCTGCATGCGGCCTCAGAATGAGTCAGTTGGAGTTCACTCCCGAAGGCCGCGGGATACACATTTGAGACCAAAAGAAAATCCGCTGCCGAGGACAAACGCAGACGCGAATAGAAAACTAAATCGACCACCTGCGGACAGTTATGCTTGCACTGGATGAGGCAAAATATGTAGATCACAGCTGGGACTGCGCAGCCAAGGGAAAAACTGCATTCCTCACTAATCTTCGGACTCGAAGACAAGCCTTATAATAATATATAAACTTAATAAACTTAAAAATAAAGTTCTTATGTGAACAACTCTATATAGCCTAACTGTTATTACAATATTCAAATATTTTACTTGAGATAGAGATGTAATATTAATGAAATATACTGATATTTAAACGAAATCTAGTTCACCACAAAACAACGTCTTTACACTTTCATGTCTCAAGATTGTCTGCCGTTTCACATTTGCATTACGCTTATTTCATCATCCTCAATGCATAAACACAAATCAATCGCTTAATCTCTTCTTACCGCCACCAGGAAACACACACACACACACACACATTCTATGACACCCCTTTTGTCAGGAAGTTGCGTCTCCCCATCCCCCTATTACTCGCCATCCCCACCCACGGGGGAGGGCCCAAAGTTTGAGAAACGCTGCAATAAAAATACTGATGATCAATAATGCAAACAGAATAATAGTAAAAATATTCAGGGGCGTAGCTAGGAATTTTTCATCATTTGGGGGCCCGGGAGGGGCTGAACCTCTTTGGGGGCAGCTGCATTTTGAGTAATATTGAATATTTATTGTAAAAAACACTCATTTGGGACCCCCCAATCAAGTGGGGGCCCGGGGGGATTTTACATTTCTCCCCCTCCTCCCCCACCCTTGCCACGCCACTGATAATATTCCAATATGGAATACTTCAAAATTTTGTAAAAATAAATCGCTTAATAGAAGATAATTAAAATTTATTTTAAACTAGAACACAAATGAACTTATTATCTACACTCTCTAATCGGCAAAAAAATAGTCTACTCTTTATTAACAGCCATCTCAAATAAAAGTGACAATATTTTAATGTCAACTTTCTACTTACTAGGAACTAGAGTCTAGATCTAGATCTAATTAGAGGGCGCCTATTCGACTCAAAACCAATATTGCAAACAGCCCGCGAAAATTCAAGGCCAGGGGGGAGTCGGCACGTACGGAAAAACCCATGGGAATCGCAGCGCGCCGCTTTTTTTTTTTCTTTTTAAAGATTTCAAAATACCCCCCCCCCTCCTAAGTTTTCAAAGTATAATGGAATTATTAGGATTTAAATAAAATAAAGCAGTTTCAAAGTTCGGGTTCGGTTCGGTTCGGTCATAAGTGAGGTTCGAGTTCGGTTCGTTCGGTTCGGGTTCGGTTCGTTTCCCATCTCTAGTATCTAGGAGTTGGTTTTCCGTGCTCGGGTGTTGAACCTCGAGCCCCCATCTAGGTAGCCAAGACAAGCCAAGTTCAAGCGCACGCTTCCCACCATGCGCGAAGAAGACATGTTTTCCAGCATGTTTGTAACGATTGGTGATAATTATCCATGATTTGTTTTTGTTCAACTTTAAAAGACTGTCTGACATGTGGGTCTGACATGTCTGACATGTGGGTCGATGTCAGTTATTTTCTCCATCAGTCTCCGTCTTCGGTGGTATCAAATGTAAGGCCGCCTCTTTTTAAAAAGAGTTTTAAATTGCTTAATCTCGTCACGAAATCTCAAAAACCCAAAACTACCAGATTTACAATAAATTTTTACACAATTTAGCTTTATAATTTAGGTGCTCACTAAAAATCTATTCGTTGAAATACGCGTTACAGCCGCAAGCTTTTAATTACTATTTGCCCACAAATCAGACAGAGTTCCGTATATTTAAAGGTAATTGGGAAATAATTAGTTAGAAAATGGGGAGACATGTTATTTAATACAGAAGCTATATTTTGATGTATCTAATTGCACACATCTCCTCTACCGGCTAAACTTTTTTTTTTTAAATAAGTGGGGAGACAAGTTATTTAATGTAATGCCGAAGCTACATTATTAATGTGCCGTAGCAACTAGCATCTGTCTGTTCTTTCGCTATACTGCCGGTAACTCCACCATTGCCTGGTTTCCAGTCCAGAATGAGAAAGGAGGAGGGTCGGCATTAGTTAGTCCTGGTGAATCGTTTAAGAATTATTATGTCCATGTTGTACACATGAAATAGGTGATGCCTTAGATGTGATTGGTGTATGTGAGCATTTTAAGTTATTCAAAATAAGATTAGTAAAAAAAAAGTATTATACCAGGCCCAATGTTAAAAAATAAGCTGAAATGTTAAATTCTAAATCTGGAAAATACTAAAAACAACATCAACAAACTGACTGATAGTGTATTCATTAAGTTAATTCTTCTATCGAATTTCATATTGTTATTTTAATATATGACTTTAATACAATATCGACATCATTATTCTCATATTGTGGGTGATCCGAAAAAATAGCGCCGACAAAATAGCGTGAAATTTCCCGATAAAATAGAGCAGAATTATATATGATTATAGTATATTTTATATGCTGTTGTAATCATTTGTAAATATATATATAAAATGTTTGAAAGTCAAATCACAGCCACATTTCGTGTCATGTTTGAGTAATTACCATATAGCCTACCAAGTATACCATATAGCGGTCTAAAACTAAATCTTCAATTATTACTTAAAATCATATTGCAAGTCTGTATCTTATTTATTATTATTAAATATTTATTATTAGTATAAGTTTAAACTACGAAAACCTGTACTTTATCATAATTGTGTCATCTATGCCTGTGGTCTAAATCTAAATGATGAGTTTTCAGTTTGACTATATTAACTATTATGGTAAAATTGCAAAAAATCTAGATCTACAATACAAATTACAAAGATAGAACCTGATAAAATTTTAGAATGTATTCTAATTCAAAAAGAGAACTATAAAAAGAATTTGAGATTTAGCAGTCTTAACTAGATTATCTAGAGAGAGAGAGAGAGAAAGTTAGAGAGAGACTTTAGGACTAAAATCTAGATATACTCTAGATTATTTTCTTAACCTAATCTAGATACTAAAATCTAGATTCAGCCTAGATCTACTATAGTTACTCTGCTACTCTACTTGTAAAGTTAGTTAAGTTCCCCTTTCAGACCTTGCGATATAGATGATGGTCATCTGTTTTTTGTGGCCCACGATTAAGGAGGATGTCTCTAAGTCTAGATCTTGAGTTAGAATTAGATCTAAGTCATTCTAAGTCTGTAACATATTGGTATTATATGTACATTTGCACACTAGCGCGTCAGTGCAACACCGCTTGTGTTTACGTAATAAATAGAGTTCCTAATATGTATTCCCTCTTAAACACTAGTTTGTTATTTGTGTTATACGAATATTCTACAAAGTCTATATATAAGTCTAGATCTAGATATAGTATATTGATATAGAATCTACTATATCTAGACTAGGGTACGTACATAGATCTATGTAGATCTGACCTCTATTTATTGTAATGTAGATTCAGATTGTTGTCAAGTGTAGGCCAAATGAGGATGTGTGAAAACTGCGCTGTAAAAAGTAGTAGTTTTTTTTTAAAACTTACAATTGAAACGAAGTTCGTATCAAAATTCTTTTTAAAAATAACTTTTGAATCAGTATTCTAATCCATGAGTTAGTTAATAAATGGAAAATCTTTTTTATATTGATCCATTGATACTTTTTCAACCTTAGGTGCATTTTTTTTTTACCAATGCGCGAATCTATGAATGAAGATTGATTTATTAATGAAGAAGCTTGTGAACTTTTTAATAAGACTTACTTCCCTTGAAGTTTTTCATCGAAAAATGGTGTATTGTTTTTAAAAAATCTGCTTGCATATATAATTTAAAAAATTAGATGGTTTAATTTTTATAAAAGAAAAAAATGTAGCCATTGAATCAGAACTTTGAATGATCTAAAATATCATTATGTCCGATTTTCATTTTCTCTTCTAGTTTCTGAGATCTTAACTGGGACGAACAAACCACACAAAACTAATAGCATCTTTTCCCCTTTCGAAGGCCGCTAAAAAAACTTAATGGAACGTGGACTTTATTTAATGAGTTTGTTAATTAATGGTAAAAATGTTCAATTATAGTTGTTTTTTTTTGTGTGACCTTACATGCTCATTTGATTTGCATCACAGTGCGACCAAATATATTTATGAATGGAGCAATAAAAATTGTTAAAATCTATGACAAGATTTAACCTTGATCTAGTAAAGTGTATTGAGTCTATAGAATCAAGATTTTTTTAAAAAAGATTACAATCCGGGAGAGGGGCATTTAGCACATGCTACGGTCTCCTTTGTGATCTAACAAACATCTAGGCCAAGTTTGAATAAGATTTATCAAACGGTTTTGATTTTTATATAGAACAAAAAATACACTGTATATTCAATTTAATGATAAGATGGCTAGGGTCTTCCCACCCTTACCCGAAAGTATTTAATCCACTTGTATCATACACCAACCCATGGGCATAGCCAGGATTTTTTTTCGGGGAGGGTTTGGGGGGGGGATTCCCCCCCGACCCCCCCCCCCCCCCCGGGCGGAAAATAATTATATGTATATATATATATGTGTGTGTGTGTGTGTGTACATAATTAATCTTTATTACATTCTGACCCTTTCGGAAGACGCTTATTGTTTATTGTAGACTCCCCGCCCTTGCTAGCAAGGGGGTCTGGGGGAGTTCGCAGCACTCCCCCAGCGCGGGGCGAAGCCCCGCTGCCGAGCAGTATTTCTGGTATTGAAAGCCAACAAAATGCATATTCTGAGGTATCGACAGTGCATTATCTTGCTATTAAAAAGTTTTATTTCAAAAACCTAATGTGCTATTCTTACTGACTTAGACCCTCTCGCGCCGTTCGGCGCATTTTCCGGCAGGCTGTTTCCGCAACTCTTATTTTGCGTAATTCATTTTGTGTGAGAACATGTCCCGCAAAACCTCATGCGACGCTCTGTCACAACCTTACTAAGGATTCGACTCCCAGTTCCGCATATGATTTCTTTGATATAGACCCGATCTCTATGACTGACTCCTAAAATCTGTCTTAGCCATCTTTGTTGAGACAAATTTAATGATTTTCAATTTCGGCAGAAGACTATTCACACTTTATTAATGGAGCCCAAGCCAATGGTAGAAATCTGTAACCTTTCTTGACTACGCTCTTGTAATTACATGCCTGTATTTCGCTTTAGATTTTATATCGAAAAGGAAAGTTTTTTCGTCAAATCATCTGTTGAGGGGTTTTAAACTAAGAAATCTCTGGAGTTTTTTTGTTTTGTTTTTAATTCGAAACCCCATTTAGCTACGATCTTAGAATTTGGTGACTGTAGTTTGCTTTAAAATAATATTGAAGAGAGAGGTTTTCAACTCTAAACGCTCTGTAGGGGAATTTTAAACTCAAAACCATCTGGAGGGGTTTTAAACTTTAAAGAAAAAGCCATCTGGAGGAGGTGGATTTAAACTCAAAACCCCTTTGTCTACGCTCATAGATTTTATAGTGTGTAATTTGCTTTTTTTTTATATTGAAGAGGTACTTTTTAGCTTCAAACCCCAACTGGAGGGGGGGGGGGTTTAAACTCAAAACCCTTTTGGCTACGCTCATAGAATTTTGAGTGTGTAATTTGCTTTTTTTATATTGAAGATCGGGTTTATCGTAAATTTTGGAGGGGGTTTTAAAATCAAAATCTTCCTCAACTGTGCTGTTGGAATTTGGGGATTGTTGTTTGCATTTTTTTTTTGTTTTATAGAAGAGGGGGATTTAACTGCACAAACCTCTGGTAGGGGGTTGAAAATTCAAAACCCCCTGTAGGGGGTTTTAAACTCAAAGCCCCCTGGTAGAGGGATTTGTATCTCAAAACCCCCTGGTAGAGGGTTTTTAACTCAAAACTGCCTCGGCTGTGCTGTGGTAAGTGATGATTTAGTATTAAAATCTCACCTAAAATAAACAAAATGAAAGCAAAAATCAGTCACTTAATTCCGTCCCCCCCCCCTGAGGGGGGGATTTCATTTCGGGGGGGGGTTGAACCCCAAGAACCCCCCCCCTGGCTACGCCCATGCACCAACCACAATGTGATCATATGATGATGAACAGTGGGCCGATTTAATTATAACGATGTTATTACTAAATAACAAGAAAGATTGACCTGAAAGGGAAAGAATTTTTTTTTAGAACAGTAGACGGCTAAAAGTAAGTGGTTATGTTAACAGCAGACAACCAGATTCTCATGCAAGTTGTAAAGTCGTGTTAGCTTTTCTCAATTCTGCCGCCTCTTTGCAGACGTACGCTAGACAGAAATATTGGATATCTGAACCGTGCAGTTGGAACTGGCCATCTGAACATCTGTACGTTTGAATCTCTATCTCCTGATCTTTGATCATCTGTGGTGAGTACATGGAACCGATCACTTGCTGGTCCGTGCTGGCCATATTGTCCTTTAACAAAGCTTGGTAGGACCTTTTGTAAGCGTGGATGAATTTCCGTATGACCTGAAAGTTAAATATAGATAAAAGTTGTCGCTTAATGAGTATCTATTTTTTTTTTAATCAAGTTCGAACAAACAAAAAATTCAAGGACAAGCTGAAGAAGACAGAAAGAGACAGAGAGTGAAGTAGATAAAAAAATAATTCAAGGACAAACTGAAGAGGACAGAAAGAGATAGAGAGTGAAAAAGATAAAAAAAAAATTCAAGGGCAAACTGAAGAAAACAGAAAGAGTGAAATAGATTTTAAAATATTTCAAGGACAAACTGAAGAAGACAGAAAGAGACAGAGAGTGAAATATATTTTAAAAAGTTCAAGGACAAACTGAAGAGGTCAGAAAGAGACAGAGAGTGAAATATATTTTAAAAAGTTCAAGGACAAACTGAAGAGGTCTGAAAGAGACAGAGAGTGAAATATATTTTAAAAAGTTCAAGGACAAACTGAAGAGGTCAGAAAGAGACAGAGAGTGAAATATATTTTAAAAGTTCAAGGACAAACTAAAGAGGTCAGAAAGAGACAGAGACGGAAATAGATTTAAAAAAAACGTAGAAACAAAAAAAAAACATAAAGAAAATACAAAAAAAAGTGATCACAAATCATCATCATTGATATTTCTTTATCTCGTGTGATATGACAAGGTAGTGTTATGAAAACAGCGAAACACATTTTTTTCCTCCTTTATTTCTAGAAACAAGTCAATTTTCAAAGTCGCATTGAATACACCCGCACAAGAAACCGACATCTCCAGAGTAATCTGTCAAAGTCAGAGAGGAATCACTAACTACAAGACAGTTAAGCTCATCACATTTTTAGAGGCCCCCGAAAGGGGAAAAGACGCTATTAGTTTTTGTGTAGAATGTCTGTCCGTCCGTCCGGTTTAGATCTCGTAAACTAGAAAAGATAGTGAAAATTCGACATAATATTTTAGACCATTCAAAGTTCTGATGCAACGGCTACTTTCTTCTTTTCCGAAAGCGAAAAATCTCATTTTTTAAATCACTTTTGCAAGCAGTTTTTTCATAAAAAATTACACTACTTTTACAACTATTCACTATTAATAGTAACAAAAATTTAAAGCTTTTTATTATTTTGAACATGACTATGTAAAGAGTTGTAGATTTTGTGTCAAAAATTATTTTTTTACATTTGTATTGTGAAGTTATGTTAGTTCTGTTATACTAAGTTCTATATTTACAAAAAAAAAATTTCAATATTTTTTTAAAGAGAAAAAAATCTATTTAGTATGCATATAAGTTGGACATAATTTGAAAGAACAATTAATAAGTAGTTTCTCATATTATCGCGTGAAATTGTAGTACCCAAATATACCATAGCTCACTTAACCAAAGGAATTATTTTTTTTGGGAAATGTTTTATTTTTGAGGAATAAGAGACTGGCCCTTTACAAAACAATTAGATCAATTCGATATTCATTATAAGTCACCAGTTAGGCCAGGTTCACATCTAACTTCACATTCACTTTCACCTATCCTTTGGGCTGCTGCATCGCTGGGGCACCACACAAGATCTGTTTCCTTTTTTCTCCATTCTTCTCTGTCATTTGTCTTTGATAGAATTTCATTCTGATAATTTTGAAACCTGCCTTTTTACCTGCCTGGGTGGACCACTTCGGGGGCCGATTTTCAGTTTGTGTTTCCACACAAACTGTCTTTGTAACCTTGTTTAAAGATAGTTTGTAGGCCGATTGTGAAAATAATCACTTCTTTAGCGATGAAAACAATAAACCGACTTCATGACACAAAAGGACAATCTAATAAATTACTTAGAAGTGTGTGTATTCAACTCGACTTCTTGATGTAAGCATAACGAAATTAAGGCAGATGTATTGGCTGTACAGGCTGAAGATTATCTGATGAAATCTCGAGCTGGACTATCTTAATTGAATAAAATAAACTTGAATAATGTGAAGTTAAGGGAATGGGAGACAAGTTAGAAACATAATGGCGCAGTGGGACTCTGCGTAACCATGCGAAATAATGCATTTTGGACTTGAAGACAACCTTTATTATTATCATTAAAAAACTAGCATGAGACCGTGGAGAATGGTGTGTTTTTACTGATGCTCTATGTTCCATGAGGAACAAAAAAAATGATGATAATAATAATAATTATTATTATCATCATCATATTTTTTTTGGAACATAGAGTATCAGTAAAAACACGCCATTCTCCACGGTCTCTTGCTAGTTTTTTAATGGCTTCCCAGCTCTTTTCTGTCCTCGCAGCTTCATCTAGTATACTATGTCGCCATGTTCTTTTTGGTCTTTCCCTACGTCTTGTTCCCTGGGGGGTTCCACTCTAAGGCCTGCCTAGCTCTGTTGTTGGTATCTTTTCTAAGGGTGTGACCAATGCATCTCCACTTCCTCTCTAAGATCTGCACCTCTATATTTCTGTCGACTCATCTCCCACAGTTTTCTACTTTGTCGTACGAGAGTATTTTTAGGATATTTCTCAGGCATCTGTTGATGAAGGTTATATTATTAGACCCTAAGAAATATAGAACACAAACAAACTCACCTTTTGTTCTGCAAGTACATAACCTCCAGCCACCCAGACATGGTTGTTCTTGATATAATCCCATGGCGATAAGTTTTTGTGAAAGTCTCGACCTCCAACCTCAGTGAAAGCAACTTTTTTATCATCAAAGTTGAAAGGAACTTCTAGAGTAAAAGTATCATTTTTGGGTCTGAAAGTTTCTTGTAACAAGGTTCTGTGAACAGAAAGTAATATATTTTAATTAAAACTTACAAATTAATTGAAAAAATAAAAATAGTACGATCAAGGTTCTGTCAATTAAAAATACAATGTAACTTCCAACAAAAATAGAATTTTTATAAGTATTTGAGTTTCTGTTCAGAAACATGTTTTCTTGTTTTGAAACTAAAAAAAAGTGTTTTTAAATTTAGGAAGTCATAAGGAGGTGGGATGTCAGCACCGTTTTGGGAAGGACATTTTGGAGTGAAAAAGAAGGCGTAGGGATGCTTTCCTGTCCTTAGAGTGGCGCCTTTAATGGCAGCATCAGTAGACTGGAATATCTAGATTCTTAAGACGAAGAATGTAATTGGATACAGTGAGCTACCCCAAAGATGCTTGAACATAAGTAAAGTTAAGTTCTCCTTTCAGACCTTGTGGTCTATAGATTCCGTTTCTGTGGCCTACGGTTATCGAGAATGGCATCTGGCCAGCACCCTACATTTCCCCAACTTATGTTGGGTGGACTCAGAGAGCGCCCGAAGATCCCGAAATGAAAAATCACAATCTTCACAAGGATTCAAACCCCGGACCCCGGTTCGGAAGCCAAAGCACCTTACCTCTCGGCCACCGCGCTGAAACATGATTGTTTTAAAACTTTGGAATGGAGACTCAACAAAGATACCCGGGCTAGTCCGGAAAGGCCATCATTTGTGGCTCCATCCAAGATCATTTTTAGTTTAGTTTTTAATGAAAATGTATCGTTCTAGCTTTCTTCATTTCCTTGAAGATATACATACACATAGCCCATACCTGAAGAACCATTGTCCAGCCAAGCAATATATTTGGTGTTTACGTGACCCAGGTCCATGGCCATCTGCAGCACATCGTACTTGGCGTTCATGGTGAGGGAGTAATTGGCATTGACCGTGTTGGGGTGATGCTTGGGGTAGTCGGGCTTTGAATAAATCTGATTGACTATGTCGTAGTCTTTGAAAGAGACAAGATCAGATTGGTTGACTCTGATCAGCACAGTTCTTTCCGGAGGAAGATGGGATCGAATCTGTCTACAAAAATAAAGCAACAAATAAACCTATTTTTTTAACGAGCGTGTCTTTTTTTTAGAGGTAAATTAAAATTTTCAATTAAAATTTAAACAAACTTTTAGAGTATTTAGGCATACCATGGTTACGGACCACTTCATTTATCTGGGAAGTAGAGTTAGTAAAGAAGGCGGAGCTGGTGATGATATACTAATTCGGATCAATATAGCTAGGTTTGTCCTTTCAACTTTTCAAGAAATCTGGGCGCTCTAAGGTACTATCTCAGTATAACAAGATACGAATCTATAATACAAACGTTAAGTTGGTCATTCTATACGGTCCAGAAACATCGAGAGTCACTAAAACAAATTTGGAAAAGCTCCTGACCTTTGTTAATCGATGCCTACGCCGGATATTAGGAATTAGGTTGCAAGAAAAGATAACTACTGTCAATTTGTGGGAAAGAACTAGACAAAAGTCCATAGCCCAAGACATTAAAAAGAGAAGTTGGAGCTGGATAGGACACACCCTGCGAAAACCAGCTATCAATGTTGCAAGGCAGGCACTTTATTGGAATCCGCAAAAAATGAGAAAAGTGGGCATACCCAAGCAAACCTGGAAGAGGTCAGTCATCAGTGAAGCTGAGGATACTAGAATGACATGGGAGCAGATGAAGAAAGCTGCTCAGAATCGAGTTCGGTGAAGTGTGGTTGCGGCCCTATGGTCCCCTGTGCACTGGATTAAGTCAAGTAAGTGATGGTTACTGACTAATTAACAAAGTTCTGTGATTGTGTTTACGTTGAATTAGAACAGTGTTTTCTGAAACTATCATTAGTGACGTCACCCCCCTCCCTAAAAAAAAATTGCGTCTCCTTAATCGGAAAGGGCCTAGGAGGAGTCATGTTTCTCTTCTAATATGGCTCGTGTCAGAGCCCCTGGCTTCAAGTGTTTTCCTGCTTTGTGTTTCTCTTATGCATCCTTCTGACGTCAACAACGCAGGTCAAATAAACGCTGGTCAAAAAAAGTAAAATAATGAAGGAGTTGGACTGATTGATGCTGGTGTAAGTGTAAAATAAAATAAAATAATCCAAGGGGAGTTAATTGGTTTAAAATATTGGTTTTCATACACTTAAAGAAGCAAAATATATTTTTGTAAATCATTTTTCAAATAACAAAGCCTATCTAAGGTAAAGATTTCCGCACAATAATATAGAAGTTGTTTCCATTATTAAATATAAAAAAAGTAATTTACTAATTGTTTATTTTAAAAGTTGATTCATGTTTTGTTAGGTACAATGGAAGCTTAAGGTTCTAACATGATCCGAGAATAGGAGTTCGAAAATAACCTGTTCAATTATGCACACACCCGAACCTACCCATATTTAGCCATATCTGTTAATACAGAATGATTACTTTCCCTTGTCAGTATCAAACAAAATAATTAATAACTGGTAAATAATTGAGTAGTGGGCTTTTAAATTGATTTCTGTCTTGTCTACGCAAATAAATAAGTGTGCAAAGCTTTAACTTAATCCTATAATAGGTGTGGGAGAAATAACGTGTTATATTTTTTTTTACCAGACGGACAAACAGAGTGAGTTGATATTAGCTTTATGAAAAAAAAAAGATCTACTGGATATATTAGGTTTTAAAGGGTTAACAAACTTACATAAAGTAATGTGTAAACATACTTCCTTAAAGTAATGGGTAATTGTACTTTTCAGTAATAAATTAATGTACATAGTAATGAAATACTTACTTGAGTTAATGTTTAAAAACTTACTTGAAGTAGCTGTATGTATCGTCATCAGTCAGGAAGGCCACGAGTTTGTTGGATAACCAACTAAACGTCTGCATCCATTTTCTATATCTGTCATTGTCGAAAAAATCTCCCGCACCCCCCTTCTGAAACTTACCCAGGGGAACATACAATGTTACTATTGTCACTTCGTAAGGTTTGGGTTCGATTCTCTGAGAATGAAATAAAATGGAACTGTATTGAATGTATATTCAACAGACGCACTTGGTGTCAAAACCGGTCTTGATAAACGAACCTACACCGCTTACCCTAACTATTAAAGGTTTTTCTCTTGGAGAAACTGTTTTTTAGAATTTTGTCTGGCTATAGATTTGACCCAATAGCCTCTATCTTACAACTTATGTGGACCAAAGTATGGACTCTACTTCTTAAAGAAATATATAGGCTTTACGTTGTAGTGTGTGTGTGTGTGTGAAATGTCTTGGCATGTATAAGGGAATAAAGCATACACATGCCAGGTATACAATTGAACGGGAAAATTGAAAATGTAATTGATGAATTTGGAAAATAGAAAGAAATGTGGTTTGGCCAAGGTTTCCTACTTTAGAAATTAACGAATGTATCTAATTTCGGACTAGTATTCCCTCATAAATATAAAAAAAAAGAAATGTTCCCTTAATTCTATATCGTTGTGATGTAACGAAACCTTCCACAAGCTAAGTAAAAGTTGGCCTTGTGCAAGGGACATAACATTGAACATTGTTTCCTTTTCTTAATTTAGAATGCGACTAGACTCACTTCACTTACTGAAATAGTACTGTAATAACTCTAAGGAAGGCAACTCAACGAGGGCAGGTGTTTATATGCAGGACATCTCGAACAGATAATAACAATATCTGCCATCTCTCTAAATTTCCCTCTCCTATACATAGACTCTCAACTTGAAGTGAACGGCGGAATGGCTTAGAGCGTCCCCCTCTTCCCAGACTCACATAGTTTTGGCCCGTAAATTATTTTATCTGACACTGTCTGACTTTCCTTCGGCTTCTCAATTCAATATCAAACTATTTAATAGGCTCTATTTTGTTTCTCGCCCACCCCGAAACGTATTAAACAGAAATCCTCTCGCTCAAAATGAACACACACACACACACTTTTATTAGGCCACAGTTATTTGTGTTCTCGAGAAAAACAAATGTTGATATGGTTTTGTTAGTTAACTTTAGAAAGTGCCCAAAATAGTGAGTTACGGTCCAAAGAATTATTAATTTGATTGTTTTTATAGCAAATGTGCCCATTCAGGCGTTTTTTAAAATATTATTTATTTATTTTTTTTTATTTTTTTTTTTTGCTATTTAGGAAAAAGAAGAAAATATGCTTTTTGTGCTATAGAAAATTAGTATTTAAGCTTTTTATGTAGACTGCGGCCAGTTAGATGCTATACTGAACATGAAATACAAAGGTTTAATAGAGAGCTTTTCGCTCTGACTGCAAACATATCAAAACCGTTTGTTTGTAAAATGTTTCACATGTTTCGGATGTTTCTTCAAGGCTGAAGATAATCTAATTCGTAGTTCAAGCCTCCCGCAGGACGACAGGGCATTGCAGCGGTCAGGGTTTGAACCCGGGACCATAAACAAGTCCGAACGACAGTCCAACGTTTATACCGCACGACCAGGCAGCGAATGAGTGAATCAGGGAATGAGTGAGTCAGTGAATGGGTGAATCAAAGAATGAGTGAATCAGTGACTGAGTAAATCAATGAATGAGTGAATCAGTGAATCAGTGAATGAGTGAATGAGTGATATTTCGCAAATATATTAAAGATTTTCATACATGCGGAAAAACTATTTGAAGAGATAGCATTCTGGTAAATCCGGCGGACACTTTCTCCACTGTTGAAGACTAGTTTCTAACCTCTTCCGTTTTTTACTATTTAAAACACAAAATAATTTCAATGCAACGAAAGCATTAAACTTTCACTCTATAACGTACAACTTATTGCAAATAACTAAGTTTAATACACAAGATTCTATGCAGAGAAAAATAAATTATGCCATGCATTGAGATAGTGTTAAAATTAAAATGTTCATTTCTGTTATATTTCGTTGGGAACAGTGAGGCTCAGGTCAGTGTCCTTGACATTGTCTAGTTTATCGTGAAAATCTCCAGAAACTGACTTGGATTTCATTCATACTTTTCTCAACAATAGAGATACCTGCAGAAAAAAACAACAACAAATATAAACCTTTAAAATACAAGCATTTTGTCTGATTTGGAAACCACTGCGCAGTTCATCTCAGGTATTGGTCTAGTCATCTGAACACTCCAACAGTTCATCTCATGTATTGGTCTAGTCATCTGAACACTCCAACAGTTCATCTCATGTATTGGTCTAGTCATCTGAACACTCCAACAGTTCATCTCATGTATTGGTCTAGTCATCTGAACACTCCAACAGTTCATCTCATGTATTGGTCTAGTCATCTGAACACTCCAACAGTTCATCTCATGTATTGGTCTAGTCATCTGAACACTCCAACAGTTCATCTCATGTATTGGTCTAGTCATCTGAACACTCCAACAGTTCATCTCATGTATTGGTCTAGTCATCTAGTCAAAATTACCATAGTTTACCAGAGACCCAGCCCCAAACATCGTAATACGTCAGCACTAAGATAAAATGGCCCGGTGTCGCGAGCTGTCAGCTCTAGCCCTCACAGCAGCAACCTTCTCAAACTTCCAGTACCTCTTAATTATCTGCTTCCTCTCTTCAAAACTCAAACGCAGGTCCGCCATGTTGCAATTACTGATGCTGAAGTCCACCAGTTTGAACACTACTGACATTAATCACATTTATTTTTCTAATTGGACATTAAGCTTACCATGTCCAGAAATTTAGCCTTGTAGAACGGGAAATAAATTGTCTATGACAGTTCAAAGTGTATACATTTTTTGACGCACCCTGTGTATATATATATATATATATTAGTTTAACTAAAAAAAAAAATTAAGGCCATTGTTTAACTAGAAAAAAAGTTTAGTTAAAATCGTAGTTTAATTAGTTTTTTTAGTTACTAACTAAAAAGTTTAATTAAAATTTGTAAAACTTTTCAACATGTGGTCAGGGTTGAAATGCCCATCCCTGTTTTCTGGTCATGTGATATCAATAACTTTGATTATAAAAAAAAAACAACAACTATTTATTTAGTCAGTCTGCATTTGAAGAGGGTAAAGTGAGATGCTGGTAGAAGCTATGGGAGTAAATATTTGCACGTGAAAGTAGCAGTATTATAAAATGTTAAACATTTTATGCCAAAAGCTTCTATGCAATATTATGAATGGGGTTGTGAGCCACATAGTGGTGTAATTTCTGTATAAAGTGGGAATCTGATTAGTGGGTTAGGTCAATATTTAGTGGTTTTGATCAATTCATTTGCGCAAACAATATTTTGTTTAACTGCAAGAACATTAATTAAGACTTATTTTTGAGATCTAAGTCTAAATCAACAGCTGGGCTTATATAGATCTAAAGGCATTAGGATAAACAACTCTAGAAAAAAAAATCTTAATCCACACCCTCTCTGACCATTAAGTAAATAGACTGTATCCAAATGGTTTAAACAACCTGGTCAGCTAGACATACACATGTAGGCCTAGTGTACTGTACGTGTGTAGTCGATGATACTACAAGACTACCCTGCATTTTTTTCTTTACGCGTTATGCAATAGTGTTTGCTTAATGTGGAGTGGTTAGATAAGAAAATAACACACTCCCTACCCAGAAAGTAATAGACGGTGTGTCCGACTGATTGTAACAATCTGGCCAGATAGACGTACACGTGTAGGCCTACTTAGTGTACTGAGTGTGCACAGTGCAGTCCATAATGACAAGACCATGCACCCTGGTTTTTTTCTCTTGCGCGTTTAACGGCATGGTTAGTCAAACATGTATTTTACACAATAAATTAGTTATCGAGGTCCAATGTTTTTAAAACTCTAACGATTTCGTTACTATTTCCTTGGTTATTAGATCTAAATTTGAAATTCTAAATCTATGTTATTTGATAAGATTTTAAACTTTACCGGTATAAGCAAGATTTTCCGTTATATAATAAGTTAATATAATTGTTTTTTAAAAAGGGTACACCATTCTTTTCTAAAGGTTTTAATTCAAGGCAAAAATACAAGCACACATATTTATTTAGACATTTTTATTTTATTTTATTGTGTATTAACGTTTATGTAAGAAACATATTCTTTATTACTGATTTTTTTATAGATAAATATTACTAGAATGTTAAAAGAATAAGATCGAACCGTAAGGCATACAGTCGGATGATTATATCTATATAGGTCTAGTTCAAACCTCCCCCCCCCCCAAAAAAAAAAGTTATGAGCAGTTTGTTATAGTTTAATTAACTTTCTTTAGTTTAATTTAATTATCTTTTGAAATTCATGATAAACTAATAGTTTAACTACTTTATTTTAGTTGACAACTAGTTTTAGTTTAACTTTTAAAAGTTAGTTTAGTTCCCATCACTATATATAGCTCCTCCTTCGTTGTCGAAGATGAGCACATTTCTCATTTCCTATGGACTCAAAGATGACTGTAAAGTCCAATCCTCACTTTGAGATGAACATGGGAGATGAGAATGTGGCTTGCGCGATGAAAATTTATTAAAGTGAAGGAGATTTACGCTGTATCAGCCTCACTCTCTCGCCCCTTGCCAGCTGGATCCAGTGGCAGAACAGAGTCCAGACAACTGGAGCTGGTTTGGGGTGCAGTGGATGACCAGCGTGCTCTACATGTCCCACAGTGCTCCAAAACGTTCCACGGCGTTTGCTAGGTGACGCCTGATGGCCCTGGTAGTCTAAATCAACTTGAGCGCCATGCAGCCGCAACTAGACTTCACATGCTGGCGGTGGTAAGAGACCATTGTTTCACCAGTAAGTTACGCGAGGAGGCGGGGCTGAAGCTAGTCTCACAAAACAGGCATACGAAGTACGAATATTTTTTGTAGGTTGTTTTTTAACATCTTTTGCTTCTTTCGTAGACCACTTCCTTTTATGAATATGAACAATTCAGGAATTATAGGAAAGCCGACTCGCATAGGGGCTCAGTATCTGATATGTTTAAAGCTTTAAAGACTGTAAGGGGTTACATCCGATACTGACCTTTTTAGCCTTTTTAAAAAACAATATATATTTTTATTTTCAACATTCGTTCAGCGGAGACACCAACAAAACGAAGGGTAACTTCCCAACTAAACAATTCAATTTTATTTAAAAAAAAAAAGAAAAAAAATCAATTTCATTATACGAAGGCCTATATACACTGACAATGTCTTTGTGAAAGCCTGTAGCTTTAAGTTGTTTAACAGTTGAAATTAAGCACAATTCACACTGCAAGTAGAAAAAGAATATGCATACCTTGTGTAACATTCAGAAGTACGAAAAATAGAATTGGATTCAATGCCATTAAACGTCTTACAACGTTTTTACACTTTTGTGTATTAAAATTCAAAAATTAAAATTTTTGAATCGCTTATCTTGTAAAAAAAAAAAAAGCGACTTTATAATAAAACTGTGCATGTATTTTTACAAAGCTTATATCAACTCTCTCGGTATGTCTGTCTGTCTGGTAAAAGGTTTGTACATGTTTTTTCTCCCATCACCCATTTTCACGGATAGCTCTAATAGTTTGTTCATGGATAGCTCTAATAGTTTGTTCATGGATAGCTCCAATAGTTTGTTCATGGATAGCTCCAATAGTTTGTTCATGGATAGCTCTAATAGTTTGTTCATGGATAGCTCCAATAGTTTGTTCATGGATAGCCCTAATAGTTTGTTCATGGATAGCTCCAATAGTTTGTTCATGGATAGCTCTAATAGTTTGTTCACGGATAGCTCTAATAGTTTGTTAACAAATAGCTGTAATAGTTTGTTCATGGATAGCTCTAATAGTTTGTTCATGGATAGCTCCAATAGTTTGTTCATGGATAGCCCTAATAGTTTGTTCATGGATAGCTCTAATAGTTTGATCATGGATAGCTCCAATAGTTTGTTCATGGATAGCTTTAATAGTTTGTTCATGGATAGCTCTAATAGTTTGTTCATGGATAGCTCTAATAATTTGTTCACGGATAGCTCTTAGTGTTTATTCATGGATATCTCTAATAGTTTGTTCATGGATAGCTCTAATAGTTTGTTCATGGATAGCTGTAATAATTTGTTCACGTATAGCTCTAATTGTTTGTTCATGGATAGCTCTAATAATTTGTTCACGGATAGCTCTAATAGTTTGCTCACGGATAGCTCTAATAGTTTGTTGTTTTTTAAAACATTTTTTCCTACGTTACTTAAATCACTTACCGCTTTTTAAATATTTAATGTAGATAATACACATAAAAATAAATAGAGTTGAAACAGCAGCCATAATATTTCTTTTCCTGTAAACAAACATCTCTCGTGATTTAACTCTAACACAATAAAGATTTAGGAATTAAAAATGCAACTGTTGGCTTTGTTTATTTTTTGTTATAGCGGTATCTGTATCCAACTGTCAATGTACGAATCAATAGCTTTGTAAAACAGAATTCACCCCACCATTTCCCAAAAATTTCTTTTTAGAACACTACAACCACTTACTATAATTATTTTTTTATTAATCTTTTCACGCTTTTCTCTCCCCCTCTCTCTCTCTCTTATCTGAATAACAAAAAATTCACCTGACACTTTTTTATTTAGTTCTTTATTTATAGATTTATAAAATCTGAAAGAACATTTGCACCCGTTAAACAACAGTTACATCAGATCTGAACGAAATGGGCGGCTCCTCTCCATTAAGGCTATAACAGAAAGGTTGAAAGACTCCATAAATTTCACGATGAGTCAATATGTCGTTCATTGTCATTTGTCATCACCGAGAAGTAAATATGAGCCTAAAATAAATAGCACAGTTTGTGTGTGTGTGTGTGTGATTTACTATCTCCTGTCATGCAAAAGTTGTGTGTGTGTTTGCTTCAACATTGTTTTTGTTATAGAAGTATGTCGAACTGCATTTCCATTCGTATGGACCAATAAAATAGCAACATTATTATTATTATTATAGCTTTTATTTAGCGCTAATTTCATGCTTATAGCATGTTCAGAGTGCTATGGTCCAATCTCATTTGCGGACCAGATGGAGTATCTGGGAATAGGTTTTCCGTGCTGCCTTTAGGCGCTCAGTAAATACAACTCTGCTCGAGTCGGATGTCGAACCTCGACCCCACTTTATAGGTAGCCAAGACAAGCCAAGTACATGTACTTTGCCTCTTGACAAAGCTTCACACTATTTTAAGCGGCCCCTTAAGGGGAAAAGCCGCTATTGGGTTTGTGCAAAATGTCCGTCTGTCCGTCTGTCACACTCAGATCTCAAAAACTAGAAGAGAAATGAAAAATATTTTTTTCACCATGCAATGCAGCTTGAAAAGATAAGGTGCAACGGCTACTTTTGGTTTTCTAAATGCAAACCGTTTAATTTATAAAATTAATTATGCAATTATTATTAATTTTACTTTGTATGTAAATATTATGCAAATTTTTTAAAATGGACTATTTATGCAGCGACTTTCGTGCTGTAGCGTAACAAGTAGAGGCAAAACATGGTACTATTTAGTTTCCTCAAAAATTTAAAAATAATCAGATTTTATTTATTTTTTGTTTAGTGACCACATCAGGATAAAAGACGCTTATTTTTGTGCGTTTTGTTTGCCGGTTGGTCTGTCTGTCACGTTTAGATAAAAAACAATAACTCAAAAAGCTATTGAAAATCTGATTTAACCTTTAATGTTCCTTCCGAAACATCTCACAAGTACATATAATAGATTGTTCCGGATGTTTTTGTGAAACAAATATCAATGCCAATGTTTGTTTCCGCTTCTAACTTAATATGACATTAATTGATTATATTAATTTCCATGCTTCAACGTTGCAAAAACACATGATCAATAATATGTTGCTCTGTTTTTTTTTAATGTAAATAGCATACAAATGCTAAATGAAATCTCTATACGGACTTATATTTCATTAACTATAAAGTTGTTCCGGATATAAATAAATTATGTCAAATCATTGTTTGAAATCGCATATTTGATTAATATTACACTTATATTCTTTAACAATACGTAACTATAGTTTATTTATCGATATTAAATTAATACGCATTTTCAACTTTAAACAAATGTGTATCAAATGACTTCATTTTTTCAAAATATCGACAAAAGGTTATTCAGGATTTTAAAATAAGAAATTACTAGAAATGATTATTAAAAATCACTTTTTTAGACTTTACAGTTAATTTTCTTGCCGAAACATAACAAAAGTTGTTTAATCGGTAAAGAATGTTCCGGATTTTGTTTTGAAAAAGAAATCGACCTACATTACTTTGATTTTCTTACTAATCGTGGCCAAAAATGTTCCGAATTTTATATGAAAAATCTACTAACGCCAAATAACTGTTTGAAATCCCTCTTCTAATAAATAAAACAGATAATCTTCTTCTCATTTACGAAAATTGGTTGTTCCGGATTTTTTTATGAAAATTGTTTAATCTTTATTTAAGTAAAATCGCACTTCTCTCTAAAACTGCATTAAATTTTCTGGCTAAAACGTCAGAAAATCTAATTATCGTTAATACGATATTTCTATTCTTAAAGAAAACAACTTCCTAACACCAATGTATGGTTTCAAAATCTCTCCACAAGGCTATGGTACATCTAATTTTCATACGAGACCATCCCAAAAATTTTCGTATTTAAAAAAAGTGTTAATAGCTACATTTAGATCTAATCTAGATTTTTTACACTAGATCTAGATTTTTTTTACACTAGAGCTAGATTTTAAAAATTATATTTAGATTTATATTCTAATTAAAATCATTGTAGATTCTAGATCTAGAATTTCTATGTCTAGTTTAGAATGTTTTTGTTTTACATGTTTCGAATGATCCTTCAGAGTCCAAACATCCCGCAGGACGACTGGGATGGGCACGGGCAGGGTTTGAACCTAGGGGATCATCGATAAATCCAAACGACAGTCCAGCGCGCAAACCGCACGAACAGGCAACCATGATTTAGACTAGATCAAGATCTATAATTTCAATTTCTAGACTTAAAGTGTAGATTTTTTATTTCCAAATGTCTAGATCAATATTGCAATGTTATTCTACTATTTTTAAATTTAATAGGCCAATTGCATTCAGTCTATTAATAGATTATCTAGGCTTTTTTTTTTTTACATAAATCTTATCTAATTACATCTACATTATTCTATATTTATATTATAAGAGTGCTAAATCAGAACTTAAATTTAGGTAGATCTACATCCTCATTCTAGTTCCATTAAAATGAATATGCCAATAGCTCTGTTGGTAACTGTGCTGGGACATCGTGCAGACGTTGCCGAAGTACAAGCTTCATGCCTTGTTCTTTTCTTTTTTTTTAATTACAAAGCAATGCCACAAGATTATCTAAAATCGCTCGTCTGACATATTGTACATATCCGGTAGTTGTCATGCTGTAATGTGTAATATATCTATTTATCAATAATAGGCTATTAATTTGTTTTTAAGTTAACAGCGAAGCTTGAACGGGCAGTTAGCGCGCAGGACTGATTATCTCGACGGTCCCGGTTTCATACCCTGCTCGCTTCCATCCCCCGTTGTCCAGCGGGAGATTTGGATAAGGAAGTAAATAATCTTTAACTTTGAAGGAACATCCAAAGCATGTCAAACATTTTACAAAAAAAAAAAAAAGATTTAACAAGCCAAATGAATCTCTGAAACATTTTTACCTTTGACAATCAAAACAAAATCACGTCTTGAATACTCCTTGCGAATAGGAGGATCCGACAGGAATCCGACTCTGACGGGGGCCGCCTATGAGTTTGTGCGAAGAGTTCTTTCAAAATACGAATGTCTGCTTTTACATCCTTCATGAATATTCTATATTAATCTCTATTGATCCTGGTTGTCACAGGCCTCAATCTGCCTCAAGTCAGTGTAGATTTTTTTACTTGTAAACATTGCGTAAAGATCATTCGTTGAGCCCGGCTATAGTAAGGGCTTCCGCACAAAAGAGGGTCATCCACCAAATAGGATAAATAAATATTCGAATTACGACGGGTCAGAAACTTTTTTTTTTTCGCATTTAAGTGACAAGACTTAAAATCTTACGTCAGTACCAGTGACGTCACTAGGGAAGCCCCGGGGGGGGGTGCGGTCCACATCGGGTGGCACCCGTATGGGGGGTGTCGTGAATTTGTTTGTTTATTTCCATTGTCTCCCCTAATGTTTGTTTACATTTGTGTTTTCATGTGAGCTTGTGTACTACTGACCATATTCCATGTCTTGACCTTTCCTATGTGTATAGCTACTTTCGTCATTCAGTGAAATAAAGCTTGAGATGTTAACACGTTGTTGTTTTTTGTTACATTAAAGTACGACATGGATGACATCTAAGTGGAAAAAAAAATTATATCTTGGCAAAAGCAGATACATCAAAAAAGTGTCTAGATATATACTCACACATCTACAGTTGTAATCTAGATCTATATACATTTTATTTTAGGCCTTTTTTATTTATTGGTAACCTACAAATGTCTAAAACGTTCCCGTAAGTGCTTACGAGGGGAATGCAAAAGTGGTCTTTCTTTTGAAAAAATCGCTTGTATTTGCATTGTAGTTATTTTATACTTTAGTATGAATCTGGTAAAATCGATATTATCACAAACAATTTTAAGAAATTAAATTATTAATTTAAGGGATGTTTTCATCTTCCAAGTAGAATCTTTCTTCGCAGCAAGATCGATTCAAAAAGTTCTTTGAAAGGAGACATTTTAGTGCTTCTTCACCAACGCGATTCTATAATCTACCTCCTGTAACGGATGCATGTGTAAATCAGATGTACTTGAAGTATTTCTAACTATGCTTGATTATAATAGAGGCGTGCGTGCCTTGTTGAGTGTATTATAGTTGCGAGTTACTAGACTATGCTATCCGCCACAAGATAAACAGGTACCAACAGGAGCAAAGACTTAAATGCCCAAGTTGACTCAAGATGAAACTTCAAACAATGTTTAATACAGAATGGGCCACAGTCGAGTCCGTCACTAATAACGATGTTTACCCTTCAAGAGTCTAGCAGTAACTGAAAAGTCTATCCTAACCTCTAACCCCAAAGTCTATGTCGTCACTATAAAATGTACGTCCACTGTCGGTCTTATAAAGTGCACAACTCAACTAACTAAACTAGCTCTCTAACACTCCTTTGTACGGCAGAATGGACCAATTTCTCCCGACTAACAGACCGTCATACCACTGAGTTTTTTTTTTTTTTTTGGTCGTGAACATGAGGAGGTTGTTAGGACTAGTAGCCCATTACAAAATGGCATGAAATACTTCACAGCTAAGAGGAGGGATGCGGATTGGGAGGCACGACGTCCTGACCATTGGCTAGGGGGGCGAAGCTGTTTCAATTTCACTAGTGTTATCAAGCAACGTTTGACTATTAACCTAGTAAAAGAACATTATTATCAATGTTTAAAACGTTAATTTTTTGTAAGTTAAAGACTGCGTATTATCTTCTTTTAAGTGTGACTAAAACTAAAAGGTTCGCGGCAAGGCTTCTTACTTAACACAAAGTGTATCTTAGCTTAAGACATACGTGCGCTATATGCATTGGCCAATGCTGCTATTTAGGGAACCTGATGCCTCTCTAATACTATCTCCAGAAATAACTTTTTTGGTTATACAAACACTTTATAATTATCTACAAAGCACAATTTCTGAAACAAAAAAAAAACTTAACGTTTGACAGGTAAAAGTTTGTGAATCACTGCTCATTTGCCTGGGATAAGGTTGGATGTCTCTCAAACTTGAAATACGGACAGTCCCTTCCTTTCTTAATATTTTTTACTGCAATGTTCTTACAAGAAGAAATAGTACAAGCTAGAGCTAAGGAGAATGGGTTTCTGAGGGTCATAAATGTTGAGAAGTGTTTTGGGAGCTTCAAGCGCTCCCCCCCCTCCCTAGACCAACAGTCAAGAGGGCGGTAAACCTACAGTGGATGGTGATTCAAGTTTGAACAACACAGCATAACGTTCTAACGTTTCCGTCTTGAAGTCTAGCAAACGAAACATGTTCAGTTGATGTTAAGTCTGTTTCTTATTTTAATAAATTTGCATCGGAAAATATGCTAATAACTATTAAATCAATGTCATAAGCAATGGGATCTTATAATTGAATTGACATTCCTTTGACATATGTGCAACAATCAATGAATGTATATAATCCAGTGTATTCAAAATAAAGAACAAAACAACGATAGTGTTTATTGGGAAATGTTAGGGAAAAGTTGATGGAACGGGGGAGGGGGGGGTGACAAACTTAGCTAACCGCACCGGGTGATACCGACGCTAGTGGCGCCACTGGTCAGCACATTTTAAAAACTAAAATATGTATATTAAATAATTTTATTTTTTTAAGAAGAAAAATTAGTTTTAATTTACAAGTACCCTATTTCTTTTTTCTAAAATATGGCATGCTTTTAGGTATTAGTAATATTATTAATAATATATATAATAAGTGGATATTTATTGAAAGTTTCGAAAATGAGTATGAAACTCCCTTAAAAATCCTGCCCAGTGCTTCCACATACTTAAGTCTGGCCCTACGCAACTATACTTAATAAGTGCCATTTGAAGACAAGCAAAATTAAAACAAATACGAAACAAAAAAAAAAACTTATGCTTATTTTAAGTATAATTGTATCAATTGGTTTTCATCTGTCACAAGAATCATATTAGTAATAGATATAGACTAACAATAATAAATCTGTGCGATTAGAAATATTTTTACCTATTTTTAAAAGTGCAATTTCATGCTTTTAGCTTTCTCAATGCGATATGACAGGGGTGGGCAAATTACCGCATGTGGCCTGCCGAAATGTTTTATTCGGCCCGCGGACATCTAAAGAAATCAGGTTTGCCCACACATTACATATATAAATATGCAAATATATTAAAAATAAATAATTGTAAATATCCGTAGAAATTATTGAAACGTTTGATTCTTATCCCTTATAATGAAGAGGCTAAAGATACATTGCCTCTGAACGTCATTCTAAAAAGTTTAAAGTAAGCGAAAATTATTTTAAATAGCAATATTTCGAAAAATTAAGTCAAAGACGCGAGTTCAGACCAGTATTTATTCAATGCCATGAAGAACTGTGTTGAAACTGTTGACTTGTACAAGATGGTAAGGGGAACAACTGATGGAGGCCGTGCTTTGACTGAGTAAAAACATGCTTTGTAATAAGATAAATAACAATATCCCAACCATAAAATCGTTACGAGAAAGTTTACATAGAGCTGCATTGGACATGAACAATTCAGAGGTGCGGGATGTATATGTGTTCCAAATCACGGCATGGGACTGGCCTTAGCCATACGCGAACTATGCGGCTGCCTAGGGTCTACAATTAATGAGGGCCTCACATAGGATATATATTTATATTAATTTGGAGAAGAAATAGCGTAACTTAGTACACTAGATTTTTAATCAATTGCCTAATTTTAGTTTTTTCCATGTTAATTTTTATTTTTCTATTTTAATTGGGACCACCAAATTCACTTCGCCTGGGGCCTCTAATTATCTAAGACCGGCCCTGACTTGCAGTTCCGTAAAGCACCTGAAGATTTGGAGCAGTATCCGCTGGCCTTGCATTAGAAGAATTTAGCATCTCACGGAAAAAATTGTTAGGTTCCTTGAAGGCCATTGACTTTGTTACTCATTATCACGAGGTCTTTTTCTTGATCCTTGAAAGTGCCAAAATATGTTGCAGGTGCTCTTGTTGAAGATAGTGCTGAAATGTGCAAAAGTTAATACAAGAAGATATGGGACGTGCCGAGGATTCTGTAGATGTATACCTCTAGATCTAAATTAATATTCCTGATCATCTATTAAGCAAGATACGAAAAGAAACAGAATCAGATGAAATATTGAACAAATTAAGAGAAACAATCATGAATGGATGGCCTAAGAAAGAGAAAGAAAGATTATAGACAAAATAATAAATCTTACTTTGATTTTGCATATAAGTTGAAATTCAGCAATGGTATAAGCTGAATGACCTGAATTTGACTTTTTTGGGCTCAAACCTTCTAAAGCTTACTCAAGCCAACACACTAATCTCTTTGCCAGAGAAGTGCTTATGAAAATGTTAGATTTTATAGTTATTAATTATAAGTTTCAAAATTTAAAGAGTTGACGAATTTCTCTCGACAAAGTATGAAGGGGACAAATTCAAATTTCACCGCCACATCAGTCAAATACAAAAGTACAATTTCTTTACCTTGTTCGATACCAAACAAAATCAAACTATCAACAACTCAACGCTATCTCGTCGATACAAAAAGAAGAGTCGTGCTGTTGTATTGTTACTTTGACTAACGACTTTATACCACCGGATACGGAGATTTATTAACTATTTTTTAAATACTTTTTAATATTCATATGTATTCGATGAACTGATAGTTATTAAAATATAGTTAAACTAGTTGACCCAAGGCCACTATTTTGAAGGACCGGCCTTATACCATTGCAATCTATGCGACCGCAGTGGGACCCGCACTTTCATTGGATCCGCGCTAATTCTTGGTCTAAATTATTAAATTAAGCCATTTTATAACTTATAACAGATTTCCCGCGGCCTCCTGATTTACCAGGAGCTCCTGGAAATCTTATCTTATCTTCTTCTTATCTTATATAATACAGACGTTACTTCAAAAAAGAAGATAATTACGTCCTATGCGTCATGCAATTAGTCATGCATTTTAACCAATGACCTAAATTTTGCTAAGTCACTGGTTTTCCTGGCTAGCTCAGGAAACCAATTCCATGCTCTAATACCGCTAAGGAAGAAGGAGTATTTGTACAAATTTGTCCTAGCATATTGGACGAGGAATGTGCTTTTATCTTATGTCTTTCTGAGTATTTTATTTAATTTTTTTTTGTATTTGAAGGTCAGGGTTCAGTGTTTTATGTATAATTGCTTCGAAAAAGTCCTTGAAATCTCCGGAAATTATTAAAATATTTTGAAAACTCATTCAAATCTCCTGAAATATATTGTTACGTATTTCTGAATCTTCTGGCTAGATGTATTAGTTGGCACACAAATAAAAACACAGCAAAGAACTTGACGACTAAACTTTCAATTTCATATAACTTTAATGACTATTAACTCTAACAATTCTTTACTGTAACATGTAGCGTAGAAGACTGTACAATATCTGTCAGTTTACAGTTAGCTATACTTCGTTGCAATTCATCTCTTCACTTCGTTGCAATTCATCTCTTCTCTACTTGCATCGAGTCGTATTCCACAGAACAGACCAACGACACACTTCCCAGTGTCGCTCCAGGTCTCCCAAGGCAGAACCAAGTCGTACTCAAATCTACCTAATTAGAGCCGCACACGTCTTACATCGACTGTATCGACTGTAACGGCTCAAGTCCACTGTAGTTCGCTGTATAGACTTTAACGACAGTAGTCCACTCCAGTTAACTCTACCCTAGTTAACTTGCATCGAGTCGTACACATTTCTCTTCCACAGAGCCGCACACGTCTTACATCGTCTGTATCGACTGTAACGGCTCACTCACGACTCCATACGACTGACTTTCACATTAACTTTCAGGCTTATATAGAGTCCCTAATCGCTTCTCTAAAGTTGCACAAACACTCCTAGTATCCTCTGGAATAACATGTCAGGAAACGTCACATCCTGTCTTTATTTATACATGTAGATTCCAGAAAACACTCGCTGCAGTGTCATCTTGCCGGGGTCACAAGTTGTGACCTCTATCTGTCACTGGACATTGCTAGTACCTTCTGGAATAACAAGTAGGACACGTCACATCCTGTTTTTGTTTATACATGTACATTCCAGAGAACACTCGCTGCTGTGTTATCTCGCCGGGGTCATACGTTGACCTCTACCTATCACTATCATTTGTAACAATATTGTTACGAATGAACAGCGACAGGTAGAGGTCACTATGTGTGACCCCGGCGAGATGACACAGCACCGAGTGTTCTTTGGAATCTATGTGTGTAAACAAAGACAGGATGTGACGTGCCCTCACGTGTTGTTCCAGAGGACGAACAGATCTACGAAGGGGGCAGTGTTACAAATGAACAGTGACAGTTAGAGGTCACTACGTGTGACCTCAGCGAGATGACACTGCAGAATGTGATGTTTCCTCCCATGTTGTTCCAGAGGATACTAGCAGTGTTTTTGCAACCATAGACAAGCGATTAGGGACTGTATATAAACCAGAGAGTTGGTGTGAAAAGAGTCAGTACAGTCGTCGTTACTGTTGTCTACTGTGCGAGACAGTAGAAGAGAGTGGACTTGAGCCGTTACAGTCGATACAGTCGATGTAAGACGTATACGCTACATGTTACAGTGACGAATTGTTATAGTTATAATTCAATAAAGTTATATAAAGCTGAAAGTTGAGTCATCAAGTTATTTGCAGTGTTTTTTTTTATTTATGTGCCTAGTACATTTAGCCAGAAGATCAGAAATACGTAACAATATAGACGAAAATTATCATTTTGAGGTGTCATTCAATATGGAAAACGCCAATCCTACTAGCGATAAAAAAGAAAACGGCATTATGCAATACCCGTAATTGTGTAATCTGGTGAAAAAAGCTTATCGCGCCTCAAACTAATGAAGAATTACTTAAGGTCAATAATTCTCGTAGATAGATTGAAACATTTCTTGCTATTGAGAGAGATAACCCAAAATTCTCGACCTGTATGGCGACATTTATGCACTACGCAAGACAGCAGGGTTTCTATCCAGGGCTTTTGCAAGATAGGAGTTTGATGATGATGATGATGATGATTGAGCGTGATCTATGTAGAAATAAATTTTTTATGATCTACTGTATGACTTCGCTACACGCAAGGCTCATAAAGTAGTTCTGTACGTAGTAAAAAATGAATAAAATGCAAAGATGTATTTATTTTCTAATACAAACTCTTAAATAAGCTTTTGTCTAGAGAATATTATTTTAAATATTAATTGCTTTTTACACAAATTTAAAAAAAAAATTCAAGGGAGTTGAAAGAAAATATATTTTACACCCATTAAGACAAGAGTGTTATGTACCTTAACATTGTAGTAACTCCTGTGGCGGACTGAAAGGGTTAAGTGTGTGCGGTCTAATGACTATCGATAAACAAGGGACAGTACTGCTAGTACACGCAGTATAACCCGTGTTGTGGTCAAGTGACCGAGAGCCTTCACGGATGAGAGACAGTGTGTAAGAAAGGACAGTTGAGTCCAGGACAGCTAGGCCGTAAGGACTGTGTGGTACCTTTGAGTCCTTGAGAATGTAGCTGTACGAGCAAGAGAGACTTGTAGTGTTTAGTTAGGCAGTTCTGTTAAGTACAAGAAAGCATTTGAAGTTAGTGTAGCCAATAGTGTTGAATTGGCTGTCGATGTAATTGTAATTAAAACGCCACATTGTTTATTGAAACTCTTGTTGTCAAGTTCTTGTATTGGATGTGCATGTGTTGTAGAGCAGTGTTTGCAGAAGGCCTGATAGAGAAGATCGTAACAATTGGTATTTTGTGAAATACCTAGATCCAGCGTTTTTGAAGCCGTTGAGCGTATCCCGCAATTTGGGGGGGGGGGCGTGACTTGTTGACAAAGGGTTCCGAATGTTTCAACATGAATAGCAATGTCTTCGATTCCGACGATTAAGGATGAGTGCATTGGCCGGGTTTAAGGGAGGGCTGGCGGGGCTACAGCCTAGGGACTCAAAAGGAAAGTGGCCTCCACAAAAGATATAAAATATATCCAAATTTCAACGAGTCAGACAATTTTCAGTAGTTTTTTTTTTTCCGCATTTTTAAGTCTGGCAAAAATGTCGTGATTAGGGGGTGTACGCTTGTAGCATGCTAGGAATTAGTAAATACAGCTCCGGATTTACGACAGAGAGTCTACCAAGGGGGCCTACCCCCTCCCCCCCAACTCAAAAATATTCAAATATTTTCTTTTAAAAGGAAAGTAAGATTAAATGTAAAAAAACCCATTTTCTTTCTTCTAAAATGTAGCATGCTTTTTGATATAATTATTTTCAGTCATAAGTGGATCTTTTTTGGCTTTCCTCATAACTGCCTCCATGTAACTGCCTCCATGTAACTGCCTCCATGTAACTGCCTTCTTGTAACTGTCTTCATGTAACTGCCTCCATGTAACTGCCTTCATGTAACTGCCTTCATGTAACTGCAACTCTTGGTAGGCGTGATTTGTTTCGTCTGAGAATATGTCCTGCAAACCTCATTCGACGCTCTCTCCATGGCCGCCCATAGGTTTTTTTGGAGGGGAGGTGCAAGCTGCCTACCATGACTTAAAGTCGTAGCCTCAACTTTCTTGTTATAATATTAAAGAAAAGAACTGCCCCCTATTCAGACACTTATACATAATGGTTATTAAGTGCACAGTAAATAATTCTTTTTTTATGAAATAAAAAAATGAATAAATAAAAATGTGAACAAGTCTTCACTGTACAGATGGTTAACTTTATCCGTGAGGACCGTCCTTCCCTACGATCGATCAAACAATAACTGCAAACGTTGACTGTGGTTGCCGAAACTTGTCAATAACTTTACTAATGCATTGCTTTACCATGGAAAAGCTGGCGATGAACACTAATCGTGCAGTTCTGATATTCTTCTTTGCATTGCAGTTTTTAGGATGAAGAAGAAATAAGTTGAACTGACCATTAGTTCTGTTCGAAAAGTGATACTTTATGAAGAAACTTAAGAATCAAGATATGTAATGTAAAGCTGTGTTCTGTAAAAACTGCCAAAATCCAAACATGTGGTTATTTTTTCTCAGTGTGTTTGTCGACTGTGATTTCTCAAAAGCAGCAACTCAATATCCGGTTTTTCTCCTTCCTCAATCATTGCTGACGTGTTCCTCAGGATGGTCAAGCTGATTTTTTATTATTGTCATTAAGGATGTGCTGTTGAGCGGCCACTATGTTAAGTTGGAAAGATTGCAACACTGTGGAAACTGGTTTAAGAACAGATGAATAATTGACGTCAATGAAAAGACAAATCAGAAACAAGAGGAGATGAATTTACTACACATGTGCAGTTTGTTTGGTTTCACTTGTCGTCTTTTTTTTTTAAGATCCGCCAAACAGTCGAAAATCTCAAAGTTGAGACTTAAATCTCGAATGGATTCGTATTTTTCAGTTCATTGTGTCTCACATAAAAGAGTTAAATTTAGCACCAACGCTATCGTTAGGAAACAAAAATACTAGCCATGGCCGAGTATTTTGTCCAAGTCTAGATTTTACAATGACATTAAACACATGCATTGCGTCACTCTGAACCACAGGAACTAATCCAATGAAGTCGAATACAATCACAATCAACATAACGAACACTTAAAGACATCTGCTCAGTGCCTGAGATATCTACAATTTCTTCACTAAAATATCCAGCAAATGCAGTTACTTCATGATGTATTTTTTTTTGTTTCTTTCTGATGCCAGTGCTCCGTTGATCCAAATCAACGTTTTGATTAGTACGTTGGCATGTGAAGAACTTTCTTGTATCTCTTCTTCTGTAAACTGGTTGAATTGTTTCACCTATTTTATCATCGAGCGCTGACACCGAGCGCAAGACATTTACACTCTTTACATTTGTTCAAAGAAATTAGAACATTTATCACATCGAAAGATAATTGGCAAGGATTTCTCCTCCAAGGCAAAAAATAAATAAATTCTAGACCTTAACTAAATATTATAAAAAGTAATTGTGGAATTTTACTTCTCGAGACGAATTTTTCCCTTCGCATCTTCTTGTGTGACTAAAGAGGCCCTTTGTACTTTCACCCTTCTTTCTATTACTGTTGTGTATGGCAAGACCTTTCCTTTAATGCTCGCTCTGGAGCAAAGCATAAAACCTAGTTACGAACACTACTGGGCTAGTTCAAGCAAATCATTTGTGATTTTGGTTTTTGAAGTGCCGTGCAAAGAGATCGCTTTTTGTCTATATAGACACATCTTCATTTTATTGATGAGCTGAATCCTACTGTAGATAAAACAGACCAAATCTACAAAGTTAGACCAATGCTGGACATGCTGCTTACAAAATGTCAGCACTTTTACTCACCATCCCAATGTCTCTGCCTGGACGAAGGAATGATTCCTTGCAAAGGCAGACTTGATATCAAGCAGTACATAAAATCAAAACCCATCAAATGGGGAATCAAAGCCTATATGGCTTGCGACTCAAACACAGGCTATATAATGAACTTGGAAATTTACACCGGCAAAACTGACAATGTTATTCCAAAGCTTTGTGTCGTTGACAGCATTGTTGTAAGATTTTTATCAACTGGCCACTTGATAATTAAAAATCATATTGTATCCGTGGACAGATTCTACAACATTATAATACTGTTCGACATTTTATTCAATGATTATGGAACATTCGCTTTTGGAACTGCTATGACAAAAAGAATGTGACGAGACTCGTCCCTTCTCAATGCTAAAATGACCGGTGCGGAACTACCCCATCCTTTTTATCACTAGTTAGCATTGTATAGCCTCCTCTCAACACTAAACTGACCAGTGTTGAACACAAATATTCTATTACACCAAGGTTAGATCCAACCACCAAATTATAGGCCATAAACACACATCACAAGTCACGCCCCAAACGCCGAACAAACGCACGCAGTCATTAAGTCCAGGAACATTAAAATTGAGACGCTCCTACCAAGGATGCGCCCCTCGCCAACCAGCCTGTATGGTTTAATAATTCAGGCTCCTCTCACATCTTATCTCATAGCCTCCTACACCAGGGCTGGCTTGTTTTGGTTGCCTGAAAGCAGACCTCAGCAGCTCTCCATACATTCCCGTTGAGGGTGAGTCACTCATCACCCTCGACCAGAACTGAAGGCATTCCAGGCTGAAGTCCTAGGACCGGTCTGCATCTACTATGGGAGTAAGCCCACCGCGTGGCATCCTTATATTCATCACACTAGTGCCTGCCTACCCGCAGGGCACCAGCAACTGGCTGCCAGCACAACGGAGCTTCAACTTACACCACACCGAAGGAGAACCTTGAATACTGATAAGTGAGAGACAGCCGAATAAACAAACCATACTCGAGTTTTATGAGCAACATCCCAGTGATGATATTAAACGTTATCATAAAATCCTAAATCATTCTGTACATCCCCCCTTACTCGCTGATTGTATTTCTTCTTAATTATTCTTTCTTAAATATATTTTGTTTCTTCCACAAAATCCTTAAGCTTTGGTTCTTGCTTGTGCCTGTCTATGTGCCTATACAATACTAACAAAATATTTACCACGTTGTGGCTCCAAGACTTTACCCCTAGGAGTCGCAGGCCATCGTCTCCATCGGGAAGTGCAAACGGACCGATCGGCGGACTTATTCCACCACAAGAACTGACAAAGATGAAGAAAATGCTGTGAGGTTAATCTGAATAAATCTGTCATGGTGTGACAAGTCAAAAACTCGCTGTCAGAGTCACTCAAATTTATCACAGCATTAATTATTATTTTTCATTATTTATTTATTTTATTTTAATTATTTCTCCATCCTACCCCTAAATTATTCACCCGCCACACCTTTCCTCTCTACCAGGCTAGACTTAGTCCACCACCTTGGAGAAAATTAGGCCAGTCCTTTCATTTATCTTCCCTTGACCGGGGCAAAGATACGCTCAGACTCTTTGATCTCATCGGCAGGATGTCTGACGCCGCAATTGACTCCCCCCCCCCTTCTTGGGTGGAAGGTAGGTCACTCTCCCCCCCCCCACGTCTCTCTTTGATCTAAGAGGTTACACGGGTCAACACACCGCGTGATACTCCAAGGTGCGGCTCAAGTCTACTTCACCCACGTGTAAGATAATGCTAAGCCTAGGACATTTCCGGTGTCCGCCCACACTTTTCAGGCATATATATAAAGTTAACCAACTCAAATCACCCTCTCTTTCTCATTCGAGCTGAGCTATCGAGTCTGGACTATATCACTCATTCTTTCTCCTAGAGGAATACCTGGTGGTAAGCCGAACTTAATCACAAGTTCCACCTCAATTACTTTGTGCTATTTCCATTGGATATTATCATGTGTATTTTGCTTAGTTCATTTATATTTAATTAGTGCATTGTGTATTTCTCACTGGCGTAAGTAGAAAACATAAACATGTCCTATGTATTTATTTATGTATTGCATTAATCTATTAATGCTACGTTGCTCAATTGATCGTTGATGCAACCATGTATATATTTGTACATCTTAGTCTACTTCCTTTATCTCGGTTGACCGCCTTGATAATTTTACTAGCGCACTGATACTGCGTTTAGAGAAGATATATGAATTCTCTCCCCTTTACTCATTTTACTCTAAGGAGAATTGCGCCGCTTGAAGGGACATTCAAGCACGCTCCATTGTTCTCGACCCACGGTCATATGTAAACAATCATCTGGGTCGCTGACCATCGCCCAATTCAACCCCCCCCCTTTTTCTTTCTCTATCCACCTGTGTTGTTTATTTGAGACTATTATTTCCCCTTCTATGTACATTCTCATATTATTATTTCCCCTTTTATGTACATTTCTATATTGCTACTATCAGCCATCTATTATTCCAAACCCCATTTGTCATCTTCTCCCAATTATGCTCTAAAGCAATTTTACCAATCTGACGAATGCACCTCAGTGGAGGGCATCGATAAGATGCATGAGAGACATGTCCTAACTTGTCTTTGTTTATCCGCAGCCTCCCTCAGGTGTCTGCCTATTTATTTGCTGTTGCGGTTCAGTGTCTACACGACACTACTCAACTCTACTACTTGGCGCTATCGGCATTGCCCGCCTATTCGACAGCCCACCTGTCAAGCTATTAGGTGCGACGTCCCTATGGGCTCAGGTCTGTGTGAGACGTCATAGCTACGCCAACCCTCTGCAACTCACTGGACATATCCTGTCAACTACGCTGCCCACGGCAGATCCGCTCTGCCCGCAGTAACCTTGTGCCCATGGTAGCCGGCCACCCGCCCTACTGTGCCCACTACAGATAATAGATTTTGGGGATTGAGACTCCACAAGAACTATATCGCCGGCGTCCCTCTATCCGCTAGAGCGCCACCTCCAACTGCAGAACCTCAAGCCAGGTCACAGCCAGCTGCGACATCAACAGGAATACCAGCTAAGTCAGAGGACAAAGTGACATACTCTCTTATTATGTGCAAGAGTGATGATTAAACATAGGATATACTAGAGATAGATGCAAACCCTCCCCCTTTTTATTATTATATGTATATTTATGTAAATAAATATCCTTTATTTTAACTTTTGTATCTATCTTTCATTGCTTTGTCTCGTTGCGTGTCTGCTCCCGATTCACATGCTGATAAGTGGGGGTGTGATTTCTTTCAAAAATAATCATCCCCTAGACATAAAACGTGCCAAACACACGTCACATTTCCCCACCTGTCACATTTTGGCGAGCCCGTCCGTGGATTTAACCCATTAGTACAGCAGGCACGAACAGGCGGCAATAACAAATTTCCTATCAATATTTTTTTTCTAAAAATTATTTACAAGCATCATCACTTCGCATTATCAAGAGTGTCACTTTTGTCATATTTATCTATTATTATTATTGCATTTCATGTGTAATATTTTCTTGCAGGAACTTTGTGATTAACGTAGGCAGACACCACATTCCTTTTGCACTCTTCCCTATAACCAGCGACTCACTTTCACTAACCCACTTTCTTTAATTCTAGCTCAATCCTACTATCCATTCTATCGGCCCCTCCACCATCCTAGTACCTCTCATTACCCACCCCTCATCATTATAGCCAGCGGCACACGCTCGAAAGCGGACTCTGACATGAAGCAGAAATTAGCTGAATTGAAGGATTTCGCAGCCACCATATTTGACGATGAGGCAGAACGGAAGGAATATGTGAGAGCACAATTTGAGGCGTTTAGAAGACAGGAAGACGAAAAGGAAGAAAGAAGATTAGCAAGGGAGCATGAACTAGCGATGAAGGAAAAGCATAATGATATAGCTATTGCTAAAGAAAGGGAAAGAAAGGAAGCTGAAATAGCCATTGCTAAAGAGAGGGAAAGAAAGGAAGCTGAAATAGCTATCGCTAAAGAAATCACGGAGCGAGAAAAAGAGCAACAAATTACAGCGAGAGAAAAGATAGCCGCGGACAAAGAGAACGAGGCCGCCCGCCAGGCTTCTTCCGAGTCCCGCCCGGCTAGCCCAGCATCCTTTCAGAGTTCCTTGAACGGTCTACCTCACATGCCAATGGAGCACTTCGACGACAAGACGGAGAAAATCGAAGTTTATCTTGTCCGCTTTGAGGAAGTAGCACGCTTTTACAGTCTGCCAGAGGAGAAATTGTGCTTCCGGCTATCCCAATGCCTCCGAGGCAAAGCCTACAAAGTTTACTCCAAACTTCCCTCCGGCAAGCGAGAAGATTACGCAGCCCTCAAGCAGGCACTGCTGATCCAGTTCGAGCTGACTGCCGAGGCCTACCACAAAAAGTTCAGAGGGTCGCGCCTCGAACGCAGAGAAACCTACGTAAACCTGTGCGACCGGCTGGACAAGTACCTTACTAAGTGGCACGCCCTCAGCCAACTGCCGGAGACATTCGACGGCCTAGCGAGCCTGGTGCTCTCGGAGCAACTGTTGGAGTGCTTGCCCCCAGAGGTCAAAGTCTACGTAAGGGAACAACAAGCCACCGCGCCTCACGATATAGCTTCCGCCGCTGATAGGTACTCAACCGCCCGTTCTGATCTCAAGGTGAAACCTCCGGCGCCAGACAAACAATCCGACAAGCCTTCCCTCGGCCCCAGCAAACACGCGCCCCCACATAAAAACCAGAAAGCTCCCCAACCCCAGCCGCGCCACCAGGGCAACCATCTATCCATTCCGCCCCGACAAAACAGATTGTCTTGTCGCGTTCACGGCCTATGCGTCCATGAAACCAAGGACTGCAGGTCCCTAATTAAATCCTCGCGACCAGTGAACTCTATCTGTGTGCATGATGTGCCCAACTCTGAGCCACACACCATAGCTGCGATAACCCACAGCTCTGATCAGCTGTCACCTCCAGCTAATGTTGAACAAGTTCTGGTCAATGGACAGATGGTCACCTGTCTCAACGACACAGGTTGCCAGGTGGAAGCCGTGGTGAAGGCCTCATTGGTGCGCCCTGGCGACTCCCTCGACAAGGTTGAATATCTCCAAATGGCGGACCTGGGAAGTCCCCCGAAGGCGTTCCGAAAGGCTAAAATTGATGTCGAATCAAGATATGTTAGGAATCGAGTCCTTGATGGCCGAATTCCAAGATGTCCTCTCGGACAAACCTGGAAGGACCACGCTGGAACGGTTCTCGATGAAGCTCCTCAACGACGAACCGATAAGAGCCAAAGCCTATCCCCTGCCACATGCCAAGGCCGAAATAGTCCGGCAGGAGGTGGAGGAGCTATTAAAAGCTGGAATCATCGCGCCATCTTTATCGCCTTATAACGCACCACTGGTACTGGTCCGCAAACAGGATGGTGGCCACAGGATATGCATAGATTTCAGGCGACTAAATGCGGTGGCTGAATTCCAAGCCGAGCCCCTCCCAGACCCCTCAACCATCTTTGCAAAGTTGGGTAACGCCCGGTACTTTAGTAAGTTTGACCTGAGCCGGGGGTACTACCAAATTGAGGTGGACCCTGAGTGCCGCCCCTTGCTAGCCTTCAGCACCCCCCAAGGCCATTACGAGTTTCAGACTGTCCCATTCGGACTCAACAACTCTTCCAGTGTCTTCAACAGAATGATGAGGAAACTGTTGGCCCCGATCAGCAATCCAGGCATCCAGAATTTCATCGATGATATTCTGATAGCCACGGAAGACTGGGCAGAACACGTGAAGCTCATCTCGTCGCTCTTGAGCAGGCTTCGAGAGACCGGGCTCACGGCCAGACCCACTAAGTGTCTCATTGGATTTGATCGGCTTAGGTTCCTGGGCCACACCATTCAACTCAACCGGCTCCTACCCGATGAAGGGAAAGTGGCGCAGCTGCTCGAGGCCCCTCGTCCCATCAACAAGACGGGTGTTAGATCGTTCCTGGGAATGTGTGGGTACTATCAGAAATTCATACCGAAGTTCAACTCCGTGGCGGCTCCGTTGTCGAATCTCACAAAAAAAAGTCAGCCCGACAAGGTAATCTGGACTGAAGACTGCGAGGTAGCCTTTCAAAAGCTTAAGAAGTGCCTCACGTCCACCCCTGTGCTGAAACTACCGGATCTCTCTCAAACCTTTGTGCTCAGGACTGACGCCAGCGGCTCCGGCCTTGGAGCAGTTCTTATGCAACCAGAGAAAGGATCGGGCGACACACTCTTCCCAGTGGCATACGCCAGCCGTAAGCTTAACCAAGCGGAATCCAACTATGCGGCCATCGAGCTCGAGTGTCTAGCCCTAGTGTGGGCAATCGAAAAGTTCCAGGCGTACCTCTATGGCAAACATTTTGTTCTCCAAACCGACCACAAGCCCTTGTCGTATTTATCATCCAGCAAACATCTAAATACCCGGCTCATGAGGTGGTCACTCCTCCTCCAACCGTACTCATTCCATATAGAGCACGTTCCAGGGAGCGAAAACTCCGCCCCCGACTTCCTCAGCCGCCACCCACTGCCAGAGTCCACCGAGCTCAATCTCGCCCAATCTACTCTCCCGAGCAACCCCTAATGTTTCACCCAGGTGACTACTTAATCAGGGACGGGAAGTAGACCACGGACCAACTTGGATAGACTTTCCTCCTGGCATGGCTATCCCTTTATTTTCTCCGATTTTTTTTTAATGCTGTGATAACAACTGATCTTAAAGTTAGAGTGACATCAGTCTGCTCGCACTTTATGGATCTTTCTGCGATAGATCCATCTTGGCGGCGGCGTATGTGACAAGTCAAAAACTCGCTGTCAGAGTCACTCAAATTTATCACAGCATTAATTATTATTTTTCATTATTTATTTATTTTATTTTAATTATTTCTCCATCCTACCCCTAAATTATTCACCCGCCACACCTTTCCTCTCTACCAGGCTAGACTTAGTCCACCACCTTGGAGAAAATTAGGCCAGTCCTTTCATTTATCTTCCCTTGACCGGGGCAAAGATACGCTCAGACTCTTTGATCTCATCGGCAGGATGTCTGACGCCGCAATTGACTCCCCCCCCCTTCTTGGGTGGAATGTAGGTCACTCTCTCCCCCCCCCCACGTCTCTCTTTGATCTAAGAGGTTACACGGGTCAACACACCGCGTGATACTCCAAGGTGCGGCTCAAGTCTACTTCACCCACGTGTAAGATAATGCTAAGCCTAGGACATTTCCGGTGTCCGCCCACACTTTTCAGGCATATATATAAAGTTAACCAACTCAAATCACCCTCTCTTTCTCATTCGAGCTGAGCTATCGAGTCTGGACTATATCACTCATTCTTTCTCCTAGAGGAATACCTGGTGGTAAGCCGAACTTAATCACAAGTTCCACCTCAATTACTTTGTGCTATTTCCATTGGATATTATCATGTGTATTTTGCTTAGTTCATTTATATTTAATTAGTGCATTGTGTATTTCTCACTGGCGTAAGTAGAAAACATAAACATGTCCTATGTATTTATTTATGTATTGCATTAATCTATTAATGCTACGTTGCTCAATTGATCGTTGATGCAACCATGTATATATTTGTACATCTTAGTCTACTTCCTTTATCTCGGTTGACCGCCTTGATAATTTTACTAGCGCACTGATACTGCGTTTAGAGAAGATATATGAATTCTCTCCCCTTTACTCATTTTACTCTAAGGAGAATTGCGCCGCTTGAAGGGACATTCAAGCACGCTCCATTGTTCTCGACCCACGGTCATATGTAAACAATCATCTGGGTCGCTGACCATCGCCCAATTCAACCCCCCCCCCTTTTTCTTTCTCTATCCACCTGTGTTGTTTATTTGAGACTATTATTTCCCCTTCTATGTACATTCTCATATTATTATACGCGCATATCAGTTATACGATTCATCAGTACCCTCAGAGGTGTCCCATCTGGCAGAGAATATCAGTGGTACCGTTGCAAGGGTGAGCGATTGGATGGTTGAAAATAAACTCAAGATGAACGAAGACAAGACAGAAATAATTAAGATTGGCACTAGGAACAATGTCTCAAAAGTTGAAAGCACAGATTCTCTCTTTATCACGAACTGCCATGTTCCTTTTGTCCATGTAGTGCGGAATCTTGGAGTTTTCTTCGACTCAACACTATCTTTCGACCCACACATAAATCAGCTCTGCAAAGGTCTTTATCTGCAGCTGCGCAGATTAGGCCAGATCCGACCATATTTAACAACGGAGTCAACAAAAACTTTAGCTGTGGCATTCATACTCTCCCGCCTTGACTACTGCAACGCCGTGCTAGCAGGTATACCTGATGACAAAATAGCCAAGCTGCAACGTATACAGAACAACGCCGCTCGAATATTCCTTAAAAAAACTAGACAAGATTCTGCTACTACGCTCTTGCGCACGCTCCATTGGCTTCCCGTGAAAGCGAGAATCGATTACAAGGTCGCCACACTTTGTCATCAGTGTATATATAACAATGAGATGCCCTTGTACCTTAGCGAACTGATTACTCCATATGTCCCCCAGAGAACCCTGCGCTCAATGGACTCAACGCTTTTAGTAGTGCCACGTTTCTCCCTCAAAAGCTACGGTCTGCGTGCTTTTTCAGTTCACGGACCAAAGGTTTGGAACTCACTCCCCATTGATCTCAGACAGACAACATGCTATACCACTTTCAAGAAGAACATTAAGACCTACTTGTTTAAAACTTTTTTAGATTAACTGTTATTTCGGCAGTTGTGTTTATGTTTGTAATGTTGTTACAGCGCCTTGAGCCTACATTTTGTTTGTTAACAGCGCTTTATAAATAAAATTATTATTATTATTATTATTATTATTATTATTTCCCCTTTTATGTACATTTCTATATTGCTACTATCAGCCATCTATTATTCCAAACCCCATTTGTCATCTTCTCCCAATTATGCTCTAAAGCAATTTTACCAATCTGACGAATGCACCTCAGTGGAGGGCATCGATAAGATGCATGAGAGACATGTCCTAACTTGTCTTTGTTTATCCGCAGCCTCCCTCAGGTGTCTGCCTATTTATTTGCTGTTGCGGTTCAGTGTCTACACGACACTACTCAACTCTACTACTTGGCGCTATCGGCATTGCCCGCCTATTCGACAGCCCACCTGTCAAGCTATTAGGTGCGACGTCCCTATGGGCTCAGGTCTGTGTGAGACGTCATAGCTACGCCAACCCTCTGCAACTCACTGGACATATCCTGTCAACTACGCTGCCCACGGCAGATCCGCTCTGCCCGCAGTAACCTTGTGCCCACGGTAGCCGGCCACCCGCCCTACTGTGCCCACTACAGATAATAGATTTTGGGGATTGAGACTCCACAAGAACTATATCGCCGGCGTCCCTCTATCCGCTAGAGCGCCACCTCCAGCTGCAGAACCTCAAGCCAGGACACAGCCAGCTGCGACATCAACAGGAATACCAGCTAAGTCAGAGGACAAAGTGACATACTCTCTTATTATGTGCAAGAGTGATGATTAAACATAGGATATACTAGAGATAGATGCAAACCCTCCCCCTTTTTATTATTATATGTATATTTATGTAAATAAATATCCTTTATTTTAACTTTTGTATCTATCTTTCATTGCTTTGTCTCGTTGCGTGTCTGCTCCCGATTCACATGCTGATAAGTGGGGGTGTGATTTCTTTCAAAAATAATCATCCCCTAGACATAAAACGTGCCAAACACACGTCACATTTCCCCACCTGTCACACATGGCACAACTTCATGCCTTGTTTGGATGGACCAAAGACCCATTCTTTTTATTTCTTCATTTCACAATCCAACATAAATGGGCACCCTAAAAAGAAGGAATAGAGATGGAACAACTGTGGATGTGCCAACATCACAGCTCTAAATTGACTACACCAAGTACATGGGTGGTTGTGATGTTAACAACCAGGTTTGTCGCCTCAACAAGACACGTCGACATTACCGTTGGCCTCGGCGACAATTTAGTCCCCACAAACAACCAGGCTATAGAACATTCTCAGTGCTCATGGAGGACATTTGTTTGTCACTTAGTGGGGATACAAGAGTAGAAGCAAAAAAGGTTCTACTTCCTGCTGACACACAAGTGAGACCTCAAAATGTTGGGTTTACACCATCCTTAAATGTATTCAATAGCTACTGGAAATAATTTTTGTGTAGTTTGTGCTTACAAATTCAATAAACATGTAAAGTAGTTTCCAGACAATGATTATAACAGCAGGCCTGTCAAGAAAATTAAAATTAAATTTTAGTGCAAACTTTGCCAAATGTACTTGTGTATAAAGGAGGGGTCTACATGCTAGGAAGACTGGCATACCAAGAAAGAATATTGGAGATAAACATGCTAATATATTTTTCTAAAAATAAAATATTTCACTTAAAATTTTGAATACCACAATTTTTTTTTTTTTTTTGTTGCATATTTGTGTTAAGTTTAATTTTTCCTCAGGAGCCAAAGGGAACAGGAAATTAAGGGCAGGAACTGAGGGTTCAAAAGGGTTAAAATGATGTTGTTATGCAGACATCATAAGAGGAATATTAAAACATATTTAAAATCCATTAAGCTAAAGTAAAATTATATTACTAATATAGCAGGCTCTTTTATGTTTGTTTTAATCTAACTTAAGATTTATTCATAGCATTTGAAGAAAATCTGCAAAAGTAATATTTTTTTCCTACCTTGGGAACACTCATTCTGTCTGCCTTCTTCTCAAATGTCTAAAAATTCCACCAAAAATATTTTAATAAAAGTATTCATTGTATTAACAAGTGAGACTATTTGTAGATGCTTTGCATAAGTGCTAACTTGTATAAAAATAAAAAACAAGACTGTGAACATGTACAAAGAGAATTTGAAGAATTTCAGTAATGAGAATCTATTGGAGCCTGTATTTCCATCCAGCCAATTATTTATTTACTGTAGCAAAATACAAAAACAAAACTAAAACAAATAAAAATAAAATTTATTCATGATAAACAGGTTACATTGACAAAGAATTTGAAGAATTTCAGTAATGAGAATCTATTGGAGCCTGTATTTCCATCCAGCCAATTATTTATTTACTGTAGCAAAATACAAAAACAAAACTAAAACAAATAAAAATAAAATTTATTCATGATAAACAGGTTACATTGACAAAGAAATGAAAATGCTAGTTATAAAAGTAAAATACATAAAGTTATCGTTAAATCTCCATATTGTTTAAATAGTTAAGCAACCAAACAAAGCATTTTGGCTTTATTAAAAAAAAGAAATGTTTACAAATCAAACATTGGACTAGAGTAACACCATTTCTTAAATCACTACATTTAGAGACACTCCAGAACAGAAGACTAAAAAGTAAAATAGCACACAAAACTGAACCATGGCTTTCAAATTACCATATTAAAAATTACTATATAAATCTTGAATTTCATAGATATGTGAAAATTATCATTGCATAATGAACATATGTTTTCTTTTATTTCTTGCAGCAACTCTATGTGCAGGCTTGTTGAGTGGTCAGACGATAGATGAATGCATCAGGCATGGCCTCATTGCAGCCTATTTGTCTCTACAGTCTCTGACTTCACTGGCGGCCATAAAAGCACTGGAGCAGAGGTGGCCTGAATGGAATCCAATCTATTTAATAGTTGATAACAGTTGTTTGTATTTTGAATACCCTCTGGGAAAAGTATTATTTTTAGAATAAGTCAATATTGGAAAGATTGTAAACTTACCTCACAACCAGACCAGGTTCTTATTTTAATATATTTAGTGTTTTAATGGATTTATGTTATGATTGATTCTCACAAGCTGTGTTCATTTCTATTGCTGATTTAATAAACTATGTGCTTTTATTTGCAATCTCCAAAAGTTATGATGGCCCATGAAATGATGTGGAAAGTTAATAGTCTTATTTTCTGTTACATGCCAAACATGTTATTTTAAAATGTTCAATCTTTCCATTTTAAATAGAGATCACAGGAGTTTTTACACGCTAACACTTGAACATATGTTTTTAAATTACACAAATATTTGTTTCACTAATTTCAATAATTCCTTCTAGAAACTGGTTTATTGTGGCATTTTTTCCTGAGACCTTTTAGCAAGTCAGCTACAATGTAAATCCACATGCACTCAATCTTATGTTTACTTAATCTTAGAAAAACCTTAAAAAAAAAAGAGCTATCCCTTCAAGAGGAAACTTTAAAATTAAAAGTCTATATTTTACCTTGAGAGTTAAACAAAACATTTACTTGTAAACATTTCATGGACCCTTATCACTAAAGTTTTCTGCGCTACCCAGGAAAAGCATTTATTTTATATATCTTTTTTTACTTTAACCTTTATTATTTTTTTTTAGAGCTTTTAGCAGATGCATTGACAAGGGCTTGCTAAAGAAATTTTGAATATAAAATCAATTGTAATCAGGTTTTCAAGTTGTCAAATCTAATTATTTGCTCAATCATAAATGAAATTTTATTTTGCAAAGTCTGTTCCATATATTTCAATTTGTAAGTTTAATGCAACCTTTACATGGTGTTTTTTAGGCATACTGTAGCGGCACAAACATTTGTGACAGAACCACTCACACCCCTTTCAAACAGTGTACATATGTCAAAGCCTTGTAATAGAAATAAACAAATGAAAAAAAAAAGATATGCAGATTTGAAAGTGATATACACATGTTAGTGAAAACAAAACTTTGAGGTTGTGATTAACCCTTAAAGTGCTTAACATTTTACAATGAGTGCATACACAATTCTGATGTTTAGAGGCTAAACTACCACAAAGGTTTTAAGGGTTAATTCTTGAAAGAAACACACACTTCCTTTTCATACTTTAAAAAAAAAATAAAGTACATTAAAATTTGATTGACTTATGGAAAGAGAGATTTATTTACTTTTTGTATTGCAACTAAACTAAATTGCCCTTCTTTTGACAAGAACTCAGAATCATTTGTGGAGAAAACGTTAAATCATATCTAGATTTGTATAAGGAGACAAATAAAGTCCACATAAAACTAGTCTTCTGAATCAAGTCCTTATTAATATTAAATTAGCTTCAGCAATAGTGTTTTAAATGTTTAAATACTTGCATTTTGTTTTAAGTCTGATCATCATATTATAGTAAATCGTGATAGAAATTGCCTTCCTTTTTTTTTGTTTGTGATTTTATTTGAAATAAAAAAAAATTCTTCCTTTTTCTGATCAAATTCTGAGTACATTTTTTCTGACATTATAACATCACAAAAAAATGTTCTATGCAATCCCACCAAAGTGTGAATTGGACTGTCAACATGCAAGTTAGCAGATGTGTAAAAGTGGCATGAACAGTAAGTGTAACTTAAGCAATTATGTACAGCCATAATTGATTCAAAATAATTGATACAATTTGATTCAATATAAGCAAAAAAAAAAACAAAAAAAACAACAAGGTTACAAAGTTTGTGTAGAGACACAAACTCAAAGTTGGCCTCCGCAGCGGTCTACCCAGGCAGGTTTCAATATTTTCAGAAAGAATATCATAATGAAATTCTATCGAAAACAAATGACAGAGAAGAATGGAGAAAGAAGGTTGACGGATCATGTGTGGTGCCCCAGCGGTCCATAGACCAAAGGATGGGTGAAAGTGAATGTGAAATTAGATGTGAACCTAGCCTAACTTATGTCTTATAATGAATGTATAATTGCTCTAATCGTTTTGTAAAGGGACAATCTCTTATTCCTCAAGAAAAAAACATTTCCTTTAGTTTGATGTTCTATCGCCATTGGGCAACGCTGCAGTTCACGCAATAACTACTTATTAATTGATGTTTTAAATTATGTCCAACTTGTATGCATACTAAATAGATTTTTTCTCTTAAAAAAAAAAGATTTTTTTTGTGTGTAAATGTAGTAGTTAGTATAACAGAACTTACTTAACTTAGCAATACAAATGTTTCTGATAAATATTTTTTTTAACAAAAAATCTAAAACCGTTTGCATAAATGTGTTATAATTATGGTGAAGGAATATCTCCTTACTAAGGAGCCTCCCGTGTTTCTTACTATTAATAGTGAAAAGTTGTAAAAGTGGTGTATTTTTATGAAAAAACTGCTTGCATAACTGATTAAAAAAATTAGATTCTTCAGTTCCAAAAAAGAAAAAAGCTGTTGCATCAAAACTTTGAATGGACTAAAATATTATGATGTCGGATTTTCACTATCTTATCTAGTTTACGAGATCTAAACGGGACGGACGGACAAAAATTCCGAAAAGACTAATAGCGTCTTTTCTCCTTTTGGGGGCCGCTAAAAAAATATTTTTTATGTTTAAATCTTGTAAGAAATTGTGCATCATAGTTCAGACTTTGTATTATAGAATTATAACACCAAGTTCTACAAATGGTCTATCACATACAATAATATCAGCCTGCTAGAAGTCATTAGCTTAACCCCCCTCCCTCCCAAAAAAAAAACAACTTTATATTTTTACATCATTGCATTAAAACCAACTTAAAACCATTTATGTTTGTATTTCACAAGTTTTGTAATCAATATAATGACTAATATAAATTTATAACTATGTTTATTTATAAATATTTATAATAAATGTATAAAACATTATCACATTATCCACCCAGAAAAATGTCTATTGTTAAGAGAAACAAAAAAAAAAAAAAAAACAAATTAATTCCACTTATCTTATTCATGGCAAACCAGTAACACAGACTAAAAACGCAAAATACCTAGGTGTAATAATAAACGAAAAACTGTCATGGAATCCACATATTGAAACAAAAAAAAATCAAACAAAGCATTAGGGTTTATTAAAAGAAATTTCTATAATCAAATAAGAACATAAAACTAAAATGTTATTTAACCTTGGTTAGGCCAATAATAGAATATGCATCCTCCGTTTGGGACCCCTCAACTCAAGAAAACATTAAGAAACTGGAACATACACAAAATAGAGCAGTGAGATTCATAACAAATGAATATTCACATTTGACTAGAGTAACACCCTTAGTAAAATCACTAAATTTAGAAAGCCTTCAGGACAGAAGACTCAAAAGTAAAGTAGCAATTATACATAAAACACTGAACCATAATCTTCAAATACAAAAACAAAATTTAATAAAATACTCTGAAAGATACAAAGATAAGGACATATTCCTCGTCCCATATGCTAGGACAAATTTGTACAAATTTTCCTTCTTTCCTAGTGCTATTAGAGCATGGAATGGGTTGCCTGAGCTAATTAACTAAATATAGAGATCTAGAATGTTAAAATATATCTCAGCGGTTATCAAATTATGAGCTGAATAGATTGTTTTTACACCTCTATTCAAGTCACTCATCACGTCATCAGCTAACGATTAATATAAGAAAACATTTTTAACTCTTTCTCTCCTAACTGACGATACCAACGTTGATTTCACCAGAATGTGGTAAATAAGAGAAAGAGTTAAAAGTCCAAATATAATAATCGCTAAATTCTAGCTTGTAATGACCGTCTGCATAAAAAAGTCTGGCCCTATAGATCTAGATCTAAGAAACAAAAAACACAATAGCACAATATTGATTGTTTCTGATTATTGTGCTTGTGTAGGTATCCATGACTATTTCCATTGTACGAGAAAGCTCCTTTGTAAAAACACGAAAATGCAATTTTTTGAATCAATGATAGATCTATACTTCTTGGAATATTGCTATAAGTTTGATTTTCCTTTTGCGCTAACGTGGTGACACGCCTTGTGCTTTTCACATAAGTCTAGGTTTTTTTTTTCATCTTGCCGTACCACTACTACATAACCCTTTAAACATATGACATTAATCACATTTAATTACACTGCATGAGTAATATATTTATTTTTTACAGTCAGCAGGTGAATGCAAATACATTGGCATTATCTCACTGATAAATACAAAAATGGGAATTTCGAATTGGAGCAGGTCTTTCACCACTGCCAGAATCTAAATTCGTGGAATATTTTTTTAGCCGTATAATTATTAATATTTTGGCATTAAATTTGACAGATTCGTGTTTTAGAAACAAAGAATTACATATGCTGTAAATCAAAGCCTTATGGAAGCACATCGTTTTACTCCAATTTAAAGGTTTCATCCATAGACATAAATAAATATAGACTGGCCGATAAAAGAGTTTTATGAAACGAAAATTTGTGACTTGCACTTTGTGTGCTTTATTATACAGCATTTATGAGCAGTATAGTTTTGTTGAATCCCTAAGACTGGAGATCATGCAACTTTTCAGAATTTGGAAATCCGACAACAATGGAGATATACATGTTTTCAAGTTACATGAAGTTATTTCTTTTTTCCACTCTATATTTATTTATGTCTATGGTTTCATCTAAGAGATATTAACAATGTCAGTTTCATTTATATCGACGTATGGCCTACTTATTAATTTCGCTCGCAGCAACCTATCTGTGAGAAAAAAATGATACTCAAATTAGGTTATCATGAAAATGTATCATAAATGTAATAAACAAGGATTAGAATGTAGAAAGGGGGTGGGGTGGTGTGACAAGTTGGATTAAGATTTGGCCGTTTCGGGTGTCTAGGGGATTTTATTGTTTGAGAATCCTCACTTGCACATATAAACAACAAGCACAGCGTTATAATGCAGGCAACAAATACTATATTTAGATGTAAAAATATGTACAGTTTATTATACAAAGGATAATTAAAAGGTAAAATGCTGTACAGTTGCTAGGATGGGATCTAGCGTATTTACATATATAGGTCTATCATCATCAGATATTAGAATCAAGTGGTCTGAGTCTCATTAGGCTGGTTGCTTAGCTTTTGGTCCTGTGCTGCACTGGTGAGACGGGTGTGGCTGGTACTGATGCTGGTGGGCTGGCGTAGTGGATCCAGGCTCCGGGTGCAGTCCAACGTTATATGGTTGCAGAGCTGAGCTGCGTCTACCAATCAGTTAAGCCAGTGACGAGTCTGTGGCTAGCGTTGTTACTTGGACTCTTGAAGGATGAGTGGGACTGATGTCTGCAGATCTGGTGCCAGCAAATCTGGTATCAGCTTTAGGTTGCTAAGATTTCAGGCGGATGTAGCCTATAGATAAAGCTGCAACGATATGATGTGATAATCGGCTTAGCCATAATGATAACACTGGGTGGTAGATGTCTTTCCGTGAAGGACATCTTCAGACTAATGTAGAGAAACTATAAGCTAGTTTCATAAATATCAATTGGAACTGACAAATGAATACAGTGTCCCATCAAGGGAGATAACAATAATAAATAATAATGGGGACTCCCATAAAGGGAAATAAACAGTAATAAGTGATATATGATAAGTAATATAAGTGACGCTCACCAATCACGATGAATAGCAAGTACATACATCAATAAGATAAATGAGATGAAAGGGGAGGGGGAGATCAACGTCTGATACTTGCCCATGTTCTCACATAAGTAAACATAGAGCATAAGTAAATACATACTCAGTAATAAGACATGTTTACAGAAATGTTTTGATAATTCCCTGCCAAGGAATTAATCAATGATAATGTATTTAAGGCTCGTGCTGAGCGCTAATATATCAGAGTTAAATTAATAATGGTTAAAGAGCTAAATACATCTGGTAAGAGTTGTTAATAAATTCTAGTCCAGATGGCTTGAACATTTAGCCACAAAAGTCGTGATATAAAATATAAGTATACAGTAATCTACTTACATTATCCATGATAAGAATGCAAAAATATGTACACAAATAATGTAGTAATAAATGCACAAATATATATATATATATACATTACTAAGTAAAATGGTTCTCATGCACTTTACTAAGTTACATACCACCAATCCAAAGTGAAATAAGGGAATGAAAGTAGTCTAGAGCTCAAGCAAGAGATAGATGTGCTCCCTGTGGGCTCTCCAGCGAGAATGAGATCGGACGATGAAGTTTCGTCCATATACACGTGGAGAGGGGGGTGAGGCGGGAGATAAGTGCAAAGGTGGTCTAGAGTATCCGGCGTCTTTGACAGAGAGATCCTCGTTTGACCGTGACGGCGTTTCCGGGAGATTGACACCGTGCGAAGGCGCGAGTTGAAAGTCCAGGGAGTTCGCCCAGGTGGTCAGAGGAGATAAAATGGGGGGGGGGGGTATCAGATCTCGGCCGGGTCGCGGGAGATTATACCTTGATAATGGCTAGTGCTAGACCAACAGCGTTGCCCGAGGCGTTGAGTTGAATGGGCTCTTCGAAGTGACCAGCCGCTCCCGGAAAGGGGGGGGGGTCAACAGATGTTTGCCAAGATAGATGGAGGGAGTGTACTCTTGTCAAGAGTCTAGTGTGGCACGTGTCAAGGTGGGGATAGTAAAATGTGACATCGATGCCAAAGGGGGTGGGGTTGGATTGGAGAGGTGGTGGCTGTGTTTTTAGCGCTTGATCGCTAAATTAGTAAAATTAATGATTAATAGCGTGCAAATACATTAATGAAATGCTCAGACCTGAGTGATACCGTGAGAGAGCTAAAACGGTTCGTCACAGGTGGAAAGTTGCTTCACTTCTCTCATCTTTACCTTTGGCTCACAGCGTATGAGTGCGTTTAGCTTTCTTTACAAGAAGATTAAATGAAGCTATTCTCCAAGGGAACATGTACGTGAGTGTTCGACAACAAAGTTCGAATTTTCTCCCTTCCTGTGTGAGTGCAATTGCTTGGCAACTATACGCACACCTTTAGGGCTATACATGTCTTGTCGTGGGCCCACTCCATTGTTTGGTCTATGAAAATGATAAACGCTGAAGATCAAATCTTCAATGAGTCCATCAATGTAGAACCAAGATCTGCCATAAGACGTCATGCTTATTGTTTGCCCATGCAGATGAGACAAAGGGAAATAAAACAGACAGAAATCTATATCGGGCCTTTAATTGTCGGCCATGATAGATCTCGATGGTCCCGGATTTAAACCTTACCCGCTCCCATTCCCCGTCGTCCTGCGGGAAGTTTGGACTAGGAAGTAAATTATATTCAACTAGTCGACCGGCATACGCCGCTATTTTGCAGGGCCGGCCTTAGGCCACTGCAATCTATCCGACCGCAGTGGGCCCTGCACTTTCATAGGACCCTCGCTAAGGTGTATACATTATTAAAGTAAACCATTTTATAACTTAAAACAGATTTCCCGCGCCCTCCTGTCGGTTTACCAGGAGCTCCTGGAAATCTCCCGAAATTGCAAAATATACGAAATAGTCCTTAAAATATACGTTTTATGAAACATTTGGTAATTCTTGCTATTTAGCGTGATCTATGTAGGAAACAAACTTGGCCCCTGGAAATTCGTTTCGCATAGGGCCCCACAATGATTACGTCCGGCCCTGCTATTTAGTGACGGGTGAATATACATAGTAGATTACTTGTTCTCTTTCCATGACTTGTTGGTCACAATGGTTAAGCCAGGCGCTGCTCTTTAGTGTTTGTAAAATGTTTTACATGTTTCGAATGTTCCTTCAGAGTTGAAGAGAGTTTACTTCCTAGTCCAAACCTCCAGCAGGACGAAGGGGGATGGGAAAGGGCAGGGTTTAAGCCCGGGAATATCAATAAATCCAAACGACAGTCCAGCGCGCAAACCGGGTGAATACTACTTGTTCTGCCCCTCATGTTTTTTCGTGGGGTAACTCTATCTGTAGAAATCTGTAGAAATAAAAGAGTGATCTTTCCTTTACTTCTTCTCGTCCAAACTCTTGAGCCATGAAGAGAATTATATATATAGATCCTTCTAAAAAAAAAAACTTATCTAAAGGGGAAGAACTCCGACCTTAAAACAATATCTAACAATAATATACGAGTTATTCCCCTTATTTATTTCAACCAAAATAATTAATAACCAATAATTAATTGACTAATTGAGTATTTTTATTTGTTGATTCATATTTTGTTTGGTACAATAAATGATTGTTTAAAGTATCAACTTGATCGGAGATTGCCGTAGGGAGAAATAGCGTTAACAATTATTTAAGGGGGCTAAACCCAAATAATTGAGCCATATCTGTGAATACTGAAGTATGAGTTTTTAATGTTGCTATTAAACAAAATAATAAATTACCAGTAGAAAAAATTGTCGGTTACTTCTTTGTTATTGATACTTGTCTATGTCAATGAATAATTGTGCTACGATTCAACTTAATCCGAGAATGGGTGTGGGAGGAATAACACTTACACACTTTTTACCAGACAGACAGATTAAGTTGATATAAAGTTTTGTAATAAATAAAAAAGAAATAACTGCATACGACAGGGATCTGACCGTTAAATGTGAAATCTACAAGTCACGACTGCGAAAACCGTGTAGTGTGCAAGGGGCCTCAAATTATAACTTGTGAACCACTCCAAAGCTCGTATCCATTATTAAATCGTTGCCACGGTCCACATTTTTTGTTCTTAGAAGTTATTGACATTACATAAAGTAGGCATAAAATCGACAGACTTCAGCTCTGGTACAATTAAGCCTTAGCCTAGTTGCATTCTAAGAACTTTAGTTTCAATATCGAGTACCTGTTTCACCAGTTTGCGCTGTTATGTATATAAGGCTGGCAGGGCTAATTTCAACTCAAATAACCACAACCTATGTCTTACTTTTCTATTGACGCTGATGAACGTTTCTATCGCAAAATATTGGACTCACATTGCGACATTCACATTAATGAGAACCGTGACATGCACGTTACAAGCCTAAACGGACCTAAAAGCATTTTTGATTTTGGTAAAGATTTTAACACAATGAATTACTCGGACAAACTTAATGTTGTAAAAAAATTTATAGATGTAAGTAAGAATTATATTTTTTATGAAGAATGGGCATATAAGCCTTTAAGGGAAAATGAAATAAAAGATAAAACTATATTTATGAATAAAAGTAATAATAACTGTTACAAATCAAATGATAATAGGTATGTATTTTATGTTAAGCTTAATAAAATTGTAGGCAATGGAACTGTGTCGTATGATAAAATCCAGTTTGTAATGAAACGTACTAAAAATCTTTTAATTGTTTTAGATAAAGTTAGTAAATATGAATTAAAGTTAGTTTCAATGTATCCGGCAATCAAAACTTTTCCTAGTTATAAGTATACCACGATAAATAATCCGTTTAAACACATTAAAAATGAGTTAAGTAGTGATGAGTAATTTGTTGAAATTTAAGCGAAATCTACATTCGACTGAGGAGGGTGGCAGAGCCTCGATGCCTGTTAGCTTCTCAGTCGACCAGACGAAGTGCTTTATTCTTCACATAACAACGTTCACTGTTTGAATAGTGAGTCCCTTGTCGGGACTAAAACACCGACAAAGGGATATCTGCCTGTGGTCGTTGTAAACATTCTCTATATTATTATTATTTTATCTCCATATTTATATATATATTTTGTTATTTTAATTTGCATTCTGAATTTTGCAATAACTGTCAAGCGGACAATCACAGTGACGCCAGAGCTTAATGTGTGTGTTTGCTAGTATCGAGCATGTACACGTTCTCTATCGCAACAGTCCATGACGTCTCGTCATTGCCAATATAAAAGTCTGACATAGTTTGTACCCTCTACAGAAAGCCTACCTTGACGTGGTTAGAGGGCTTATGAGTCTCAAATCAAGAAGCTGAATTAGCTGTTCAGCGAGACGGGCCATTGCGTCTAGATTTGAGACTCAAACTAAAGGGCTTAAATAATGGCTAAAAAGAAATGTTATGACTATAAAGAAATGTTATTATTGGAGCTGTAATACTGGGAGACAGAGGCACATGACAGAGCATCTGTGAACACTGGCGCACAGGTTGCTGAGGAAAAGTGAACCACGCTGGCAGAAGAAAAACGCCAGAGAAGAAAAGCAAGGCCCACGACACTAGCTCCAGTTGGAATAACCTGCCCAGTGTGCAGCCGAACATTCCGGGCTCACATAGGAATGTCACATGAGGAGGCACAAAACCCCAGTGCAAAGCCCTCAGCCCCCTGAATGACAAAGTGGTCATCATCGAACCACGATGGACAAACTATATAATACTCGAAGGTTTTAACTTAGTGACCAAACTTGAGCTGTAAACAAATATTCAGCATCTGATCCGTATTTACGTTGAAATCACTAACCTTGGGAAATATTGCAAAGTCTATGCATTGGTCAAATACGAAGATGCTATATCAAATAAGTCACAACAGTTTCAAGATGAACATAAGTATAAGCTATACACATTACAGATCCTCGGATGCCTATGTTTCCTGTCCTTTCTAGCCTTGTCTCATTATTTATTCTCCCGCTTGCCGTGGACGAAAATGCATAGAAAAACTTGGTCATTTTCACAATCCAAACCGCATCGGTTAAATTTAACAAAAACGATATAGGCCTATATTTTTTATTTTAAAGTATGACTTTTTATGCTTTATTTCAAGCCGACTTATAAAAAAAGTACTGAATTATAGTTTCTTTCATTTTTAAGCACTTTTAAAACTGTTTTTGTGTGTACGTTTCGATATCACTACCGGGCGAGTAGCTTGCTTTTTGTAGACATTTGGTAAAAACAATCAAAATTGGGCTTAATTGGGACTGCTTCTATATTTGTTTTTAAAGCCGACGTTGAATGAATATGTATTTTGTTTGTAAAATAAAAAATAATAAAAAATTTGAATTTTAGGTATAACTATATTATTTTGTGTGTTGAAGGTGGAAGTTATAAAAATGATAATATAATTCTTGGGTGAGAGAGCGTTAAAACGTCAGACTGAAAAAAAAAGGGTACCACCGAAAGCATAGATATAAATACTTTATATTGAATTAAGAAGCTTAAGAAATTTCAAAAGTTGTATGTTGAATTATTTTTGTAAGGAGTGGTGAAAAGGGGGGGGGCGTAGTAAGGAAAGTGATCTTAGAATTCTCAGGCCAGAATGAAGTTTTTGTTTGTGTGGGAGGTTAATGTAAATGGGCTGTTCTAATTCAACGGGGGGCGCTGTGGCTGAGTGGTTAAGAGCTTGGTTTCCAAACCTGGGTTCCTGGGTTTGAATCTCGGTAAAGACTTGGATTTTGACTTTAGTTGGGGAAAGTAAAGACGTTGTACTGGCCCTTTGCAACTTCTTGTGTGACTAAAGAGGCCAATCCTTGGTACACAGCTGCGGTCACAGGTGGGCATATGTAATCACCAGGTGCCGTTGCATTTTCACCCTTCTTTCTACTACTTTTGTGTATGACAACTGCATTCTGGGACCCTTCCTTTATTCTTTCTCTCCATGTGGATATATCCAGTACCACCTTTTCCCAGCTGCTAGTGTCGAGTAATCTGCTTGCATTGATAATTCTTCAAATTAAATGGTTCACTTTCGAAAAAGAAATAATTAGCCGTTGAATGATCTAAAATCTAAAATATCATGTTGTCCGACCTTAATTTTGTTTTCTAGTTTCTGAGATCTTAACGAGAAGGACGGACAGACCACACAAAACTAATAGGATCTATTCCCCTTTCGGGAGCCATTAAAATTATTTGTAAAAACTTGTTTTCAGAAATTGCTAGCTCTTGTAAAACAATGTAAACGAATAATACAGTATAAATTTGAATGTAAAGTCAGTATGCGCAGTGAGCTAACTTAAAAAAAAAAAAATTTAAGTAGATGGTATTCATATGCATATTTGCGGCCCTCCATTCCAAGAAAAAAAAACCAACACTTAATGCGGCCCTCCATAGAAAAAAGTTGCCCACCCTAGCCAAGATCCATTAAATAGTAATACTTTGATAGAGTTTAGTCGATTTTTTGTTGTTGTGGGTATTAAATTTGTTTTGTTACTTTACATGTTACTTTTCCAGTAAGTATCCAAGGAATAATTTTTATCAAGATTGGTCCAAGTTTTTGATTTCTATTTGGGACATGCATACATACATAGTGAACTTAACATAAGCGTAACATAAACATTAGTGAACTCAACATAAGCCTAACCCCAACCCTAACCCTTAACTGAAAATGAAACACTATGAACGTCATATTAACATAATATTAACATAATCTTCAAATAATCCTCAAATGAAATATGAGTTGCAGAAGAGAATACTCTCCCACAGATCCCCCAGCTGGCTATATGTGTTTTTTTTTTAAACGACCTGGTTAGCATCATAGGTGTGTATATAAATTTAAAGTTTCCCTTTCGGACATTGTGGTCTATAGGGCAAATGATGTAAAGGTCATTTGTTTCTGTGGCCTAAGGTTAACGAGGGTGTCATGTGGCCAGCACAACGACCAACAGCCTTTACCTTTACCTAACTAATGTCAGATACCCATTAGAGCTGGAAGCACTCAAAGGCATCCAAAGATCCCGAAATTAAAAATCTCAGTCTTCACAAGGATTCGAACCCGTACCCCGGTTCGAAAGAGAAGCACTTTCCGCTTAGCCACCGCGCCTCCGGTGTGTATATAAAGACAGCAAAAACGTTACTTATTAATTCATAATGGAACGAGCATTTTACAGTGTTGTTTGCTTTATAGTTGTCATCGATTTTGTAATTGATTTTGTAATCGATTTTGTAATTTATTTTGTAATCGATTTTGTTATCGATCTTGATGGAGCAAGTAGGCCTAGAATGACTCTGCAAATATATCTCATTAAAGAGGCAGTAAAAAAGATTCTGCCCGCTTGTGGTACAATAAAAAATAAGAACCTGGAAATGTTGCATTTCGTTATAATTAAAAGTTAGGTTTAAGAGAAAAAATGTCGTTTGATTCTTAGAAATCTTATTTATAATCTTTTAAATAATTATATACAATTAGATCAATATAGTGTTGAGTTCAATGATTACTACTTAAAATGACTTAAATCAACAATTCGATATTTATATATCAATTTTTTTTTTAAAGTTAATTGATAAGAGAGCGTCTGTTTGCCATCTTTTACATTTGTATTGAACCTCTTAATGTGACATCAGCTATTCGAGAATATGAAATATTAAATGACATTCTAGGTCACTGTTGGGATACATTTAATATATTTTTAAATCCAATTGTTAAAAAATACTAAAGTAGTTAGTGTCCACGGTGTAATGTAGTTAGTGTCCACGGTGATAATCAAACAAAAACGAAAGAAGAACTTAGAACTTCCGAATAGGTATACTTACTCCTGCAATGATGAAGAGCGTCTTATTTTGTCGACATCTATATCGTTCTGTCTGTTTAACTCTTTCTCTCCTAACTGACGATAACAACGTTGATTACACCAGAATATGGTAAATAATTACGGAGAGAAAGAGTTAAAAACATTAAGTCATCGTCGCTAAGTAAAAAAACTTCCCTTATTATCGAAATAAATAATTAATTCCTAATCGTGCAATAACAGCATAAATGTGTTAATAATATGGTAAAGAGTGATCTCCCTTACTAAATAGCATCCCAGCTGCTATTAATAGTGAATAGTTGTAAAAATGGTGTACTTTTATTAAAGAAACTGCTTGCATAGTTGATTTTAAAAATTAAATTTTTCGCTTTCAGAAAAGAAAAAAGTAGCCGTTGCATCAGAACTTTGAATGGTCTAAAATATTATGATGTCGGATTTTCACTATCTTTTCTAGTTTACGAGCTCTAAATGAGACAGACGGACAGACAGACCACACAAAACTAATAGCATCTTTTCTCCTTTCGGGGGACGCTAAAATGAATATATATTAAAAATAAGTAATATAAATTTCTTTATAAATTATTGAAACTTCTGATTCTTATCACTTATGATGAAGAGGCAAAAGAAACATTGACTCTACATGTCATTCTAAAAAGTTTAGAGTAAAAAGTTTAGAGTAAACGAAGATTATTCTAATAGCCAATATTTGGAAACATTCAGTTAAAGACACAAACTCAAGTCTTTATATATCAACGCTATCATGAACTGTGTTGAAAGTGTTGGGTTGGCATGTAGCAGGACGGTAAGTGTAACAACCGATGGAGACCGTGTTTTGAATGAGAAACACAGCTTTTTTAATCGATTAAAGAACTTTGTTACTAATATTTCTAATAAAGCGTGGAAAACCGACTTCATATTTTTCATCGGAAGTTATTTGCACATGAAATGTAAGTGCATGTTAAATCTTTTCAAACAAACCTTCCCCGTTACTCCAGACAAGCAAGAGAAAACAGGTTTTGTCATTTCCCTTTGCTGAAAGGTAAAACTATTGTTACTGAAATGGTTGAAACGTACAAGGCATATTTGGATTCCTTAATTGTGGAATGTGAAAGCAAATTTTCAGAGGTCAAGAACTTGGAACCAGTTTTCAATACCCTCAGCTGACCATTTAGTGCGGAGGCTGATTCAGTTCCAGAGGACATACCACCAAGAGAATTATGACCTAAAAGAGAAGCTCCAATCAGTTCTTCCGAGGGACTTTTGTGGGTGACAGAAGCTGTATATCCACACTTTAAAAAAATTTGCTTCTAAACAAACATTTATTTTTTGTTTAAAAATAACCAATTGTAAGAAAATCACTGTAATTTAATAGCAGTCACAAGTCACTAGTTAGCTAGTTCCACTGTACCAAAACATTATGCACGAGTGTAAACAGCTAAATATTTCACATTAAGTACTTCTTTACATTTGTGGTGGATTGTGGCAATAATGAGGTACACAAAATTAGTTTCAGAAAATGCTAGATCTCGTTGTCCTCAATTAGGATTATAAAAAAAATGAAATGTAAATGTGAAGTAACAGATATTATGCACAATTAGCAAGGCAATTTTTCCAAGTTGTAAGCTCATTTAACACAAGAACTTGATAACAAGAGTTTCAATAAACAATGTGGCGGTTTAATGACAACTACATCAACAGCCAATACAACACAATTGGCTACACTAACTTCAAATACTTTCTTGTATAACAGAACTGCCCAACTAAACACAAATAGTCTCTACTAGTCTCTCTAGCTCGTACAGCTACATTCACATGGTACAGCACCGTCATCACTGTCTTGCTGTCCTGGACTCAACTGTCCTTCCTAACACACTGTCTCTCATCCGTGAAGGCTATCGATCACAGGACCCTAACACAGGTCATACTTGCGTGTACTAGCAGTAAAGTCCCTTGTCTATAGACAGCCGTTGACCCGTGTGATTGGCCTGAGTCGTATGTAAGTAGGCCGCACACACATTAACCCTTTCGGTCCGCCACTGGAGCTACAACAATACATACATACATACATACAAACATACACACATAAATACAAACATATGTGAATACAAACATACATAAATACAAACATACATGCATAAATACAAACATGCAAAAAATACAAACATACATAAATACATACATAAATACCAACATACATATATACATACAAACATACATACAAACATACATACAAACATACATACATAAATGCAAACATACATAAATAAAAATATACAAACATACTTAAATAAAACATACATTAATACAAACATATATACATACATACATACAAACATACATACATACAAACATACATACATAAATACATACATAATAACAAATATAAGAACATGCATACATACAATCATACATACAAACATACATACATATACAAAGCAAAAGAAGTGATAAACGACAAAAAAGAAAAAGAAGAGAGAGAGAGAGAGAATGAGGGAGGGAGGAAGTCAGAGAAAAAGAGAGAGGAATGAAGTCAGAGAGAAAGAGAGAGGAAGAAAGTCAGAGAGAAAGAGGGAGGAAGGAAGTCAGAGAGAAAGAGGGAGGAAGGAAGTCAGAGAGAAAGAGAGAGGAAGGAAGTCAGAGAGAAAGAGAGAGGAAGGAAGTCAGAGGGAAAGAGGATAGGAGGAAGTAAGAGAGAAAGAGGGATCGAGGGAAGAAGTAAGAGAGAAAGAGGGAGAAAGGAAGTCAGAGAGAATGAGGGAGGGACGAAGTCCGAGAGAAAGAGGGAGGGAGGAAGTCAGAGAGAAAGAGAGAGGAAGGAAGTCAGAGAGAAAGAGGGAGGGAGAAAGTCAGAGAGAAAGAGGGAGGGAGGAGGTCAGAGAGAAAGAGAGAGGAAGGAAGTCAGAGAGAAAGAGGAAGGGAGGAAGTCAGAGAGAAAGAGGGAAGGAGGAAGTCAAAGAGAAAGAGGGAGGGAGGAAGTCAGAGAGAAAGAGAGAGGAAGGAAGTCAGAGAGAAAGAGGATAGGAGGAAGTAAGAGAGACAGAGGGATCGAGGGAGAAAGTCAGAGAGAAAGAGGGAGAAAGGAAGTCAGAGAGAATGAGGGAGGGACGAAGTCCGAGAGAAAGAGGGAGGGAGGAAGTCAGAGAGAAAGAGAGAGGAAGGAAGTCAGAGAGAAAGAGGGAGGGAGGAGGTCAGAGAGAAAGAGGGGGGGAGGAGGTCAGAGAGAAAGAGAGAGGAAGGAAGTCAGAGAGAAAGAGGGAAGGAGGAAGTCAAAGAGAAAGAGGGAGGGAGGAAGTCAGAGAGAAAGAGAGAGGAAGGAAGTCAGAGAGAAAGAGGATGGAGGAAGTAAGAGAGAAAGAGGGATCGAGGGAGAAAGTCAGAGAGAAAGAGAGAGGAAGGAAGTCAGAGAGAAAGAGGGAGAAAAGAAGTCAGAGAGCATGAGGGAGGGAGGAAGTCAGAGAGAATGAGGGAGGGAAGAAGTCAGAGAGAAAGAGGGAGGGAGGATGTCAGAGAGAAAGAGAGAGGAAGGAAGTCAGAGAGAAAGAGAGAGGAAGGAAGTCAGAGAGAAAGAGGATAGGAGGAAATAAGAGAGAAAGAGGGATCGAGGGAGGAAGTTAGAGAGAAAGAGGGAGAAAGGAAGTCAGAGAGAATGAGGGAGGGAGGAAGTCAGAGAGAAAAAGGGAGGGAGGAAGTCAGAGAGAAAGAGGGAGGAAGGAAGTCAGAGAGAAAGAAAGATGGAGGGAGGAAGTCAGAGAGAAAGAGGGAGGGAGGAAGTCAGAGAGAAAGAGGGAGGAAGGAAGTCAGAGAGAAAGAGGGATGGAGGGAGGAAGTCAGAGAGAAAGAGGGAAGGAGGAAGTTAAAGAGAAAGAGGGAGGGAGGAAGTCAGAGAGAAAGAGAGAGGAAGGAAGTCAGAGAGAAAGAGAGAGGAAGGAAGTCAGAGAGAAAGAGAGAGGAAGGAAGTCAGAGAGAAAGAGGAAGTAAGAGAGAAAGAGGGATCGAGGGAGGAAGTCAGAGAGAAAGAGGGAGAAAGGAAGTCAAAGAGAATTAGGGAGGGAGGAAGTCAGAGAGAAAGAGGGAGGGGGAAGTCAGAGAGAAAGATTGAGGGAGGAAGTCAGAGGGAAAGAGAGAGGAAGGAAGTCAGAGAGAAAGAGAGAGGAAGGAAGTCAGAGAGAAAGAGGGAGGGAGGAAGTCAGAGAGAAAGAGGGAAGGAGGAAGTCAGAGAGAAAGATGGAGGGAGGAAGTCAGAGAGAGAAAGAGGGAGTGAGGAAGTCAGAGAGAAAGAGGGAGGGAGGAAGTCAGAGAGAAAGAGGGAAGGAGGAAGTCAGAGAGAAAGAGGAAGGGAGGAAGTCAGAGAGAAAGAGGGAGGGAGGAAGTCAGAGAGAAAGACGGAGGGAGGAAGTCAAATAAATATTTGTCTGAGGCAGAGGAGGGGGGTCCAAGCAGATGCAAATTCGTTATAATTATTTTTTAAAAACCAGAATATCTCATTTCAAAGAAAAGTATTTCCATTTTCAGTTTCAGTTTTCTTTAATTATAGTAGCTTATAACACTAAGGTAGGAATTCTAAGAAAGATGAAATAATTTAAAACTAACTGGAGCCTTTCTTGGGCTAGTTTTCATTGCACTGCGGTTGAAGCACTTCAGAATGTTTTCTACTTTACCTTGGTTTAAACTAGGTATTTAACACACGAGAATCTAGTTATCTATAAAAAAAACTAATAACATTTTATGTATATTAATTTTTTATCGATCTTTAATCGAACTCTATAAATACATGAAGGGCGTGGCAGGGGCGGATATTGTTCTACCGTTTTCTCTAGTTCAGAGGGGTGGGGGCCCCGCCAAAGTATCAGAAACTTTGGCGTAGTCTAAAATAGTCTGAGAAAAGCCGGCATACATAACGACCCTAAACAAAAATAAGAATTTGGGTTTATTTAGGTGCCAGTATATGTAGCTTCTGAGTTTTTTTTAACGACCTGGTTAGCAGCATATGTGTGTATATAAGGACTGAGAAAACGTTGCTTTTTAATTTTTCATAATGGAGCCAACATTTTACAGTGTTGTTTACTTTGAATTTGTAACTGACAGAGGCAGAATGACTTTGAAAATATATCTTAGCAAAGAAAAGATTCCGCCCGCTGGTGGTACGACAAACAGTAAGAACCTGGAAATGTTGCCTTTTGTTATATTTAAAGTTAGATTTAAGAGAATATGTTTTTTGATTTTTAGAAATCATATTTATAATCTTTTAAATAATTTTATACAATTAGATCAATGTAGTGTTGAGATCTATTACTTAAATAAACAATACGATATTAATAAATTAATTATTTTTTTAAAGTTAATTGATAAGAGAGCGTCTGTTTGTCATCTTTTACATTGTATTGAACCTCTTAATGTGACATCAGCTATACGAGAATATGAAATATTAAATGACATTCTAGGTCACTGTTGGGATACATTTAATATATTTTTAAATCCAATTGTTAAAAATACTAATGTAGTTAGTGTCCACGGGGACGATCAAATAAAAATGAACGAAGAACTAGAAAAACAAAATACGCTTTTTATGAATAATGAGAACAAATATTGTAGCTATGTTAATAAAAATAATGCTCAAGATGCTCCCAAACCCGATACAAGTATTATTCTACCTTCAAAAGAAACGTATTATACACAAGATTTAGACGTCAATTCCAATTCTAGCTTAGAACGTACTAAGTTATATTGTTTCCAACAATTTTTTATTACGAAACTCCTAAATCCCTATGTGACTAGACCACCTAATGTAGAAGATATTCAAACGATGGTGACCGAGTGGCAAATAGGTTTGGTGAAGGATATGGTTAAAAATGATTTAGGCCACACTCGAGAAAGACATGCGAATGAAAATTCTAGAACTAATACAACATGCACAGGTACAATAGGCTATTTTACGTTTAGGGAAGACGAATTCGAAGAAAAAATAAAAGAATATTTAGTTTTAATATTTCATAGTCAAAAGTGTTATGTAAATAAGAACAAAGGCTACTTATGTTTTCTAGTAGCGAAAAATGAAGACGCCGGATATGAAAAAATTTATAAGAAAGGAAAAAATAAGACGATTGTTCAAACTAAAAATAGCAAAAACGTTTTGATAGTTATAGATATGAAAAGTAAATATCCCTACCCTATATTAATATCAATGTATCCTTGCAATAGACGATTATCAACATATGAAGAGATAGAGAATCCGTTATACTTTAACGAAACAGATCAAAATAATTTAATCACGTGGTGTAAAAGTTTACTCAAAAATCATTTTTGATAGGAGTTATAGAATTTAAATTAATAGTTAAAGAAAAAATATATATTTCAATTTTTGGAAAAAAAAGTATATATAAATCAATTGTAAAGTAAAATAACTGTTTTGAAAAAAATATGAATTTTATTTATTTTTCAATTTATAATTTTTAATATATCAATAGTCAAAAGGCAACATTGTTTGGAAGAAAGACACAGTGTTTCAAAAGATGCCATGTTTCTGTTACTTAAAAAGTCTGTTTCTTGTTTGGGCCTAACAAAAATTCCAAATCTTGAATTCAGTCTTTTTTTACGGTAACAGTGAGACACTTGACACGTCACTCTTGTGTCCAAGGACTACAGTTTACTTCGGTAGATTGCTGGTTCTCGTGTTGGTTCTGAAAAAAACAACACTATAAATAATCTTTCTTTTCTAGCTGATTATTTTCTTGTCACTGTCAATACGTTACTTAATCAAAGCATACAGCATGAAGGTAAACTTGTTGGTTCCACCCTCTACAGAAAGCCTACCTTGACGTGGTTAGAGGGCTTGAAGGTCTCAATGACATCTATGCCAATGTTCGAGTTACAAAAAACTAGCTATTATAAATAGAAATGCAATTATTTACTTGCATAAAGATATAATGGATGACCAATGATATAGGGGAGGCCCAGTGGCTGAGTGTTAAGGTGCTTGGCTTCCGAACCGGAGGTTCCGAGTTCGAATACTGGTGAAGACTGGGATTCTTAATTTCGGGATCTTTAGGGCACCTCTGAGTCCACCCATCTGTAATGGTTACTTGACATTAGTTGGGGAAAGGTGGTTGTTCGTTGTGCTGGCCACATGACACCCTCGTTAACCGTTGATCAGATGACCTTAAAATCATCTACCCCATAGATAACAAGTGGAACTTTTATTTTAAGGATACAGGACTATAGAGACCTATTGTTGGTGTCCTATAATTCTACAGGTTGACAAATACAATCTAAATGAAAGACAGAAAAAATGAATCTCATATTTCAAGAACATTGGCAAAGATGATTATGTTACATTGGAGATTTTCACGCAAAAGAGGCAAATCTATAAATAGAAATCTTTTTAGTGTATCAGGTGAACAGAATACGGAAGTACATTTTATTTATAACATAGACATAGACATATATAGACTGGCCGATAAAAGAGTTTTATGAAACGAAAATTTGTGACTTGCAATTTGGTGTACTTTATTATACAGCAGTGTAGTTTTGTTTAATCTCTAGGACTGAAGATCATGCAACTTTTCAGAATTCGGAAATCCGACAACAATAGATATACATGTTTTCATGTTACATGAAGTTACTTCCTTTTTCCAGACTATATATATTTATGTCTATGAACATATACTTTCATTAGCACTGTAGAATCAAATTGACAATTATGTAAACAAAAAAAAAAGAATCTTGTGAAAATCTCCATGAACTATGAGACTAGACTAAAGGGCTTTGTACACATTGTCGTTCTTTTGGAAGTTGTCGCTTTTTCAAATATCGTTGATATTATATAGTAACAGGTTCTAATTATTCTGCTTTTTTTTCCTCTGTTAGTCATGAAAAAAAAAAGGTTTTTTATTCTAATGTTTAGACGTTAATTATATTTTAAAATTTAATAATGAGTTTAAAAGGTACTAGTTTCAGACATTGCGATCGACTAGGGAAGACGATGTTAAGACTTGGCGATTCTTAGGCCGAATGTTAAAGAGGGTGCTACATGGTCTGGACACTGGCGGATCCAGGAGGGGGGGGCGATAGGGTCGATCGCCTCCCCCAATCGACCGACGAATTTTAGCATAGAATTCACTCAATTTGTATACGAATTTATTACTTATGTTAAAATATATAATAATTATTTATATTTCAACCTGTTTTTAGATTATTTCGCCCCCCCCTCTAGTATGTTGGTCAATTCTGTGGGGTCTGGAGGGGGCAATGGTATCAATCCCACCCCCGCCCCTATAAACTTTCAAGTGGGGGGCGGTCCAATTTATTTTTAGAAATCACAGCGTGCTAACAGAATAAATTAACTATCTATATGATGAAAACTTGTTATTGTTGTTTTAACCGATCTTTATATTGTGTCGTTCCCCTGTTGGCCGATTGGGTGAGGATGGAGAATACATCTACTACCCTTTCCACCTAAACCCTTTGAGTGTTGGAGGGGCGGTCCTACGTTTATGGGGAAATCATAGTTTGTGAACAAAATTAGATGAATTAAAATGTAATTTTTAATATTATGTTGCTCCCTTTCTGGTATCTTTGCCGATTCAGTGGGGTAAGGAGGGTGATTACATCTACTGCCCTCCCAACTCTAGCCCTCTGAGTGGAGGGCGGTCCTATTTTTATAGAGAAATCATAGTTTGTGAACAAAATTTGGTGAATATCTATATAACATAAGCTATGTATTGATATGTGAACCTATTGTATATTATGTCGCACCACACTCTAATCTAAAATTTTATCATTTGCAAAATGAAAACTGTCACTAATATAATTTATATATGCTATAAATGAAATTCTTATATCAAGTCGCCCCACCCTTATTCTTTAATGCCAAATACAATCAGTAGAAGAAATTATAAAAGGAGCGAGGATAAATCGTTTTCAGTCTACCGCCCCTCCCCTTTCCAGACGAAAACATGATGTTTTAAAAGAGAATAGTCAAATATGGGGACAGAGTTTATATAATTTGAGATGAACTTATATCATAATATTTTTAAGAAAGAGTTTGCTTTGGAAAATTTAGAATTCAAACGATACTTTTCAATATAAGAGTAACGATTGAGATGAGCTATGAAATATTTAGAGTAGAATCTAATTGGTTCACTTCATTTCTCCTCCTACTTCCGAAATTTTGTGTTTAGAGCTTTGAATTAGAGTTCTGTAACAAAACAAAGTTACAACATGCCTATTGAACAAAATGTATCACTTACAAATGAGCTTTTTTTAAAAAATATTATTTTTCGAATATTTTTTTTTTCGGCGGCAATCCTCAAAGCCTTAATCTAAGTGTGTGTGGTAGCTTCAAGTCGTTTAATTTGCAATGTAATAAGGGCCTATAAATTCATATTAAAATATTTTTCAAGTCAAACATTATTCAAGAGGTTCTTTTCTAATTGGATGAAAAATTAGCTGTAGATGTCAGGAGAATGCGTTTCTGCAGTGAAAAATGGGAGAAAACGCTATTGCCATCAACAGGGGCGGACTGGGTATCAAAATCGGCCCGGGATTACCAAATAAACCGGCCCACAAATGGCATGTCATAAATTTTCGGTTGGGAAGGGGGGATTTTTACCCCACTTCGCAGTTTATACATACATATATATATAAATATATATATATATATATATTAGTGTGTGAATATATGTAATTAATCTTCATTACATCCTGATCTTCCATTCTTTCAAACGTTTTTTCTAGCCTAGAATACTCTCTTCCTATAATTGGTGGAAAGACAGTACACACCGCCAAGGGACAGGTAGGGAGTCCGGGGGACCACCCCACCCCAGTGGGCCCGGGGCGAAGTAATTTTAAGCTTTAAATATGCATATTCTGAGGTAACTACAGTGCAATTACTCTCATACTCTTCCGCTAAAAAAATTCCAAAAAAACAAATCTGCTATTCAATGGAGTCCAACGACTGGTAGAAAATGGTGAAATGCTTTAGTTTTTGTATTGGAGGGGGAAAGGAAATCACAAAACCCGTTTTGGCTACGCTAATGAAATTTGGAAACTGTAGTTTGCTTACGTTGGCTGCACTGGGGCAGTAAATAAAGTTTCCCTTTCAGACAATGAGGTCTGAGGCAAGTGATGGTTTGAAGACCCTCCCCTCCCGGCTACGCCCATGTGTTACATTATATGTATAAGCCTAATTCTCTACAAAATATATAAAGCTTGACAACGCATCGAAAACTGAATGTATGCATTCGTAGGATTACATAATGCATTCTATTTATACATGTATGTAGTCTGAAAACTATAAACAATACAATGGCAGCCTAATGAGTTTGAAACTTTTTTGGTATTACTTATAGATTACAGACGTTTCTTTAAAAAATAAGATTGTTAAGTCTTACACATTTCATGTGTCAATCTAGTCATGCATGTTGATCTTTAACTTAAAATATGCTTAATCATTGGTTTTCCTGCCTGACTCAGGCAACCCATTCCATTAAAAGATAAGAGAAAGCAGAACGGTTAGAGAGGCACTTACTTAATGTGAAAGCTCTTGCTTCCTCCTAGTACTTTATCAAAAACGCGATTTGTATATGAATATACCATGACCCATTATTTAAAATATAAATCTCCTTTCATTAAATATCGGATGTGACAGCGCTAAATAAATTATTGTAATAATTTTCATCATTAATGATCATTAATGATTTCATACTAAGCATAAGTTTGCCATTAATTATAATAGTATAAAGATTTATTTTTTAATTAATTTTTTTTTTGTAAGCCGTAAGTGTAGTATTGTTAGATCTATGATATTAAAAATAAACAAAAAGAAACTTACTTAATCTTTTCAAATCGCAGAAAGTAGAGCTTTATACCCATATTGAGCTGTGAACAAGCTGGGTGGTTTGCAATTTCGCGTCTGTGTGTATGTGTTAAAGTTAATTTCTATTAGATCTAAGTATTGTTAAAGAGCTAGTTGTCGCGCCTATCTTTCTATTTTTTTTCTGCGCTATATTAATGTTTTCTAACTTAACCTCTCTCATTCCTCTTTTTGGTTAAATTTCATTGGAACCATTAAAAGACGGGGAAGGAAGGAGCAAAAAACAATGGGAGTGCCATCAATGGCCCTTGCCGACCAGCAAAAGGATTAGGCCTAACACAACCTCGAAGACATCAAAGCAGTCCATGCCGCTCGTGCATAGCAGAAAGTATGGTCTAACGTTTTGCAAATGATAATACGTACAGTGTATAGTGTATTTTTTAAAAAATATTCTTGTTGAATTTCCAACAAAATTAATTGTAATAAGAATTAAAAAAAAAAACAACAAGAAAACGTGTTCGGGCCTTTGTGTCTTGCTGCTGTCTTTTTTTTTTAAGTTGTCTGCATTGAAATTTTTTTTTCTTTGGTCGCGACCAGACCGGCCCATTTGGTACCGGCCCACCGGGCATTTGCCCGTTTGCCCATATAGCCAGTCCGCCCCTGGCCGTCAGAGTTTCACCCCGAACCCAACTGATGAATAATGATCTTTAGATGTCAAGTCGTTTTATTTGCAATGTAATAAGGGCCTGTAAATTCAAATGAAAATATTTTTAAAGAAAAACATTATTCAAGAGGTCCTTTTTTAATTGGATGAATAATGAGCTGTAGATGTCAGGAGAATGCGTTTCTGCAGTGAAGAATGCGAGATGGTCAAAATCCCAGTGATCACCATGATCTAAACTCAAGACCCCATCGGTAGCGGAAGACAAGCTACTCTGTCACCACGACAGAATATAAAATAAGTGTACAGCATCTAAAAGAAAAAGCGACACAATTTTATTAGCTTTTCTACATTACCATTTGCGGAACTAGTGTACTTATTTATAAAGGAATTCTTATGGTCCGACAGTTACTCTGGGCAGGGCACGGTATCCCGTATGGGGGACGAACGTATGTCAAGGGCATCTTTTTTGGTGAGCTGAAAGGTAGTCAACATAACAGAGGTGCCCCACAGAAACGCTTTAAAGACTAGCCTAGGCGCCAACTTGCTTTGACTGCCATAGAAGAGAGCACCTGGTTGCAGGCGGCTTCAGAACGAGACAGTTGGAGGTCACTTACAAAGTTTGAGGAATACACATTTGAGACCAAGAGAAAATCCGCTGCCGAGGACAGACGTAGACGGCGAAAAGAAAATCTAAGTCAACCACCGGCGGACAATGGTTATGCCTGCGCTGCATGTGGCAAAAATACTGCATTCATCGTTAATCGTTCGGACAAGCCTTATTATAAAGAGGTGGATTCTTTAAAGTTGTTATAATTAATCTTAACCAAGAAACATTATTAAGAGAATAGAATCATTTTTATTCACTTTCTAAACTACAAAACTTTGTGGTGTAATTAGCCACCATATTCCTTATAAATTCTTGAAATACTACAGACTTATTAGAATCGTTTTAATATAATGCAGTAATGTCACTACTAATGTCACTACTAATATCATTACTAAGGTCACCTTTAATATCACTGCTAATATCACTACTAATGTCAACACTAATGTCACTGCTAATATCACTACTAATGTCAACACTAATGTCACTGCTAATATCACTACTAATGTCAACACTAATGTCACTGCTAATATCACTACTAATGTCAACACTAATGTCACTGCTAATATCACTACTAATGTCAACACTAATGTCACTGCTAATATCACTACTAATGTCAACACTAATGTCACTGCTAATATCACTACTAATGTCAACACTAATGTCACTGCTAATATCACTACTAATGTCAACACTAATGTCACTGCTAATATCACTACTAATGTCAACACTAATGTCACTGCTAATATCACTACTAATGTCAACACTAATGTCACTGCTAATATCACTACTAATGTCAACACTAATGTCACTGCTAATATCACTACTAATGTCAACACTAATGTCACTGCTAATATCACTACTAATGTCAACACTAATGTCACTGCTAATATCACTACTAATGTCAACACTAATGTCACTGCTAATATCACTACTAATGTCAACACTAATGTCACTGCTAATATCACTACTAATGTCAACACTAATGTCACTGCTAATATCACTACTAATGTCAACACTAATGTCACTGCTAATATCACTACTAATGTCAACACTAATGTCACTGCTAATATCACTACTAATGTCAACACTAATGTCACTGCTAATATCACTACTAATGTCAACACTAATGTCACTGCTAATATCACTACTAATGTCAACACTAATGTCACTGCTAATATCACTACTAATGTCAACACTAATGTCACTGCTAATATCACTACTAATGTCAACACTAATGTCACTGCTAATATCACTACTAATGTCAACACTAATGTCACTGCTAATATCACTACTAATGTCAACACTAATGTCACTGCTAATATCACTACTAATGTCAACACTAATGTCACTGCTAATATCACTACTAATGTCAACACTAATGTCACTGCTAATATCACTACTAATGTCAACACTAATGTCAAAACTGTCACCACTAATTTCACTACTTGTCCAAACTAATGTCACCACTTATGTCATCACTAATGTCAGTACTAATGCCACGATTAATGTCACTATTAATGTCAGCACTAATGTCAGTACTAATGCCACGATTAATGTCACTATTAATGTCAGCACTAATGTCCAGACTAATGTCACCATTAATGCCACGACAAATGTCACTACTAATGTGAAAACTAATTTCAACACTAATGTCCCTACTCATAGGAATAAATAACTTTCTCATTCTTTACCACCATTTGAAGATTGGATTTCATACCTGTTAATTCCAACGTTAAGGGCTATATTTCAGAGAACATAAAAAAACAAAACAAGATTACATAGAGAACGTGTGTTATCACACAAACTCACAGGTGCCCCCTTCCGGTCGAATTCATCCATGGACCAGGAATGTTAAAATTGTTTTGATCGTTTAAAGTAATAAAATTTTAAAAATTCATTTTTCGATCATGGTTTAAATTAAGAGCAATTTCAAATTCCATCACACATCTCACTTTATAATTGTTAATTTCTATTTCGTATTTTCTCGAAACCTTTGTGACCTTTGTTGTTATTTTACGTATGATTGAACTGCTGAACAACCTTTTTTTTTTCATAAAACACTGTGTACGAGTTAGTGTACAGTGAGTGCTGATATAGAGAATATAAAAAAATGTGACTAAAAAATCAAATGAGCTGCTGCAAAGATATTCAAAGATGTCTTTCTTTAGTGTGTACTAGACTTTTATTTTATGACCTAGTTCACGTAGCGACTATAGATCATTTCATGGAGATGAGACAAAAGCCTGGTCATTAGCTGTGGTTGGAAAGATGTCGCCCACACAGCAGCCCCCCAAAGGAACGGCTAGTGTCGATACGATTTGGAATCAGCGGCGTCGCCAGGGTGTAGCAATGAATGCTGCAAGCTACTTAAGGGTTGCTGGCGCCTGACTTTTTGGCAGGATTGACTCCCAAAGACTTTCCCACGTCTAGGTATAGCTTCAAGGCAGCTGAGGTTTGCATTCAGAGTTTTCCTTCTCCTAGGTAGAAAGCCAGACATGGCTAACGAGCCGCTCCTTCCCGAAGCTTTATGGTTATAGTCTCTATATTTCAGATTCAAAATGGACAATGAAAAAAAAAATTTTTATATATAAATATTTACAAGGAATGTGTCACCGTATTGTTATATAAATGTCACTGTGTTGTTGTATAAATGTCACTGTGTTGTTATATAAATGTCACTGTGTTGTTATATAAATGTCACTGTGTTGTTATATAAATGTCACTGTGTTGTATTTTAACACTGTAATATTACTGTTGGTTTATCGATGCAGGCGTGGTGTTCATATTATAATGCGATCATACTTCACTTGCACAGAATAAGGAAATGACACTTGATGTAGCAGACACAAATAATAAGTTTAATCTAAGCAATAACACCACATAGTGAATATGATACACAATTCAATTCAGGAATGATCAGTATTAATCCTCTATAGAAATATGGCGAATATAATAATAACTTAGTAACTATTCTTACTCCTTGTATTAACTGTCTACCACTAAGTAACTCTAACAACTCTTTCTCTCAACTGTCTATAACCAACTCCTTTAAGCAACTAACTCAACTGACTATATCAAGTAACTCTAACAACTCTTTCTCTCAACTGTCTATAACCAACTCCTTTAAGCAACTAACTCAACTGACTATATCAAGTAACTCTAACAACTCTTTCTCTCAACTGTCTATAACCAACTCCTTTAAGCAACTAACTCAACTGACTATATCAAGTAACTCTAACAACTCTTTCTCTCAACTGTCTATAACCAACTCCTTTAAGCAACTAACTCAACTGACTATATCAAGTGACTCTATCAAGTGCTTGCTACCAACTCCTTATCTTGACTGTCTGCTCTTAACTCTGGTTCATTTAAGGTCGAAAGTGTTCACCTTAGGGCAACATGAGTTGTGAATAACATTCACAATATAGAAATAACATTCACAATATTGAAATAGGGTTTCTACACTATGGGACCAACTTTGAGTAGGTGACAGAATGTTAAGGTTAAGAAGGAATAAGAGAGATGTAATGGAGGAACTGATCTGATGGGATTGCTAATGTAAAGGGAGGAACATGGAACGAGTAAAATATTTTTAAAAAATACTTTTAAAAAAAGCTTATATCAAGTGAAAATGTATAAATTATTTTTATTCAATCATGACATTCATTTTTAATAGACCTAAGTTAACAATAAAAAATTTGTGCGATTGAAAATATTTTTATTTACTGTTTTTGTTTAAGGCAATTTTCATGTTCAGTGTGCTTTAGTAGAATCACTTTTGTGGACCAGAAGGGGGAGAGAGAGAGAGGGGTATATAGGACAAGGTTTCCGTGCTGCCTTTTCACTAACATTTTTTTAAAGTTGCTTGAGTCAACATTCGAACTTGAGCCTCCACGCTGGAAGGCGGACTTGTTAGCCACTGAGCTTTCCAAGTTGTTATAAAATTAGAAGGCTTAGGATTATAGTCTGGTGTTAAGTAAAACATTTTTGCGAATGCAATAATTCTCTACACAAGGCTTTTCTTCTAGCAGGTCCTACAAAGTAAAACACACACACACACACACACACATACATACATATATACATACATACATACATACACACACATACATACATACATACATACATACATACATACATACATACATACATACATATATATATATATATATATATATATATATATATATATATATATATATATATATATATATATATATATATATATATATATATATATATATATATATATATAAAGAGAGAGAGAGGGAGAAATAGATAGATAGATAGATAGACAGATAGACAGATAGATAGATATTTAGATAGATAGATAGATAGATAGATAGATAGATAGATAGATAGATAGATAGATAGATAGATAGATAGATAGATAGATAGACAGATAGATAGATAGATAGATAGAAACCCTATATGAAATAGAATCATTAAATTAAGACTATTTTATTATTCATGATTTTTTAATTTGATTTATCTGTTATCATTGACAATGAATAAATCTGTAAAGTTTCAATTTCATCCGAGAATGGGAAGCGGGGACAAATAACGTATACAACATTCCACACAGACAAACATACAGAGTTGATAAAATCTTTTTAAAAAATAGCTTCTTCCATCTGACGAAAAGATAAAATCTTTAAAAAAACAGCTTCTTCCACCAGACGAAAAGATAAAATCTTTTTAAAAATAGCTTCTTCCACCAGACGAAAAGATAAAATCTTTTAAAAAATAGCTTCTTCCACCTGACGAAAGGATAAAATCTTTTTAAAAACAGCTTCTTCCACCTGACGAAAAGATAAAATCATTTTAAAAATAGCCCCTTTCCACCAGATGAAAAGATAAAATCTTTTTAAAAATAGCTTCTTCCACCAGATGAAAAGATAAAATCTTTTTCAAAAAAATAGCTTCTTCCACCAGACGAAAAGATAAAATCTTTTTAAAAGTAGCTTCTTCCACCTGACGAAAAGATAAAATCTTTTAAAAAAAAAATAGCTTCTTCCACCAGACGAAAAGATAAAATCTTTTTTAAAGTAGCTTCTTCCACCTGACGAAAAGATAAAATCTTTTAAAAATAGCTTTTTCCACCAGATGAAAAGATAAAATCTTTTTAAAAATAGCTTCTTCCACCAGACGAAAAGATAAAATCTTTTTAAAAGTAGCTTCTTCCACCTGACGAAAAGATAAAATCCTTTAAAAATAGCTTTTTCCACCAAAGGAAAAGATAAAATCTTTTTAAAAATAGCTTCTTCCACCAGACGAAAAGATAAAATCTTTTAAAAAATAGCTTCTTCCACCTGACGAAAAGATAAAATCTTTTTAAAAATAGCTTTTTCCACCAGACGAAAAGATAAAATCTTTTTAAAAATAGCTTCTTCCACCAGACGAAAAGAGAACTAAGTGTGAACGTCTTAATCTGTATGTTTTATGTATCGATTAACTACTAAGTTTGAAATAGTTTCATACCAGATTAAAATTAATATTGATTAATGGAATGTTGGTTTTTTATCAACAGCAGAAACAATAACTCCTTTACTCCTATACAACTTATAAAGTGATTATTTCCCTGTTAATTACTAATATATGTTAGATGTAAAGAAAGGAACATTTTTTACCTCGCCCCCCCCCGCTCCCCATCCACCAAAGGAAGAATCATGGTTAAGTAAATGTATTGGTCTACTACAATTCAGAAGCGTAGAGAGGAATTTGTCATTATTTCGGTGCCCGGGGGGACTTGACCTTTTTGGGGCCCCTGCATTTTGCGTAATATTTAATTTTTAATGTAAAAAAAAAATTACGAACACTCATTCGGGGAACCCCTCAAGCGGGGACCGGGGGGATTTTCAAATTCTCCCTCCCCACTCCCACCCTAGTTACGCCACTACTACTAATACTATTCTAATGATAGACCTTTAGATCTACATTTAGAAGATGATGCGCAAAAGTTCCTGAGCATAAATTGTTTACAAACTTTAACGAATGCGGAACTACCCGAAGACGTCTAGTCCGTTCAAGAGAAATATGTTCTCGTTCTCTATAGCCACATTTAAATTTGTTTCTTTTCTTACCTTGAAAAGTTATAACGGTCAAACTAGAGTTTTATCTGTGAGGCCAACGAGCATTTAAAAATGCATTTAAAGATTACTTACGGTAAACTTCAGCCAGAATTCAGAGGCGTAGTGAGCAAAGCAAGCTAATTTATTGGCGCCCCCACCCTTTCATTTTCCATGAACATCACATTAAAATTTAGGATTTTAAGTAAATCGTATTTAACAATAATATAGTACAAATAACCTTAAATATATTATCTAACTAAAATATCAACAATAATTTTATATTTTAAGCGTCTCACTCCCATCCATTACTACGCCTCTGAGCCTGATACCATTTTTTTCTTCTCCCCCCCCCCACCCCTATCCTAACTGGTCAGGGAGACAAGTGATAGGATCAAAACGCACCAAGAAAGCTAAAGGCATGAAATTGCACTAAACAAAAAAAAAAGGTAAAAATAGTTTTTATCGCACAGATTTATTATTGTTAGTCTAGATCAGTGATGCACAAAATCAGATCCGGCCCGCGACGTGGTTTCATCCCGCACAAAGTGTAGAAAATCACGTTCCCACAAGAAAAAGTTGAAAAAAATCTTTCCCTACCTTAGGGCTCTAACTTTCTTTGATTGTGGTACCGATAAAAAGCCAACATATTTGTTTGATACAGTTAATGTAGCTCTTTATAAAGCATATAACACCCAACATTATAACATTATAACACAAAGACCAATAAGGCGGATAGATGAGACTATTTACCAAAAAAAAGGCAAGAATAAGTTTGCTGTAAGACTAGCTAAGTTACTTGGAGTCTATGTCAAGAGATTCGACATGTTGAATATATTTGATGCCGCTGTTATGTGGATGGATCATGTCACTGCCAAGAAGTGCGATTTTATTATTATTGTCATTAAATAAACTTTATATTTTGTCTACCAAAGTGGATTTAAGTCACTCTGTAATATCTATGTTTGTCACGTGTCACGTGTTACTCCAGCAAGCACGAACCCAGCATTCTACGACATTCGCGACACATTAATAGTAACCAGTAATATGGCAGAATTGAAGTCATTAGTTAATATGCATGACTAAATGCATGACGCGTAGGACGTAATCATCTTCTTTTTTGAAGTAACGTCTGTATTATATAAGATAAGATAAGACAGTCTCATGTGTAATATTATAATACCACGTCAACGCACACTTAACGTTGACATTTTGGTAGCCAGTATTGTTGCGTCCTTGACACGCACGGACTTCTTGGAGAACACAGAGGAACTGTTGTTTCCGCCAGTAAGATCTCTATTTGGATCGTGAGGTCTGTCTTCTCCAAAATACAAGTTTTAAAGGGAGACTATGATAACATTCCAACTTAAGCCAGATTTTGGGTCTACATTTCCTATTTTAAATTGTAACCAGTCAGTCAACACGTTCTTATTCAACAAAAACCAGTTTACGCGTATTCAACTTGAAGTTCATTGTCATTGAACTAGCCAGAGCCTGCATTTTTTCACTGGTTGACCTGACCTCTAAACAAGCGCTTGACACACGAAAGGTATTTTTTTCTTCTATCAATGCAGTAAACTTAAGATGGAAACTGAAATGTTCTACTCTATCATTTTGTTAGCGTAGATAAAGCTTAGAACTACACAGATCGGACCAGATTCATTAAAGAACTCTATATATATCAATATTTCATCTAAAGAAAGAAGCTGAACAGTTAACAGGCAATGTCAACCCAGACTGTGACACTACTTTCAATGTCAACCCAGACTGTGACACTACTTTCAATGTCAACCCAGACTGTGACACTACTTTCAAGGTCAACCCAGACTGTGACACTACTTTCAATGTCAACCCAGACTGTGACACTACTTTCAATGTCAGCCCAGACTGTGACACTACTTTCAAGGTCAACCCACACTGTGACACTACTTTCAAGGTCTCTTTGATGCCATTGTTCAGAAAACCAACAACATTGGAATGCAAAATGAAGAAAATTAGGGTCCCTGAAAGGGGGGGGGTGGTGGTGGATTTCTTATTTTAACTACAACGAAGAAATACAACTTCGGTTTGTCTCTTGAACTATATGTTGAAGCCTTCGCAACCCTTTTGTCAGCACGTCATGGGGACACGTCTAGCTTATAGGGCTTTGGCGCAAAACATTTAAAGGTACAATACCCTCTGTAGAATTGAAACGCTTAATAGCTTCTGTTAACTCCCTTGAGAAAAAAAAAAGAGTATCTTACTTGTAGATTTTTTTGTAAAATGCAATTAATATTTAAAACAATGTTATCTAAACGAAAGCTTATTCAAACAAAGTACAAAATAAAGAATAAGAAGAAACAAAACAAACAAAACACAAGCTGCCCTGTGTAATCAACGTATACTTTAGGATAGGGACATTTCAAATTGATTTTATTGTAGTTGGCGAATTCGTATGCCTGTCGTCCTATCTAAGCATCCTGATGATACCGATGCACGTGAATTTATTTGCATTCATTTTTTCTTAAATAAATAACGCATATAAAACTATATTTAAGAAGTTTACAAAGACAGTTTGTGTGGAAACACAAACTCCAAATCGGCCCCCGAAGTGGTCCACAGGATTCGAACACGGGACTTCCGATTCCAAGTGCTGTACATCTCCATATATTCATTTAGCGTTCACTTATATTTTTTTAAAATAATAATTATTAACCTTATCCATACTTACATTATAAAAAAAAATTTAGAAAATTTGTGGCGCAATATTTTACACATCATCGCGATTTAGTTTATTTGTTCTCTAATTCACCCTTTCCAAGAACTTAACTTTTCCAATGATTGATGAAAAGATAACTATCTTATAATTCGGAATGAACTATACTCAATTTCCCTTGCTTTATTCATTTCCTTGCACTTACTTAATAAATCAAACTTATTTGGTATCATTGTTTCCATGAGATATTTACATTATAATATAAAAATTATAATCCCCAATATATACAATACTTATTTACATTGAATCCTTATAACAGTATCATTCTGGATAATGGATTAGCCACTATATTAACTGATCCACTAATGGCTTTTATTTCGAATTTATATACCTGGAATAACAAAATCCATCTGTATACTCTACTATTCTTAGTCCTTTTTTGCTGACTAATCTGAATAGGTCAACAAAATAAATCTGTTTGATACCAAAAAGTTCTCCAACTTCTTAATGACTCATATCATTGCTAGTGCTTCTCTTTCTATCACACTATATTTATTTTCTGTGTCAGATAGCTTTCTGCTGACATAGAATATTGGATATTGTATTGTTATGTTATTAAGTAGAGATAGGAATCGAACCCAATTTTAAAGCTCGGGTTCGGTTCGGTCAGATTTAAGTTCGAGTTCGGTTCGGTTCGATGACGAGTTCAGTTCGGGTTCGGTTCGGTTAGGTCTAAAGTTCGGGTTCGGCTCGGTTCGATGTAATGAAATTATGTTAATAGCGAAATTAAGCTATAAGGTTTAGTGCAATTTATGAGTTAAAACACTTTCATTTGAATTTTTGCATAAAACAAACAAAACAAATACTTTGCAACATTTAATAGGCCTATGGGCAGGGCCGGTCCTAGAGATTGCGGGGCCCTATGCGAGACGGATTGCGCGGGGCCTAGTTAGGGATAAGGATTTTTTGTTGGAAAATAAATTCATTTTTGCATTTTATTCGTATTTTACTAAGCGCAAAATCAAATTAACTTTACGAGCCATCTACAACAGAAGGTAGATTTCCAACATAAAGCCGATAAACATTCACCTCTGCCTTTTAGATTTACTATAGACTATCAAAATATCGCTTTTGATTTTTTTTAAGTGATCGAGATAGATATAGATCTATATTTGTATGCCAGTGACTATTACAGTAAATTAAGTATTGGAACTTGTTGTTCTGGTTAAAATTCGCCCTATTATTTTTATTAAATGACACACCAAAATTACAATTTAGTCTATTTTTCAGAACATGTTTTGAATTTTCAGGAGATTTTAATAATTTCAGGAGATTTTCATGACTTGTTTCGTATAGGCCTACTTTGCAATTTCAGGAGATTTTCAGGAGCTACTGGAAAATCAGGAGACCACGGAAACCTTGTTATAAGTTAAAATGGTTAAATTTAATAATTTACTGCTAGAGTTAGCGCGGCGCCTATGAAAGTTCGGGGCCCACTGCGGCCGCATAGGTTGTACACTTTTTTTTTTAACAGAAAGACAGTGTGAATTTTATATTTACATTCTAGCCCGTAGATTTCTAAGTTGGATTTTGGCAGGTAAGATTCGAATCCAGAACCAACAAAACGACAGTAGTGCCTACTACACGACCAGAAGACAGAAAACAAAAAGATTTTGTTCCAAAAGAGAGGCAATGGAAGAGGTAGGGAGATATGAGCAGAGAAGCAGTCGTGATGCAGAGGGAGAGGTAATGGGAGATGAGCAGAGCAGAGAGGCAATGGGAGAGATAGGTAGATATAAACTGAGATGCAATGGGAGAGGTAGGGAGAGAAGAGCTGAGAGGCAATGGGAGAGGTAGGGAGAAATAAACTGAGATGCAATGGGAGAGGTAGGGAGAGATGAGCAGAGAAGCAGTCGTGATGCAGAGGTAGAGGTAGTGGGAGATGAGCAGAGAGGCAATGGGAGAGATAGGGAGAGACGAGCTGACGGGCAATGGGAGAGGTAGGGAGAGATGAGCAGAGAAGCAGTCGTGATGCAGAGGGAGAGGTAGGGAGAGATGAGCTGAGAGGCAATGGGAGAGGTAGGGAGAGATGAGCTGAGAGGCAATGGAAGAGGTAGGGATAGATGAGCAGAGAGGCAACTGAAGAGGTAGGGAGAGATGAGCTGACAGGCAATGGGAGAGATAGGGAGAGATGAGCTGAGAGGCAATGGAAGAGGTAGGGAGAGATGAGCTGAGAGGCAATGGAAGAGGTAGGGAGAGATGAGCTAAGAGGCAATGGAAGAGGTAGGGAGAGATGAGCTGAGAGGCATAGGAAGAGGTAGGGAGAGATGAGCTGAGAGGCAATGGAAGAAGTAGGGAGAGATGAGCTGAGAGGCAATGAAAGAGGTAGGGAGAGATGAGCAGAAAAGCAGTCGTGATGCAGAGGTAGAGGTAGTGGGAGATGAGCAGAGCAGAGAGGCAATGGGAGAGATAGGAAGAGACGAGCTGACAGGCAATGGGAGAGGTAGGGAGAAATGAGCAGAGAGGCAATGGAAGAGGTAGGGAGAGATGAGCTGAGAGGCAATGGAAGAGGTAGGGAGAGATGAGCTGAGAGGCAATGGGAGAGGCAGGGAGAGATGAGCTGAGAGGCAATGGAAGAGGTAGGGAGAGATGAGCTGAGAGGCAATGGAAGAGGTAGGGAGAGATGAGCTGAGAGGTAATTGGAGAGGTAGGGAGAGATGAGCAGAGCAGAGAGGCAATGGAAGAGGTAGGGAGAGATGAGCTAAGAGGCAATGGGAGAGGTAGGGAGAGATGAGCAGAGAGGCGATGAAAGAGGTAGGGAGAGATGAGCTGAGAGGCAATGGGAGATAGGTAGCAGAAAGAACGCTTCTTATTACTATAGTTTAATTTGTTCATAAAGTCTTCTGTCTCAGTCTGCCTCCCTATGTCCTATTATCATACCTTTCCTTCAATGTAACAAATATACCTCATTACAGAAGTGTTTCACGATTTGTGTAGCTTTTGGGAGTACAAATCAATGGTGAGGGAAAATACGAGAGGAACACAATGTGACAATGTAACAATGTGACAATGTTCATCTCAAGATACGACATATTTGTCAGACGTAAAAATGCGGGGAGAAAAAACAACAACTTGAAATAGTCTGACCCGTCGAAATTCGCTCTTTTGTGGAGGGCACTTTATTGTGGAGTCCCCGAGGCTGTAGCCCGCCAGCCCTTCTTTAAATCCGACTATGGCACTCATCCTTAATCTTCGGGAATCGAAGACATTGCTGTTCGTGTTGAAACCTTCGCAATCGCAACCCTTTGTCAGAACGTAACGCCTCCATTGCGGAGTACGCTTCAAGGCTTACAAAACGCTGGGTCTAGGTATTCTACAAAATACATATAAAGGTAAGTAACTCTCTTAATGGGTGTAAAATATAATATTTGCTTTTAACTCCGTTGAAAAAATGTAAATTTGTGTAAAATGCAATTAATAATTAAAACAATGTAATCTGGACGAAAGCTTGAATCCTTTGCAACCCTTTGTCACGCCCCCGCACCCCCCCCCCCCAAATATCGGGGTGCGCTCCACGGTTTAAAAACTCTGGTATTTTACAAAATGCATATTAAGGTACATAAATCTCCTAATGGGTGAAAAATATATCATACAAATAGCTCCTATTTCCGGTTAAGAAAAACCCTTCCCAGGGCCTTAAGCAAAGTGCGTAAACTGCGTATTTAAAAAATCCTAAAAATATTTTTTTTTTGAAAAGTAATAAAATTTAAGATCTAATACTTATAAACAAACAAACAACTTAAAAAATAAAACGATATGTCTAGTTGAAAAAATATATACGATTAATACCATTAGAATATAAAAAAATACCCATTTTCACATTTCGGGGCTTATACACTGGGGCTATGGGCCTGTACGTTTGAAAAATTATTTAAACAATAACAATCTTCACGATTTTTATTAGAAATAGAATCGGTAATCTCCAAAATGATTTGTAATCACGCTTGCAACGAGACTAGAATATACCTTCTTTTTAAAAAGTTTAAAGCAAGTCTAGACAGTCACCTTCACCTTAACCTATCCTTTTGTCTGTTGAACCTTTGGAGCAAAACACCAGATCTGTCAACCGACTTTCACCATTCCTCTTTGTCTTTTTCTTTGGACAGACTTTCATTCTCTGACAGACCTGTCCATTCTTTGATGCTGTCTTCCCATCGCTTTCTCTGTCTGCCTCTTCTTTTTTTTTTCCTGCTACTGTTTGTACTGTACAAGTGCAAAAAAGGAAACAAATATATTTATTTAAAAAAAAAGCATTTAAAACTATATTTAATGAAAAAAAAAGTTGACTATTACATATATTGTATTAGTCTCAGAATTCATTGATTATTATATATTTGGTGATAGAAAGGGGAAGTCTAAAAAAAAAATTTGAAAATTTTCTCCTGGTGAAAAATTATCCTCAATACTAATTCTATCTACATCTACGACTATTTTAATTGCTTTCGTTTTTCTTCATATTGTCAAAACTTACTTAGATATATAGATAGTAGACTTTTCAATGCATAAAAAAATCGTTATAAACTTTGGTTCCAATGAAATGACACTTCTTAGCCCCATCAGGTGTAGTCTTCTTATCAACCTTCATTATATTGTCCTCATACACACACACACAATTTTTTAATAAAACGCCCCCTCTCCCAGCATTAGACTTTTTGGCCCTTGTCTATTCAGTGGGACGGACAGTATTAAAATAATATGGTGACCCGTCATCCCTGGTTATTTGTTGGATCAGAGGATGAAATGACTAGGGGCTGGAATAACCAGGGGATGAAATGACCAGGGGATAAAGTGAACGGGGATGAAGCGACCAAAGATGAAATGACCGGGAACCCAATAATATATCTATTCTGTGTCCATTCTTAGTCCATTCTGTGCATATTTATTTTTATTTTGTCGATCTAGATCTATCTCTAGATCTACAGCAGCACCTTATTTACAATATCAATAGAGATTTACTTGTATATCTAGATCTTGTTGTTTTAAAATTGTCTTACACATTATCATTAACTACAGTCTTTAACTTGAATGAAAGTTACGCTTTAAAAAAAAGTGTTCATAAACTTAAGCGAAAGAAATTGTTTTGTTCTTTTAAAAATAAAAAAAAAAACCTCAGCTGTCAGATACATACTTGGTAGAAATTTCGAATAAAAATATTTTTATTTTTTTTAGTAAATTTAACTGCCTCGGTGTCTATTTTGAAAAAGGCTTAGTTGTCCCAGGCTTTAATAAAGAAAGAATGTGTTAAATGTTCGAATCTTATCGTCCATGGCTGGAGTAAGAATTGGTCATTATTGGAAGTGAGTGGTCAAGACTAAAAGGTTTTTAAAGCATTAAAAAAAAAACAAAAAAAAAAACGACCTGCATTCGACCTCATGACTTACGCCTCCTCAAGGCTCAAGCCGACATTCTAACCACTCAACTAGTGAGCTGCTCGTGACTATAGAAGATTCTATAGTTATGTATTGTTTGTTTAAAACCTACTTTAAAGCGGCGACCTATAAAGGGGACTAATTCAGTTTATACCACCACTTCAGTCGAGTACAGTTTCTTTTACTTGTTCGAGATACCTAATTGATTACCAATAGTTAATTAAATAATTGGTTATTTTTCATTTTACTGATATTTGTGTTGTCAGGTAAAACAAAAATTATTGTACAAAATTTAAGCGTCATCCGAACTTAGGTGTTGGAGAATTAACGTGTGCAAACTTTTTACCAGGCAGACAAAAAGAGTTGATCTATAGCTTTGTAAAAACGGCTGGCATTATAAGGCAGAGTCCCCGTCCCGGGAAAATGTTTTTAAAGAGTTTGTGATTATTAGAATTGAGTGGTCAGGACTAAGAACTTTATAGTGTAGGTGACGATATTGGTAAGATTTTATTTTTGCTAGAGCTTCCTACCTTTCGGCGCAGATTAAGGTGGCCGTGGGATGGGGTGGGTTGTACCCAAGATTATATTATTTCATTTGAGGACGATTTAAATCCGTTTATTTTAAAGGGATAATATTGCAACGAGGGGGGGGGGGAGAGATGACGGGAGGGAGAGATAAGGAGGGAGGAAAGAAGAGAAAGAGAGAGAGAGGGGGAAGAGGGAAAATAGAAAGAGGGAAGGGTTGTGAGAGAGAAAGAGGGAGAGGGAGGTAGAGAGAAATTGAGAGGGGACTAGGCCTTGAGGGCTGAGAAATGGGATAATAGAGAAAGAGAAAAGAAAGATTCAGAGAGAGAGAGAGAAAGAGAAAAGAAAGATTCAGAGAGAGAGAGAGAGAGAGAGAAAGAGAAAAGAAAGATTCAGAGAGAGAGAAAGAGAAAAGAAAGAGAGAAAAGTGAAGAATATTATTAAGTTTGGCTATTCTATCATGCTCTGGGTTTCCCCTTTCTCCGGTTCCGACCAACCTTGGTTCTCCTACGACCATCATATATTAGTTCCTCTCCATACTACCATGTTGGATAGCACCCTACTGGCTCATAGCTATAACCATCATATATTAGTTCCTCTCCATACTACCATGTTGGATAGCACCCTACTGGCTCATAGCTATAACCAACATATATTAGTTCCTCTCCATACTACCATGTTGGATAGCACCCTACTGGCTCATAGCTATAACCAACATATATTAGTTCCGCTCTCCATACTACCATGTTGGATAGCACCCTACTGGCTCATAGCTATAACTAACATATATTAGTTCCGCTCTCCATACTACCATGTTGGATAGCACCCTACTGGCTCATAGCTATAACCAACATATATTAGTTCCTCTCTCCATACTACCATGTTGGATAGCACCCTACTGGCTCATAGCTATAACCAACATATATTAGTTCCTCTCTCCATACTACCATGTTGGATAGCACCCTACTGGCTCATAGCTATAACCAACATATATTAGTTCCTCTCTCTATACTACCATGTTGGATAGCACCCTACTGGCTCATAGCTATAACCAACATATATTTGTTCCTCTCCCTACTACCATGTTGGATAGCACCCTACTGGCTCATAGCTATAACCAACATATATTAGTTCCGCTCTCCATACTACCATGTTGGATAGCACCCTACTGGCTCATAGCTATAACCAACATATATTTGTTCCTCTCCCTACTACCATGTTGGATAGCACCCTACTGGCTCATAGCTATAACCAACATATATTTGTTCCGCTCCATACTACCATGTTGGATAGCACCCTACTGGCTCATAGCTATAACCATCATATATTAGTTCCTCTCTATACTACCATGTTGGATAGCACCCTACTGGCTCATAGCTATAACCAACATATATTAGTTCCTCTCCATACTACCATGTTGGATAGCACCCTACTGGCTCATAGCTATAACCAACATATATTAGTTCCGCTCTCCATACTACCATGTTGGATAGCACCCTACTGGCTCATAGCTATAACCAACATATATTAGTTCCTCTCTATACTACCATGTTGGATAGCACCCTACTGGCTCATAGCTATAACCATCATATATTAGTTCCTCTCCCTACTACCATGTTGGATAGCACCCTACTGGCTCATAGCTATAACCAACATATATTAGTTCCTCTCTATACTACCATGTTGGATAGCACCCTACTGGCTCATAGCTATAACCAACATATATTAGTTCCTCTCTATACTACCATGTTGGATAGCACCCTACTGGCTCATAGCTATAACCAACATATATTAGTTCCTCTCTATACTACCATGTTGGATAGCACCCTACTGGCTCATAGCTATAACCAACATATATTAGTTCCGCTCCATACTACCATGTTGGATAGCACCCTACTGGCTCATAGCTATAACCATCATAGATTAGTTCCTCTCCATACTACCATGTTGGATAGCACCCTACTGGCTCATAGCTATAACCATCATATATTAGTTCCTCTCCATACTACCATGTTGGATAGCACCCTACTGGCTCATAGCTATAACCATCATATATTAGTTCCTCTCCATACTACCATGTTGGATAGCACCCTACTGGCTCATAGCTATAACCAACATATATTAGTTCCTCTCCATACTACCATGTTGGATAGCACCCTACTGGCTCATAGCTATAACCATCATATATTAGTTCCTCTCCATACTACCATATTGGATAGCACCCTACTGGCTCATAGCTATAACCAACATATATTAGTTCCGCTCCATACTACCATGTTGGATATCACCCTACTGGCTCATAGCTATAACCAACATATATTAGTTCCTCTCCATACTACCATGTTTGATAGCACCCTACTGGCTCATAGCTATAACCATCATATATTAGTTCCTCTCCATACTACCATGTTGGATAGCACCCTACTGGCTCATAGCTATAACCAACATATATTAGTTCCTCTCTATACTACCATGTTGGATAGCACCCTACTGGCTCATAGCTATAACCAACATATATTAGTTCCGCTCCATACTACCATGTGTGATAGCACCCTACTGGCTCATAGCTATAACCAACATATATTAGTTCCGCTCCATACTACCATGTTGGATAGCACCCTACTGGCTCATAGCTATAACCAACATATATTAGTTCCTCTCTATACTACCATGTTGGATAGCACCCTACTGGCTCATAGCTATAACCAACATATATTAGTTCCGCTCCATACTACCATGTTGGATAGCACCCTACTGGCTCATAGCTATAACCAACATTTATTAGTTCCTCTCTATACTACCATGTTGGATAGCACTCTACTGGCTCATAGCTATAACCAACATTTATTAGTTCCTCTCTATACTACCATGTTGGATAGCACCCTACTGGCTCATAGCTATAACCAACATATATTAGTTCCGCTCCATACTACCATGTTGGATAGCACCCTACTGGCTCATAGCTATAACCAACATTTATTAGTTCCTCTCTATACTACCATGTTGGATAGCACCCTACTGGCTCATAGCTATAACCAACATTTATCTTTTTTTCTTCGACATTTTTAAATTGTGTGCGTCATTTCATTATTCCCCCATTTAGTACTTGCCAAAACATTCAACAACACATCAGTCGCGCAGCATTAAATAAAATCATTTCAAATCAATGTGCCAAGGCGAAAACAGCGCGACTGAATACACTGTCTTGTCTATCTCTTGCATTGTAAACATTGAACGTTCGATCACCCATTGCGGCACCTTTTTCCAAGGAGTGTGCCTTTTGAGCGTCCCTCTCCTGAGATCGATACGTGTCAATAAACCCTCCTATCAATAAACTTACAGGTAGTAAGGTAAAGTCTCGGTCAATTCGGCCCCAGATAATAAATGTTGGACTCTCTGACATTTCCATTGACGTCGATCATACAGTTATAAAAAAAATACACAGAGAAAGGTTCTGAAAGATTATCTACCCTTAGAGCTAAATATAGACATTTGTAATGTGTTAGGCAAAAAAGGTAAAAGTTTACCTCACAAGATAGTGTCGTTGAATAGATGTTTACAGTAACTCAAGAATACCTGTTTAGTAGATCGATAGCATTTCACTTTTATTGTGAAGATATTAAAGGACGTCACACATTCCTTACACTATTAACCAAGTTCTCTACCCTTGTTGAAGACACAGTACGCCTTTGTTTTGTGTTGCTATTTTCAAGCTGAAGATATTACATACTGCAAGCTTTGGTTCGAATCTTTCCTAGCTCCTCGATGTAAGTAAATGGTTTTGACTTTTTATTTAAAATTGTGTTGGTGAGAAAAATGTTTAAACACTCTAGACAAAGGAATATGTACAGTGTGTGTTATAGTGTTATTACTAAAATACATTTTAACAACAGTTTATGAGACTTCTAAGTTTCGTACGCTCCTTCAGAAAGGAACATTATTACTTCCAAGTCCAAACCTCTTGTAATGGGGTCGGAAGGCTGCGGGCGGGGTTTGAACCCCATGACCATCCAGTGGTTAGTTCATTTTATTTTCTACAAATAAATACACGGCGTTCCCCGTGATTGTTGTAAACAATAAAAAAAGAACAATACAGACTTTTTTTAGCTGGGAGGGGGGGGGCGGGGAGGAAGATTTAAATACATCTTATGACCTACGCAATTGTATAAGGAATAATCGTGCCGAGTTACATCAAGATTGGTCTAATGATGTTAATTTCTATGAGAAGCATAAAACACCTTACAGTTTATTTCAAACATAAATGATTTGCAGAAATTCACGCCGATGCGCCTGTTGGCGGAGAATTTAAATACACCCTACTGCAGCCTCCGCAAGCGTCTAAGTAGATACATGCCAAATTTTATCGAGATAAGTCAAACGCTGTTGAAATAAGGAAATATCATATTGTGGTTTATATCTTAGATATACAATAGTTGTACTTTTGTCATGTGTTTAATACGAAAAATGAAATGTAATTAGAGCGTCCAAAAGTATTCATTGGCCTCCTTCAGTCGTAGAACGACTATGGTTCATCTCAGAGCACACTTCCTCATGTGGCTATGGAGCCCTATTTCGGAGAGACACTCCCGTCCACAGATAGCGCAGGTTAAGGTGGCTTTTGCTTCGGTGGTAGAGGAGCTGGCCGTTTTTTTGGATTGTGCGTTTTTCTTCCTAGGCTGAGACCTATGTACTTTCACTGTCCATAGCTTTCTTGGTCACTGTCTCTCTCCACCTGTTACGGTCTAGAGCTATGTCTTCCCAATTGTCAGTATTGATGTTCACTGATTTGAGTTCACGTTTTATTACATCTATGTAACGGAGGTGGGGGCGACCAGTTTTTCTTGTGCCAGTCGCGAGTTGACCATAGAGGATGACTTTCGGGATGCGCTTGTCCTCCATCCGGCGAACATGTCCAAGCCAGCGCAAACGGCGTTGTTTGAGGACTGTAAAGATGCTGGGAATACCTGATCGAGCAAGGATCCCAGTATTGCACACTTTTTCTTTCCATGTGACATTCAAGATCCTACGGAGACATCTCAAATGGAATGAGTTCAGTTTTCTCTCTTGCTTTGCGTAGGTGGTCCATGATTCACTGCCATACAGCAGTGTACTCATAACGCATGCCTTGTAGACTTCCATTTTGGTCACCAAAAGTATAAGTAAAACATTATTCAACGTTACCTTCGAGTGTAGAGCACTGAGGAAATTATCTCCCGCCTTTATTAAACTCTCCTGTCAAGATCGTGGAGGGACATTTGTTGTAGTGATTTATAATGTTTGAATGTAAAGTTTACGTAACACTTCCTGTTTAGCAAGCAGATACGTTAGAGCTCGGACAAACAGAGAGGATCATGCTATTTCCCACAAGGGCTATCTGACGTCCGGCAAAAGGGGGGTCATCTGATCCTCTCTGAGATCCTCTCTGAGATCGTGTCCTCTTTCAGACTAAAATGTAAAAAAAATGTGATAGGTTTTTACTCCGTTGTTTATTGCTATTCGAGGCAATCAACAGTTAAATTTAAATCCTTTTCTTCTGAAAGCTGTTACTTAGCACTTATAAAGATCTGTGAGTTTTTTATATGAAAAAGAGTTTGTGCACCACTAATGATCTATTGAACACATATCTCCATTCCTCTCTGCCATTTACTTTGCTAGCCCACTGACCTGCCATACATCTTTTTTTTTTTCAAATTCTGTTTAGAATTTCAATGTTTTGATTTTATCTTTTTCAGATTTCAAACGCGCTAAAAGATTTTTAAAGGGTAATTTTCAAGAGAAATTAAACCTTGATTAAGAAATGCTTTCTTGACCAAACAAGGCGTCAAGAGATGAGCCAGAGGATATTTTTAGCTTTAATTCTTTGCCTCTACAGCCAGGTCACGCATCAGTCTGTGAGTACGTCTTTACTTCTTGTCAGAGGCCAATGGGGCTCACCTTGAAATAGATACAATCAAAAGATACATTCAAAAGATACAGTAGAAAGATGCAATCAAAAGATGCAAACTAAAGATACAATCAGGGCCGCCGCGAGGGTTGTGGCCGCCTGCGTGCAAAATTTTAAAATGCCGCCCCCCATTTTTTATTCTAGATAAAAAATTATTAAGATTGAGCTGGACACTGTACCAAAAGCGTCCTTTGATTTAAAACTATTTTTGTACCATTCCTTTTATATTCGCACCGTTGACTTATCCAGCATGCCCTCTTAGATGTTATATTTCCAATTTCAACTTAACAGTTTTTTTCTTCTACGGTGTCACAAAGTCCTTCTCCAGTTGCCTGAGTAATTGGGCGAAACCCCAGAAAATTTTCATTTATTTCAACATAGGTTATAAGTGACTTGAAATACAAACGCCATTGATGGTGAATCTTTTTCAACATTCCGTAACTTTTGATACTGATCATCACGATTGTATTAGCAAAGATGTGCATTTTCTCCACAATCATCTGACATAGACCTACACATTTATCCAACACACCACCATGACAAAATGAAGCAAATCAGCGCTGAATATTTTTCTTGAATTAATACAAAATAAATAATCCGAAGAACAAGTTACTTTTACAATGATTTGAAATAAAACACTGTAAGAAAGTGTTATTAAAATTTCCTGGTGTGACCCTTACATGACAAAATTTTCGTTCGAGCCCTCCTTAGAAGCTGGGGATCTAGAGGATCGATGCAGGCTCCAACAGTGAGGGTTTTTTTTTTTAAAGAAAGTAATGAAAAAGAAAAGAATAGCTAATTAGTATGCATTAAAAGTTAAACCTAATTTAAAACGAATAGTAATCTTGTAAATGTCATTTTCCTAAACTTCTTTTGTATTGTGGAATTTTTTTTTTTTTTTTTTTTTTAGGATTTTATTAAGAGATTGAGCCTTTTCAAAACAATTAGATCAATTATAAGACATCAATTAGGCCAGGAGAGGCGCGCTGGCTGAGCGGTAAAGCCGTGGCTTCCGAACCGGGGCTCGGATTCGAATCCTGGTGAAGACTAGGATTTTCAACTTTGGAATCTTTGTGCGCATTTGAGTCCACTCAGCTCTAATGGGTACATGACATTAGTTGGGGAAAAGTAAAGGCGGTTGGTCGTTGTGCTGGCTACATGACACCCTCGTTAACCGTAGGCCACAAAAACAGATGAACTTTACATCATCTGCCCTATACACTTCAAGGTCTATAAGGGGAACTAGTTAGGCCAGGTTCACATCTAACTTTACATTCACTTTCACCTATTCTTTGATCTGCTGGACCGTTGGGGCACTACACAAGATCTGTTAACCTTCTTTCTCCATTTTATCTCTCATTTCTCTTTGATATAATTTCATTCGGATGTTCTTTCTGAAAATATTGAAGCCTGCCTGGGTGGACCACTTCGGGGGCAGTTTTTGAGTTTGTGTTTCCACACAAACTGTCTTTTGTAACCTTGATTTTTTTTCAGAAATAGTGTTGCCTATATAATTTTAAACATTATAAAAAGTTTTTCGTGGAGATAGACTTGAAGATGCGGAGGGTTTCCGCTAAAGTCGGCAAGGAGTCTGATTTCGGAACGGGGCCCCTGCTCATTCCGACGTTTTCATTTACAGAAATTCTTCCTCCTGGCGTCTACAACTCATTTTGTCTTGTAGTAAGAAGAGAGAATATTGAAACGCCAATGTTGAAGTGTTTTCTTTCAGAACGCACTAGTCATCGTTGTAAACAAAAAAGTCGAGACCCATATTAAGTCTAATAATAAAGAGGCAGCCCTGGTCAATAGTAGGCCTAATATGCGAGGGAGATTCTAGGTACATATAGAGCACGGACTTCTGTAAAGGGCGTGATCTTTTTAAGACCATCTTCGTGTTAAGTACATCTCTATGGCGGACCATTTTTTTTCTACACAAAAGTCGTCAATATAATAAGGTGATATGATCGGAAGAGATTCGACCATTGAGACAAGAAAATCAGGATGAATCACACGAAAGACGTTTCGAAATATTTTCTTCAAACGTTTTGACCCATTACGTTACATAGGCTACACCTCTTGCGAAAATGGTCTACATTTGACAAGGTCTTATTAGAAGATGAAAAGACGTCTTTTACGTAAGGTGTTTTAATTTGTAAAACATTTGTAAGTATGCACATTTAATAATATTCAGAAGTGAATTAATAAGTACAATGAAAATAAACTTTGTTTTTGGCGCCCCCCCCCCACCTTGTTAGTCGTTCGTTGGCTTGTGGCTCTAAACGGAAAATACAGCTGAACCGATGTTCTTCTTCTTGAAACTGTCAGGTAGAGTTTAGCCTTCGGCTCTTGGAACTCTAAGCCAGCAAAAGTGAACAAGAGCTCCCTTTCTGACGGGGTGTCAGACTCGCGGCCAGAGACCGCGTGCATCGGACCCCTGCCATTTTCCTTTTCTATACTAGGCTAACCGTGCAGGACACGCCATTTAAGTAAAGGCCCCTTGAGGAACGGCGCCTGGATTGTGACAAGGTTGTGGGAGCTTTTTTACAACTCCGCACAGTGCAATGAAGATGCTCTCGCACCCCCTTAGGCACCCCCACGGGAGTCTTGTTTTGCTACCCTTTAGCCTAATCGTTTCTTCCTACGATCGTTTCCACCCGGGCGCCAATATGAGGCAGGGAAGCTTGCCCGGGTTGAACTGATGTATGCTATTATACTTTTAATAAATAAACTTTAAATAACTTGAACAGACTTCTCTTGTGAACAAAAACACAATAAAATTACAATATACAGAGATTTGACTTGCTTAGGTAAAAGTCATTTAAAATAAAAGTGACAATGACTTTTTAATTACTAGATCTAGTTTTTATAGGATAATGGAATAATTAGAATTTATATAAAATATTTATTTAATTATTTATGTAATTTTTGTTATTAAACTAAAAAAAATTAACCATGGAATAATGATTTGGCCGCCCCCTAACTGCGGCCGCCTGATTGCAATGCACAATAGGTAGCGGCGGCCCTGGATACATAAAAAATTACAATAAAGAAATACGACCAAAAGATACAATAGAAAAATGCAATGAAAAGATGCAATGAAAAGATACAATCAAAAGATACAATCAAAAGATACAATCAAAAGATGCAATTAAAAGATACAATCAAAAGATGCAATTAAAAGATACAATCAAAAGATACAATCAAAAGATACAATCAAAAGATACAATCAAAAGATGCAATCAAAAGATACAATCAAATGCATACATTATTTCAACAATTGCAAACAAAGTTCAGAAAATGTTAAAATCTGAGACTATCGAATGACTGTGTTATTAATTACAAAGTCAAAATACACGCCAAAGTTATTTAGTATAATATTTTATTTCAACCAATAAGATTTGAAAGTCTTCAAATTTTAAAGAAAAATCACTTCATGATAAAGATCTATGTTTTTCATGAAAATTGGTTAGTAGTAGTTAGTTGTTTATTTAGAATATCACGTGATATCACTTAGAACAAGACAAGCCTCAACACTGACCCTCCGACGTCGCAACCTGTGGGCAGTGGAGACCAAAAGCTAGTTGCCACGTCACAGGTCGTGCACAATAGCTTGTTGACACTGCCTATTGGTTGCAACGTCGCAGGTTTAACGATTGATCTCGGACAGACGAACACAGAATGTATATAATGAAACATTTTCATGTTTTCTCTCCCTAGAGCAATGTACCACCGCCACCGGAGATCACGCGGTCCACCTTGAACATGCAGGTGGACGAAACCGAAGACCAGCAGATTGATTTGAACGGCGGGAATCCTTTGATCACCTGCGTAGACGAGGACCCAACCAGAGCGTTCATTCAATCTGTAAGCCCCTCTTCGCCTTGTGGAAAGAAGTGTTTTATGCTCAGCCCTTGTGGGGGCTCTGGAAACTCTTCAGGTAACGCTCGTGATGCTATACCGTCAAATTAAAAATAAATGTAATTGTCATACTTGTAACATGGCAGGATTGACTTATTAGGACTTAGACTATGAAGGTATAACCAGAGACTTGATGTTATTGACCAATGACGAAATTGCGGAAACATCATTACAAAGAAAATAAGTCTTCCTTTCAGCCTAGCACCAGGGCAGATAATGTTTCTGATTCCAATGGTGTTACAGGCCAGTCTGTTGCGCCCTAAAAATATTGAAATTCTAAATCCCAGTCCTAAACATGATTCGAACCACAGACCCCCAGAGAAAAGCGCTTTACCATTCAGCCACTAGGCCCTCTAGAAATATCGGTGATTCCATCAAACACATTAGAGCAGTGTGTCCAGCTTTTGTCGGAAATTGCCTATCTAGTGGCCATGACCTGATTGGGCTGATAAAAGGAGACTTTAAACACTGCACCACAGGAGGTTCTCAAGTAAAATTATAAACTTCTATAATGGGATAGACTTATTTTAACTCACAAGAAGGTGGATTTTAATCGACCAAATTTACTAATATTGTTTTTTTTAAATAAGAACAATTATATACAACTTTAATTAACAGGTACAGTGTTAATAATAATAATAAAAAAAAACTAAAACCATAAATTAAAATTATAGAGAGACAACGTAATAAAATATATAAACACAAAGATAAAGACATTTTTTTCTTTGTAATCGGACACTGAGGCACGTTAATACATGTGTTCCTTCTATAGAGAACCAGAACAGCATAAAAAGGGTTGCCCTAATTAGCCAATGACTCAAAAGAGTTTAAGTCGCTAATTTACATTCACGAGATAAGTTAAGATATAATAAGAGTTATGAGGGGAAATAAAAATATATTTTTTAAATATTTTTCTTTATATTAAAAAAAGCACAAATTATTTAAACTACATTATTTTTGTTGTTGTTTTGTTTTAAGTAGTTTTTTTTTTCCTTTTTGTTTTGTATTTCAGATTTCTGTCTGCTGTTCCTGCCCACTGAAGGCACGCTGAACTATGTCCAGGCATCCAAGTATACACTGACCATTGGCTGCACTGATGACGTAGAGCCTGTCAACTTGACCACTGTGACGGTGACCGTGGTGCCCAACACACCGCCTACATTTGTCCCTGCTCTACCTGTTAATGGTAGGTTAAACTGGACCCTAATCTATCTATCTATCTATCTATCTATCTATCTATCTATCTATCTATCTATCTATCTATCTATCTATCTATCTATCTATCTATCTATCTATCTATCTATCTGTCTGTCTGTCTGTCTGTCTGTCTGTCTGTCTGTCTATCTATCTATCTGTCTGTCTGTCTGTCTTAAATAATGTGTTGAAATTAACTCCCTTCGTAGATGCAAAGACTGTGGATGGTACAGCTTACAAACCAGGTGACCTCCTGTACAACGTGGCTACAAATGATATTGACGGCGATCCCATCTACTACACGATGTCGACCAATCCGTCCACGCCATATATAACTATCGGTGCAAGTAAGTGAATTCATTATTTTTGATAAGCATTGACGAATATTGAAAACGGTTCAGAAGAGGGGGTGAGGAGTGGTGTTTTGAATTCAATTTCGGAAGGATTAGGGCTTAAGATGCTTTTCAGATCTATACTGTATGGTGATCCCAATCCAAAAATTAATTAGTCAAACAATAAATGGTAATTAAATAATTTTATTTTGTATAGAAAAAGGGAGCTTATTAATGCAATATTGAGATATAAGGCAGTGATTTTGTGGTTATTTCTCTTAGATAAGCTTGAATTAAAAAAAGATGTTTTTATTTTTGCTTGTAGTATGTTTTGAATACCTGGTTCAATGTAATAACCCACAAAATCGTCTTTCCAAAAGAAATGTATACGTTTAACCCTTGAGATACCGACATCTAAATCTAAATAGTAACCTTGATTGTTGTTGGTTTCTTTACAGCAGACGGACAGATTCGGGCCACCAATGACCTCAGGTATCTCTGTCAGAGCAAAATCACCGCCACGGTGAGAGCCACAGACAAATACAACCCAGCCATCGGCCCCAAAACCATTGACATCTCAATCAACCGTGAGTATATTAGATAGCTGCCACCGCTGTGTATTTTCAGATAGATATGGACACTTTAAGGGCTAGAAGAGATTATATTCTACAAAATGTTAATTATAGAATCTTTCATTTGGCCACCATTTCACAGAATTCACACACACACACACACACACAATCATTCTCCTTAAGTAATTAAAAGAATGCTTTGATTGACTGTAACTGAAAACGTATAAATAATAATGTATTATTGATTCTCGATAACTCATGACTGATAATTTTTAACTGATATCTTTCAATAGATAACTTAAAAGCGGCAATTTATTAACAATATTTTGTAGCTGATCATTTATAACCAATATCGTATAATAGATAATTTAAACATGATAATTTATAATTGACAACTTTTAGCTGATAATTTATAACTGATATCGACAAATAAATCACTTTTAATGATATTCGATAAATAATAAATTTTAGCTGATAAATTATAGCTGGTATCTGATAACAATTTATCACCATTACAGCCCACAACAATCCTCCCTATATCACCAACCTAAGTAATGTGACGAGCATCAATGAGAACATAGGTAAAGGTCAGACTGTGTTCACCTTGGGCCTGGTGGATGATGGGATTGGAAAGGTCAACTACCGCATGACCTCTGTGTCCAATGGAGGTTTGGAGCAGTACGAGCTAGTTGGTAAGACAGAACAAGATAAGAAAAAATAAGATACGCTATGAAGATAATTTTATTGGTTTAAAAAAATGAAAATTTTCAAACAAATGGAAAGTTTATAAATTTAGATATCCGAGGGGTATTTGATTTCGTTAATAGTGAGTAGAGCATTTCATTTTGATAACAATGAGTAGGGAATTATGTTTCTTAAATAGGGTAGGCTTTTTGATAGCGTAAATAATTAATTGTGCGTTTGATGGCGCTAATAATGATTAGAACATTTATATCGAAAGTTTTTTATTTTGTTGTTGTTGTCTGTCTTCAATGCAGGAAACCAAATCAGAACTAAAATTGACCCCAACTACGAAAGGACGGACACTCGAACTGCCACCCTGTACTTTGATGTGACCGATGGCTACTGCACCACGTCCCAATATTCACTGACCATCAACATCAAGGATGTGAACGAGCCGCCGCTACTGACCCCGCCCGTAATGAAGCAGATAGTGGTCAACGAAGGAGATGTAGGTCATTGACTCACGTGACACCCCCACATCCCACACACATATCCACCCACACACCTAACCACAAACTTCGACTTCGTACGCACGTTGACTATCCCAAACTCTAGTGTGTGGGTAGATTGGACTAGAAGAAACTAGATATAGCATTAAATGGGTAGAGGGCTCAAGATTTGCATTTATTAATCATCTAGCTTTGTATCAAGCTGAAAGTTAGCAAACTATTTCTTTTGCCTGATAACACAAGAATCAGTAAAAAAAAATTGCCAATCGGTTAATTAACTATTACCAATTAATTAATTTGTTTGGTATCTCAAACAAGGGAAAGAAATTGTAATTGTCTGAAGTGGTGGCATAATCTTAATTAGTCCCCTTTATAGGTCATCGTCTGAGTCTTAGTAAATACAAACCTGAAAAATAGGCCGAGACTCAAACAATAGATAACTATACAATCTTCCATTTCCATAAGCTCTCCACTAGCAGAGTGGTTATCGTGTTACCTTGAGAAACATGGGAAGGCTTAAGCCATGAGCTCGAATTATTTTTGGAAATGTTTTTTTTTTTTGCTAGTCTAGATCTATAAAATTACTTAACTGATCCAAACTAATTGATATAACAATGCTTAATTTAAGCTTTGTTTCTTTAAAAAGTATTATTTTTTATTTTCTCGAAAGAGGAATTTACACTCACGTTTTAAAGATAAACAGTTCAAACAATATTTTCACCAAACCCTATTTCAGATCACATGACATCTGATTTCTGATCTTTTTCAATGCTCAAAACGTGTTCTCTTGATGTTACTCGTGTCCTCAGGTAGTCACGCCTACAGGTATTACCCTAATTGACGAGGACTTGAATGATGTCCACACCTACACGAAACTGACCGGTCCCAACGAGTTCAACGTGGACCCTAAATCTGGGGACATCTACTCTGTGTCCACTATTGACATTGACAAGGCGAGTCTCTGGTATATTTACGTTCTGGCACAAGGGTTTTCGTCATCTTATTGTAAAACAGTAGCCCAGAGTAATCTCATCTTTGTTTAATTTTTAAGTACTAACATCCGGACTGACGTTACGTTATTTTACGTAACTTAAACATTAATGACAGTTTTAAATAAAAACGTACAAATGTGGGGGGCGATGAAAGGTAGCCTAGAGAAAAACGTAAAAATACAAACAATTAATGTGGAAGATGGCTGCCATGTCGTTTGGTATGCGAACTGGATTGTGCATGATCTCGATGGTCTCAGGTTCAAACCCTGCCCGATGTCATCTCCCCTCCCCCATCGTCCTGGGGGATATTAGGATAAAATTATCTTCAGATTTGAAGACTTACTTAGACTTAGATCTTCTCTCGCCGTTCGGTGCATTGGGCTGATTTGAAGGAACATCCACAAAATGTCAAACATTTTACTTTTTACAAACATACTTAAAGAAGATAAATTAGACAATGTCAAGGACGCTTGAATTAAAAAAAAAACGTTGATGTCAACTAAAAAATTAAAAAAAAAGACTCTGTGTGACAAACGAAAGAACTCTTAGTTTCAATTTTACTATGTTAAAAAGCAGTGGCGTCACTAGAAGGGGTACGGGCGTTGCGGTCCGCACCGGGTGACACAACCCTAGTGACGCCACTGCATAAACGTGCCGCCCAAAAAATGATCATACATATTAAAAAAAAAAGATGTTCAAAATTTCCTATGTTCTGTTAATTTGAAATACAAAGCTGTTTATATTTATCCGAGATATCTCCTTATTTCCAAAAGGACCAAATTCCAACGTTTAGGATAAAGAAGTCCAGAATCTTTTCTTTCTCTTGATGCTAATCTGTGCATGTATTTATTTCACCATGAACGTTTGCAAAATGTATAAAACAGATAACCTCCAATCACTAAGATTATCTAGATCCCTTGAGAAGCGTTTAATATGATGTATATTTTTACAAAGCTAATATCAACTCACTCTGTCTGTCTAGTAAAAAGTCTGTCTGTACACGTCATTTCTCACGCCAAATCTCGGATCAAGTTGAAATTAGTTCTTGTACCTGACAAAACAAGAATCTATTTTTAAAAAAGGTTAACCGTTAAAAGTCAAATTTTGGTAATCATTAATTTTTTTGGTATCGAACAAGGAAACAAAATTTACTTGACTAAATTGTGAAATAAGTGTCTATAAGTTGAATAAAATAGAAATAGGTCGCCACTTTAAAGTTTAATAGATAGATATAAAATCGTTTAGTTTCATAAGCACTTCGCTGGCACAGTGGTTAGTGTGTTGGCTTGTGGAGGCAATAGGAGTCTTGAGCCCACGATTTCAAATTCAAATCGATCAAGGTTTTTTTTTTTTTGTAAATGCATTTAAAAAGCAATCACGGTATCATGAAATCAGATATTCCTTATTTCTATTTCTACCCCTTTCCCTACTGGTCCAGACAAGTGATAGATAGAATCATAGCGCATATAGATAGCTAAAAGCATGGAAAAGTAATAAACAAAAACAATTGTTAAACATATTTGAAATCGCCCAGATTTATTATTATAATCTAGATCCATTTCAAATCCAATTACATGACTGATCCAAACTAATTGATACAATTACAGTTAATATAAACTTTTTTTTTTTTTTAAAGTTTGTCTAACATTTGGTTCCTTCTACAGAACACGGTCTCTAAAACGTATGCGATGACGTATAAGGTAACAGATAAAGGTGGCCTCTCAGCCACTGCCACGACGACCCTGACAGTCTATGACATCAACGACAACCCGCCCTACTTCAAGACCAACGCCTACAGCTTCGCCGCCACAGAATGCACGGACTTAGGCACGGTCATAGGTAAGGCTGAGTGGTTAAGCTCTTGGCTCCCCAAACTGGGGTCCTGGGTTCGAATCTCAGTGAAGACTGGGATCTTGAATTTCGTGATTTTTAGGGCGCCCCTGAGTCCATCCAACTCTAATTTGTATCTGACGTTATTGGTGAAAGTAAAGGCGGTTGGTCGTTGTGCTGGTCACATGACACCCTGCTCGTTAACTTATGATAGAGAAACAGATGACTTTAACATATAGATCGCAAGGTCTGAAAGAGGAACTTTTTTCTTTACTTTCCTCATTGACGTGTAGAGTATCCACGGTGTCCTCACCATGTCTTTTAGTTTCTTATGTCTGTTAAAAAGCTGAGAGCGTCTTTCGTATGGTTTAAGCCTGTGTTACCCAAGCTGTGTTCCGCGAGACCTGAATACGTATTCCACCACCTACTGGAATGATTAACTGGTAGGCCACCACGTGAATTAACCTCCCTAAAAAATAAGCAAAGTGTTCCGCTAAATACTCAGAATGTGAGAAGTGTTCCGTTAAGAAAGAAATTTCTGGAAACACTGGTTCAAGCATTAAGTGAAATCTACTGGACCATAAGAAAATGTTTAAATCGCTATGTTGGTTACATTTGTATGGATGGTAAAGAACTAACAAATACGAGACCTACCAAGATCGCAACTCAAATAAAGACTCATTTAAATGCACAATCTCTTAGAGCTCTTCATGACTTTCAGGCCGTTATTTTATAGCTCCATTTTGTTGGTGACGTGACTCTGCCAAGATTTTCAAAGTTTTAGGCAAAGATATAACGTAAGAGATAAAAGGAAAAGATACAGGCAAAAGAAAAAAAAACTGATAAAAGAGAAACAAGATAAATGGGAGAGAAACGCGTTTATGACAATCACTTCAAAAAGAGTGTCACAGATGGCAAAGAGAAAACTTAAAGTAACAAATTTTGTACGACTCGACTGGATATGTGTTGTCAAGGGAAATACTGCACTTTATCTTTAATCTTCGTTCTCGAAGACAATGTCTTATTATTACTAGTTTGGTTTGTTTACAAAATGAAGAAAAGTAAATTATTGTTTAAATAAACATAAAACATACACACAGTTATTCAAATACAGAAAAAGGTTCTCTTGAAAACAGATTAGTTACAAACACAAACATCTACAAATATTAACAAACATCAACAAACATCAATCCACTCAACAGGTAAAGTGACAGGTGATGACGATGATTCAAGTTACCGACAAAACGACAAAATTATATTTGGTGGCAGTGGAGGCAAGATGGCGGTGATGTCCAACGGTGACGTCGTGCTGACACAAGCCTGTGTGAATGGTGAATCTGGATCAGGTCAGTTTTGTCAGGTCTTTGGATCTCATGTCTTCCCATTCACAATTGTTCATATTATGACCGACTGGCACCATCTTAATTTGATAATCTAGTGGGATGCGTGGTCGAGAGGCTAAGTGGGCTTGTACTTGGCTTGTCTTGGCTACCTAGAGGGGCTCGAGGTTCGACACCCGACTCGGGCAGAGTTGTGTTTACTGAGCGCCTAAAGGCAGCACGGAAAACCATCTCCTTGATACCCCCTCCCCCAATGAGATTGGACCAAAGTGCTCTGAGCATGCTATAAGGTAGCGCTATATAAAAGCTATAATAACAATCTTCTTTTTTGAAGGAACGTCTGTATTATATAAGATAAGATAATCAAGATGTTAATTATCTAATCTAATTCGTAACACTATTTTTTACAGATGTAGTTTTGATAAAGCTTTTAGCACAAATTTTATGGATAAGGATCTGAACATAAATCTTTCTAAAGAAAAAAAAAGATTTCAAAGTTAAAGATACATACCCGTGGCCATAGCCTCTATCCTTCGTAGGTAGAAGATGAAGGTTGTAACAAAGCCACATATTATTGTCATTATCTTCAAAAATCTATCTCCTATTTGTGGTTGGTAGGACTGAGTTTACTATCACTCTCTAGATGTCCCGAAAGATAATTTGAACTCATTAGGAAAACCTGTTTTAGTAACTACATCTGCAGTTAAATCAATGGCCGAGTGTTGTACATTATGTATAATGAAATGTCAAACAGGTTCGGCCACTATAACAGACCAAGGGGAATATCCAGGACCTTTGTCTGGAGTGTCGGCAACATTGACTCTACAGTGTGGGGTAATTAACGTATTATTATTTTTTCTTTATGCAATTTTTGTCCTATAAATCTGAGTAGTGTATGATTACATAACAAAGATGATTGAAGGAATTAAATTTGTCACTGTTATGTCGTTTTTTTGGTTAATAATAATAAGAATAATGGAAGTTGATTGAAATTTCGAAATATCCCATCGTGATATTAGCGACCTTGCGATCTATATGGACAAGGGATGCAAATCTCATCTGTTTATATAACTTTAACCGAGAGTATTATGTGGCCTTCACAAAGACCAACCTCTAAAGTTCCCCCAGAAACCCATTAGATTTAGGTGGACTCAGGGGTATACACAAATCTTGATGTTCAGAATTATAGTCTTCATAGGAATTTGAACTCGAACAAGACCTAGTGCCCTATTCTAATATTAGAAACTACAGTGCATTGCCAAGTGAAAATTCTTTTAATTTTCGTGTCCATGTTTATGGATGTACATTCTATGTACTGGTATTGCCTTATTAAAGAGGAAGAGTTATGTTTCTGAATGGTTCCTCTAGCCATGCCCACCACCCACACCAGCACCGGTTGTGAACACGCCAGCCCCAGCGACGACCACCACCAAGAAAACCACGGTGACGACAAAGGCCACGACTTCCGGTGGCGGCGGCGGAGGCGGGAGCAGCATCACGGACTATTTGGCGTGGATGATACCAGCCATCCTTGGCGGATTAATCTTCTTGGCTCTGACGTCTTACTTTATATACCGGTACTGCTTCCCTTGCAGAAATCCTTGTGCTGGACGGTGCGTGCGCAAGTAAGTTCTGTTTTTCTTTGATTCTTTTATGGTCCTTAATTTTCTTATTCATAAAACAACAAGTGATGTTGCCAACATGATGCCAATGGGTTCATTTTGGGCCCTTGACCAGGTTCATTTTGGGCCCTTGACCAATAGGGGGCCAATGGAAGATAGTCGTTTATTGTTTTTAAGACATCGGCCAGATAACAGTTTTACTTGTAAGAAATCGTTACTGAATTCGACGTAGGAACACTATATGTCACTGATAGATCTACTTGTTTAATGTAGTTTAATAGAACATCTCTGGTATATGTGTTGATGCATATAAAAAGAAATCAATATCTGCCTCGGGAAGATTGCTATTATCCGCTTACCAGACAAAATCAGTAACAAGGAACTGTGGCAAAAAAAAACAAAGCAGCAGCCCGTTGAAAAAAGAGATACTTCAGTGCAAGCCCGCATCCATCAAGACAAGCCCCATCCTGAAAAGAGTGGGAGGGGACAAACTAGATATACATGACGCCGAGATTTGGAAGCAGGTGTGAAAGACGTGCTGGCAGTTGGAAAATTCGCTGAGAACAGAGACGCCTGGAGGAAGATGGTTGGTGACCCGTGCACATGAAGGGATCACAGGCAGAGATTAGTTAAGATGAGATATAGGATGACCCCAATTCGTGTTTTTGCCAAACTGAAGTCTAGAAAGAAAGGATTATGCCAAACAAACTGTATTAACTTCCTCCCCCAGCAAAGAGCAATCTACAATCTTCCAACTAAGAACAGGACACACACCTCTGTTAAATTACCATCTTAGCAAAATAAATCCCACACAGCCTCCTCTTTATAGACACTGCGTCCACCCTTATGAAACCGTAAACTACATCCTCTTTGAATTGATTTTCTTTTCTTTATAAAGGGGGGGGGAGTAAAGAGATGGGTTTTTAAGGCGTCTTTGAAGAGCGATTGGACCCCATGAAGACCTGCTAACTATCCTAAAAAAAAACGCAAGCTTAAAATCTATGGCCATATTACAAGGTCTTCGGGCCTCATGGAACAGTACCAGAAAAAAAGAAGAGGCAGACAGAGAAAGCGATGGGAAGATAATATAAAAGAATGGACAGGCCTGCCATTGAAAGATGTTCTAACTAAGGCAAAAGACAGAGAGGAATGGAGAAAAACGGTCGACGAATCTTGCATGGTGCCCCAACGGTCCAAAGAGTAAGGGATAGGTAATGGTAAAGGTAAAAGAGCACCATAATATTTGTGAACCCGAACCAAAGGGTACTATGCTACGCCACTGAAAACAGCCAAACGTTGCGAGATGCTTTTCCCCCTTTTTAAAGTCTTACAATGAATTATTGAAGTGATTATAATCTTATCATAAGGTTAGTGAAGACATGTCAAATGAAATAACGCAATCACTTTCTCGTAATACTTCATTCCCTTTCTTAACGAATGTCAGTTGACTTTGCCAAGGATATTCAAGCTTTGATTAACAATACAAGTGATGGGCTTTATGAACCTGTTCACTATTCTCAGCGAGAATGAAACTAAACTCATTAATCTTGCGCTGCCTCAGAAGGATCTTGAAAATCACATGGCAAGAGAGAGTGTGCAACACTGAGATCTCGAACGTGTCTTCCCAGCATCTTCACAATCCTTAGACAACGGCGCCTGCGATAGCTAGGTCATGCTCGCCAGATGGAGGACTATCGTACCCTGAAAGTCATGTTTGTTTTAATACAACATTTTCAGCGAGTTTAAGGATTTCATTTGAAATAGGATTAAACTCGATTTGATTTCTTTACAGATTACTTGTCTCTTTAATGAAGTAAATCTACACTTTAATCTCTAGTTTACCATCGAACCCACTCTTCTATCTACTCTCTAATCTACATTCTAGACTACTAATCTTTAATCTACTCTCTAAGCAAAAATTTCACGGTTCGATTCTTGTTTCAGACCATCCGTTCCAAAACCGAAACCACCGCCTCCACCAGCGAAACCCAAACCAGTGGAGCCTAAAAAGCTGCCGCCTCCGCCTCCACCACCAGCGCCTAAGGCGCCGCCACCACCACCACCACCTCCCCCACCTCCAGAACCAGTGTAAGTAGATATTTAGTTTGACTTGCGAGTACGAATGTTATGAATGATGCGTTAGATATATTCATATTTTAAAGAAATAGTCCCTTTATAAGTAGTTTTTTTTTTTTTAATGATTTTCTTGCTTAATAACATCTTTTATAAGCTTTTAATAAGAGCTACAGCACAGTAAAGGTAATTGATACTATTTATTAATACTATTTATTTATATTTAATGTTATATGTGCCTATTTGGTGAAAGACAAATAAAGCCCAAAGATGTGTTTCTATAAATAGACTTAAAGACACAAATTATTTTGATCTTGAATTCATCTATTTGATTAGCGTTAGGTGTTCTTCTATCTCTATCAACAAAAGCTAAGGGAAGGTTGAAGAAGCCACGACAATTGTAATTAAAATGTGTGTTTTAAAGTCAAGGATTGATTTAAGCTTTTCAACATATTTTTTTCAGCCCTGACCCATATTTGTTTGGATTCTGGAAAGAACGTGAGTATGACCAACCCACAGACCGTTCTACATATATACACACACAGACCTATATACATTTATATAAACAGAGACCTATATACGTAGACATACACATACCTATATCTATCTATCTATGTATATCTATCTATCTATGTATATCTATCTATCTATGTATATCTATCTATCTATGTATATCTATATATCTATGTATATCTATATATCTATGTATATCTATCTATCTATGTATATCTATATATCTATGTATATCTATATATCTATATCTATCTATCTATGTATATCTATATATCTATATTTATCTATCTATATCTATCTATCTATCTATCTATGTTATCTATGTTATCTATATCTATCTATCTATGTATATCTATCTATCTATGTGTATATATTTACATATCTATATCTATCTATCTATGTATATCTATCTATCTATCTATCTATCTATCTATCTATCTATCTATCTATCTATCTATCTATCTATCTATCTATCTATCTATCTATCTATCTATCTATCTATCTATCTGTCTATCTATCTATCTATCTATCTATCTATCTATCTATATCGGTTATTACGGAAATAGTGTTTAGATTCTTAAACTCCTACGATCGGAAGAGCGAATTCACAAAATCTTTACCAGCCACTATCTTTGAGACTCTCTATATAGCTAGCAAATTAAAATGAGCCAATAAAAACAGAGTAGTTGGCCATTGTCTATATTTCAATGCTGGCCACAGAAAATACCCTCGTTATCCTAGGGACACTCCGAAAAAATTGCTATGTATTAATATGTAGTCCGATAACAATGAAATAAATCTTTTCTACTGGGACTTCATTGAAGATGTTCACACATAGTAAGCTTTTTGTTTTGGCATATCCGATGTACATAATACGGTAGTATTGATCAGTGAAGTATTTTGTATAAACTTGTAACTAAAATTCTGCTTGTTGTTTTTTTCACTAAAGAATCAAATTTCTTAGCTCTTTCGATTTTTAGAAAAAAAAAATTATATTTTTTTTTGTTAGAAAGTGCGACCTTGCTATTTTGCGCCCTCGACAGTGTCTATGTTATCTAAAAGTTCCCTTTTCCGACCTTGCGATCTATAGGGCAGAGGTCAATGTTATATGTTTCTTTGGCCAACGGTTAACAAGCAGGGTGTCATGTGGCCAGTACAACGACCACCTTTACTTTTCCCAACTAAAGTCAGATACCCTTTAGAGTTGGGTGGACTCAAGGGCGCCCAAAAAATCCCAAAATTCAAAATCCTTGGTTCGGGAAGCCAAGCGCTTAACCACTCAGCCACCGCACCCCCTCTTTCTTATCTAATTAGCTCAAAATCTCTGCCAGTCTTTCTCTTTTCAGTTTCTTAGGTTTCTCTTTAAGTTTCATTTCTTTAAATCAATTTCTCTTCTTTTACGCTCGTACTGGAAAGAACGATAACCGGAACTGAAAGTGTAAACAAAGCGCAGACTACTGTGATTAACTTTTACTATGAAAATCCTAAATTTTGCAATAACCATGTTTTAATTATTTTTTTCTACTATTTAACTGCATTATTTTTTTTTTTGGTCCGTGACTCCAGCTAATAAATGAAAACATTTAAGTACAATACCTCTTAATATGCTTCTTTTTTAAATTTTGTTGGGATTTAGCTTACATTTAGCTTACATTTAAATTTTGATTTTATCTTCAGTCAGACGAAACACTTTAACATAGTTTTTATTAACACATTTCGGATGTCTGTCTCCTGTCTGTCTGGGTGCATTCTTTTTCTCCCACTTCTCATTCTCGGATCAAGTTGAAATTTTGAAAGTCATTCATTGTTAATGGACAACACACAAATCAATAAAATTGCAAATTAATTAATCAATTAGTAGTAATTAATTTAGTATTATATAGAAAAAAGAAAGATAAAACTTGCAATATTGAGATATATGGCAGCAATTGAAAAGTGCTTTCCCTTCCTCGATATAAGATTTTTTTTTAAAGCTTTTTTTTAAATATTTTGCTTGTATACATTATACCTCCCCCCCCCTTGCATAAAAACATTAGAATGCATTACCTGTATTTCAGAGTACACAGACCAAGACCACTTGAACCAGCCAGTCAGGGCGGCCAAACCACAGCCCATTGAAAACATGCCCCCCGTGGAGGTGGCTCCCAGAGGCAACGCCATACCCCCAGATAACCTCAAGCTGGGCAACCCAGGCATCGGTCAATGGAACCCGAAACCAGCGGCCTCGAGCAACGCAGCCCCACCCACAGTCACTCAAGCAGCACCCAAGAAATCAACATGCGCCATCCTATAACATTCCATGTTTATCATTTGCTGTTCATTGTTACAAGTACTTACAAATATTTATAGGCAAGGGATAAAATGACAACTGTGCAGGAGAATAAACTTCTGTTTGTATAGTATTTGGAATGTCAAGCCCGCGGAGTAAATCTTGAAGACTTACTGTTGCTTCTCTCGCAGACCAAGTAACTCCTTTGTTATTGAAGGCATCACCAAATGGCCTTGTCGTTCATCGATCTCTTAAAAACATTGTTATTGAGAAGAGGAATTCATTCCTAATTTACAAATCTAATACATTTTGTGTATACGTGTAGAGCTTACTTATAATGTGACTAAATATTTCAATGTAAATATTGTATTTCTTTTTTTTTTTTTTGGTCTGCATCTTTACTTTTATAGCAGATTAACTGTTATGACTAACTTAGGACTTACATACGTTTTGTTTCTTAACCAATTCTTATTAAGGTGAATTAGTTACACAAGTCAATGTCTTCCTGTTCAGTCCAGTACAGTTGTTCATAGTCAATAAATTAATACAAATTTATTTTTTTTTGCCTAATAACCTTAAAGTTAACTCATTGAATCTAGATGGCTCGACAAATGAACTAGGATCACACTATATTATACTTCAAACACTAACCTAAGACCATACAATTACAAACATATTATACTTCAAACACTAACCTAAGACCATACAATTACAAACATATTATACTTCAAACACTAACCTAAGACCATACAATTACAAACATATTATACAACAAACACTAACCTAAGACCATACAATTACAAACATATTATACAACAAACGTTAAAATGTGACCATACAAGCATACTATACTACAGACACTAATCTAAGACCATTCAAACTTATACTACAAACACTGTACTAAGACCATGCAAACATATTATTCTACAAACGCTAAACCATACAAACATTATACAAAAGGACCTTAACTAAGACCATACAAACATTATACTCCGAACACCGGAAGAACACAATACAAACATATACTACAAACACTATACCTAGAGCATACAAACATATTATACTACAAACTCTAAACTGAGACCATACAGACATTATACTACAAGCCCTTAACTAAGACCATACTCACATATATTATTCTATAAGCAATGAAATAATTTTTGTTAAATCTAAATTAAATCTAGCTAGTATGTGTTGATTTACAATAAAAAACAAAGGCCTAATACTTAACTTTTTTAAAGCGTAAATTTTTAGCAATATTTTATTGATGCAGATTGTATCTATATGTTCTGTTGAGGATCAAATGTCTCTAAAAGCCAATAAAGTGCCACATTTATAACTAAGTTCTGCAGTCACATTGTTGTATGGGTTTGATTATTTTGCTCTACCCAGCTGTATTCCACATGAGTCTAACTTTGAATATGTGTATGAACGAATACGTGTATGCTTTTATATGTAAGTATATATTTTATATTGTTAAAGAGCTCAAAGCTATAAGATTTACGGTTTATCAATCAGAGTTTGAATTTACACATATCTTTTTATTTAACCATAGAACAAAACCTAGAGCCCAGAGTATAAGGAGAGACTTATCGCATGAAGATTTGTCACTATCCTTAAGGGACCTTCTTTTTTAGGACACGTTCTCTGAGTAATACAGTGCATAATTTAGTTTAACAAAGCTTATATCAACTCACTCTGTCTGACAAAATGCTTGTACGCCTTATTTGTCCCACACCCAATCTCGAATCAAGGTGAAATTTTGCACAATTATTTCTTTTACCTGATAACACAAGAATCAATTTTTAAAAAAGTTAATTAACTATTGCTAATTAATAATTGTGTTTTGTATCTCGAACAAGGGAAAGAAATGTTCATTGACTGATAAAGTAGTATAAGTTGAGCTAGTCCCCTTTAGTGTTTGTAGAAAAAAAAATTAATAACTATAAATAACTATAAAACCTACTCTCATAAGAAGCCGCCTGGCACAGTGGCTACCGTATTGGCTTGAGGCCTTAGCTCTCGAGTTCGGAATTCAGGTCTCTCATTTTTTTCTTTATAAAAACATTTAAAAAGCAATCACCCAGATACACCCTTCTTTCCACCCTCCACACCTTTCATATTGGTCCAGACAAGTGATAGGATTATAACGTAGTGAGAAAGTGATAGGATTATAACGTAGTGAGAAAGTGTTAGGTTATGAGAAAGTGATAGGATTATAACGTAGTGAGAAAGTGATAGGATTATAACGTAGTGAGAAAGTGATAGGATTATAGAGTATTGAGAAAGTAATAGGATTATAACTGACTTAATCAATTGCAATGAAAGTATTTGTACCGTATAATCTCCCTTGAGTTCCCATACTCTCTAACAAAGAAGTGACGTTAATGAAAAAGAAATACAAGTGAGAAAAGAAACATTGAATGGAAACACCGAATCTGCGTGTTAGAATCTCCTTTACACATAAACTCTGACAGTTATACAAGCAAAATAAATTTTAACAAGGTTACAAAGACAGTTTGTGTTTAAACACAAACTCAAAATCGGCCCCCGAAGTGGTCCACCCAGGCAAGTAAAAAGACAGGCTTCAATATTCTTAGAAAGAACATCAGAATGAAATTCTATCAAACAAACAATGATGGAGAAGAATGGAGAAAGAAAGTTGACAGATCTTGTGTGGTGCCCCAACGGTCAAGCAGACCAAAGGATAGGTAAAAGTGAATGTGAAAGTAGATGTGAACCTGGCCTAACTGATGTCATATAATGATTATCTAATTGATCTAATTGTTTTGTAAAGGGTCAATCTCTTATTCAAAGCCTCAAAAAAAAACAAAAAAAAACATTTCCGACAAAGTGAATAAAATTATTTTAAAAATTTGCTTTAGTTAATTAAGTGTTCTATATTTGTATTTCAGCACTGCAGTTCTTGCGATAAAATGAAAAACTGCTTATTAATTTTTTGTTTTAAATTATGTCCAACATGCTAATTAGATTTTTTCTCTTTAAAAAAAAAGTAAAAAAATATTTTTTTTTGTAAATGTATTAGTTAGATTGTCAGAAACCATACAAATTAAAAAAAAATGACAAAAAATCTCAAACCATTTGCATAAATGTGTTATAAAAATGGTAAATAGTGATCACATCTACTAAAGAGCCTCCCGTGTTTGTTACTATTAATAGTGAATAGTTGTAAAAGTGATGTTTTTTTGTGTGAAAAAACTGCTTGCATTAGTGATTAAAAAATAGATTTTTCGCTTTCAGAAAAGAAAAAAGTAGCCGTTACATCAGAACTTTGAATAGTCTTAAATATTATGATGTCGGATTTTCTCTATCTTTTCTAGTGTACGAGATCTAAAAGGACGGACTGACGGACGGACGGAAGGATAGACATTCCACACAAAACTGATAGCATCTATACCTCTTTCAGGGGCCGCTAAAAACCTTAAACAGCTAATATTTAGTGAATAATTGCTGCCAACACTCAATATTGCACATTTATCTCCCCTTTTTTCAATTTTGTGTCTATAAAATTTGATCCGAAAATGGAAAGTGAGAGAAAAAAAAACGTTTTAAAGAATCCCCCCCCCCCCCCCCCCAGACAGACTGAAAGACGGAGCGAGTTGGTAAAACCTTTAAAACAATCTAAAAAAAAACACAAAAAAACAACAACAAAGTCGTTAAAGAAAGATCTAGAGAATAAAATAGGTTAATGCTGAACTTATCAACACACGGGCGTTCACACAATTTGTTTCTAGTCTAGTTGGTTTGAAACAAGATTAAAAAGCGTTTTTAAGGTCAAACTTTTGTGAGACCATACAGTGGAACGGATGAATACATTCATGAAACTTTACATTGAACACGATTCATTTATTAAAACTCGCATCAGAATTTGAATTGCATAAAAGAGCAAATATTTATACAACTTTTTACTATTATAGATCACATGGAGGCCATGTTGGAGATATTGTCTTTTTCAACAAAAAAATATTTTTTATGTTTTTTTTAGTTTAAATTGTATTTTATTCTTGCTGTCTACATAAAAAGTATAGCTTTTATATAGCGCTACATTTATGTTTATAGCATGCTCAGAGCGCTTTGGTCCACTCTCATTCAATCTGGGAGAAGGTTTTCCGTGCTGCCCTTAGGCGCTCAGTAAACACAACTCTGCTCGAGTCGGGTGTCGAACCTCGAGCCCCCTTCATAGGTAAGCCAACTTCAATCGTACTTGGCCTCTCGAGCATATCGGTAGCTTAAATTATTTGAGAGAATTTTTTTTAAATTTTCAACTATTTTCGTGTAGCATGCCTTAAATACTTTACACATGTTTGCTCAGAGCTTCACAATTCAATCACATTTGTAAACCTTTGAAAGAAAAGCATATTTGAGAGGTTTTTGTAATGCACTTAGGCACTCAGCGAAAACAACTCAGCTCGGAGTTGGAACTCAGAACTTCTTGATAGGCAGTCAAGAATTTTATTTCCGCTCCGGTTGGATGCCGAGTTGTGCGATATACCTGCTGGACTGCCGTTCGGTCGTCTCAATGGTCCTAGGTCAGGGGTCGGCAACCTTTTGAGTCGGAAGAGCCAAAAATTAGAATTTACTAAATTTTAAAGAGTCACAAAATGTTTTTCTTACCAACAATAAATAGTACTCACAAAATACTTCATGAAAAAAAAAAGAATATATTTATTGATATATATAAAATACATATGGCATTATTAGATAATTATTTTTTTTTATTTCTGTAGCAACTAATGCAATTAAACATTTATTAACACCACTAACCCAAACTTCACTAACAAACAATTGAGCAAATAAACTCAGTGGGAGCGATGGCTTTGCATGGTTTTAGAAAGTTTGAATACATTTAGTTCATAACTTGTTTTTAGTTTCAAACACGACTCTAAATTTTCATTTGTTTTTTAGCTTCTTACTTTTCATTAAATTATACTCATGCAAGAGAACACTTGCTTGCACGTATATGTCGATACAAAGATAGTCAGTACTCCAAATGTCAACTTCTTCAACCTACTGTAGCATTTGGAAGATTATTCCATGCGTCGAATCAACTCTCGTCATTCCTTTTAACTGTCCACTTTTGTTGCATAACTTACATACAATTCTCGACCTCCAACGCTTCCAACTTGATTTTCAACTCTGTAAATTTTCCACCCCACAAAACTTTACTTTTAAATCGTTCAATGGCATTTCTAGAGCTCCAGTATCAATTCCAAACGCATCAATGTGGATTGTGTTACTATTTGTTTTGAGATGATTTACTCTGAATGCTAGAATGGTTTTGCTGTTTTAAATTGCTCAAATCTGTCAAGAACTTTATCTTTGATTTTTTGTATAGCTGTGCTGAAGTAGTTTGTGTCAAAAGTTGCACTGATTTTTCCGCGATACTGCTTTAGACATTGAACATGAACTAACTTACCGCTCTGAGTGTCTTGTACAAAAAATAATAATTTTTCTATAAAACAAATTCTTCGACCAAAACATAGGATGGGTTTCCCTTTCCTTGCATTTTTAGATTCAGCTTTTTAATTTCTCTTTTATATCAACCATAAAGTAATTTTTGTGCAAATATTTGTCGTTCTCTAATTATGGCTGATTAATGCCTTTTTCATTTAGGAATGTATTTATTTCATTCAAGCACAAATCAAGACGTTTCAGCCATCGAACTTTATTGGGAAAAAGGAGCTCGGAATACTGAGTCTCCTTGTAAGTCTTTAAAACTGACATTGTAAAGTGCTTTTGACAAGATGATGTTAACAATATTGATTATCAAATTTATGGCCTCAACTATTTCAGCCGGAATGGTGTATTAGTCAGTGAAACGTAAGAATCTTGTGGTTTATTTTGCTCTGAAGAATCGCAGTTGCCCCCTTTTTTTTTCCTGTCATACTTCTGGCTCCATCAGTTTGCATTTAAACGATTTTATTTCAATTGATCTTAATGTCTTCAAGGTATTGCGGTATCAAACCGTGAAGTTCTTCCTTTTGGACCTTGGGAAGAGATATACCTGACAAAAAGGGCAACTTGTGCTGTGTCTTTAAGTTGCAAGACTCATTTATAGCTAGTGATAAGGCAGAATAAAGTTGAAGATCTGCCAGCTGCAAATATGTGACATTTGAAGACATTTGAGCCAATTTATATTGTTCTGTTTCAGATGACAGTGGAAAATCTTTGATTTTTCCCCATAGTTTCTGGTTTGTTTTTCAAATCAGGAAACAGTTCTTTAGATGCACGTAGGAAGCAGTCTTTGACATACTTATCATGTGTAAATGGTTTGCCTTTTCGTACAATTTCTAGTGGTACCGCAAAGCTTGCCATATTAGCATTTTCGCATTAGCAAATCGATTTTAGCAGGGACAAGAAGGAAAATGATATTGTTTCTGTAGCTGGAGAGACTATTGAAATTGTGCAAACCTTTAAATACCTTGGTACTATCCTAGACAATAAACTAAATTTTACTGTAAATACTGATTATATCAGCAAAAAAGGGCAGCAAAGATTACGACTACTAAGAAAACTGTCCTCGTTTAATGTTAGCGAAAAGGCCTTGGCTATGTTTTATCACGCTCACATCTGCAATATTTTCAATTTCAATATCACTGCCTGGTATGGCAATCTGAGCATTAAAAATAGGAATAAACTTAATAGAATCCTCAATGCTGCTGGCAAAATCATTGGCAAAAAACAAAACCCATTTGGGCAGTTATTTGAGACAAACATCTATAAAAAAGCTAGCAAGATCCTCGAAATAAAGAATCACCCTTTGTGTCAGGATTTTGTGATTTTACCATCACAAAAGAGATACAAGACACCGATAGCAAAGACAAACAGACACAAACACTCTTTTGTTCCCCTGGCAATCAAATCATTAAATAAGAACAATCTGGTATAAACTTTGTCACATGTAAATTATGAGTGAGTCTGGTGTGAATGTACACTTTGGTTTCTTATAGTTATAATGTTTTTTGTTTGGTGTAATGCACAAATTGTAAGACAAATTTCCTTACGGATAATAAAGATTATTATTATTATTATTATTATTATTATTACTTGTAGATGACTTTCAATTTTGAGAAGATAATCGCTTCAAATCATTTACTTGAATCAACAAACTTATACCTCACATCTAAAGCACGTGGTGCAGATGTTAATTCGTCTTGCGTCGAAAGCGAATTAAAACCTACATAGAAACATACGACGACGGCCGAGAGCTTCCGAAGGACTGACATCAGTGTAGACGCTTGAAATAAGGGAAGGGGTGTGGCGAATACAAGTGGCTCAAAGATAGAATCGGCGCCTAATTTTCGTTAAACGATTCAGAACTATTTAAAAAAAAATGTTTCGATAAAATAAATAATATTAGCGTATGGAACTAAAGAGCCGCACCTTCACACCCAAAGAGTCGCATGTGGCTCGCGATCCGCAGGTTGCCGACTCCGGTCCTAGGTTCATACCCTGCCCGCTGCAATTCCCCGTCGTACTGGGACAATTATAGTTCAGGCTAGGAAGCACACTGTATTTATATATATACAGTGCTTTTTTGTAACAAAATAGGTGCCAGTACTCAATAGTTGATTGCTTAAATTTTAACTACTAAAATTAATAATACACGTTAAAATACAAGAAAAGTAAAATTTTTTTTCAAAAAGGTACCGGTACGCCGTACCGGTGCGTACCGTCACAATAAAAGCCCTGTATATATATATATATATATATATAGGCAAGCAGATATCAAACTGCGTACGCCTTAAATAACGTACAATTAAAATCCACACCGTCTGCCCTAATTTTCTCCATTGAAATAAAATGTCTGCTATTGATGTGTATCGATCTCAGTGTCCTAGTCATTTCATTGACTTTGTCAATAGTTGTATTCATAACTTTCCAACTACGTCACGCTTCAATACTCTCCTGTTACCTATATGTGTAAACATTCAGACCACAATGGTGTTCCATACTTTTCTTCCTTTAACAAAACTGAGAAGTAGGTGTCGTTTTTCAACCAGGTCACACAGAGTATGAAAGGCCGATTCGTCCGTTTATTTCAATTTCTTTCATCGTACACGCCCTGATTTCAAAGAGAGGCACTTCCAAATATTAGTAGATCACAGCCATTTAAATAAGTGTGTGTGATCTGAGCCCGAAAATCAATGACACTTAGTTTAAGATAAAATTAGAATCTGAAAGATTACGCATTGATAAATTTAGTGGTGTCTGTAATATTTATTTTGTGGATGTAGATCTACAGGCATAATGAATAGGTGACTTAAGATGTGAGCTGTAATAGAGAAGTAATCAAGTTCTTTTATTTAGATCGTAATTCAGGATTAATATTCATTTCTGGAAACATTTCAGAGCATTATGAATGGCGAGAATTCGTCTGATTCTCTGCTTACTTTGTTTTTTCTGTCATTACACACAACAGGCGGTAAGTAGACTCGTTAAAATCTGTCTTATGATAAGGATCTAATTACCGCGCTAAGGACATTGAATCACTTTGTCCGTGGCGGATTTACAATGTTTATTTATTGACATTGGAAATTAAGAATTACCTGAGTTCATCTGAATACAAAAAATATGGCCCGGGGGGGGGGTGAGAAGGTGTATCTTATAAAATACAGACGTTACTTTAAAAAAACGAGATGATTGCGTCCATTAGTTGATGGACGTGCTGGCCACATGGCATACTTATTATTTATGAAATCGATCTCTCACACTGATTGTTTTCATTTAGTTGTTGTTAGACGGTCATCAGTCGTCCTCATTAGCATACAAAAATGTTATAGGCCGGCCATATAAATAGTTTATTATTTCCTCATCATCGGATTCGAAGAGATTCGCCTTATTACAGTCTAATAGAAGGCGGCGTAACAGAGATGCACCACGGAAACGCTATGAAGATCAATTCGGGCGCCATGTTGCCCTCATTGACAGATGAAGACAGCTGGCAGTAGAGGGTCTCTGTAAAAGTCAATTGTCAGTAGGAGGCCTCTGAAAGAGACAGTTGGCAGTAGATGACCTCTGAAAGAGACAGTTGGCAGTAGATGGCCTCTGAAAGAGACAGTTGGCAGTAGATGGCATCTGAAAGAGACAGTTGGCAGTAGATGGCCTCTGAAAAAGACAGTTGGCAGTAGATGGCCTCTGAAAGAGACAGTTGGCAGTAAATGGCCTCTGAGTGAGACAGATAGAAGTAGATAGCCTCTGAAGGGGCAGATGTCGCGATACACGCATTTAAAACCCAAAGAAAAGCCCTTGGCGAAGACAGGCGAAAAAAACGAAAAAAAAAGTACATAGATCCCCGGTGGACAAAGAATTTGTTGCTTTATTGATGCAAACAATGCAGGTCGTAACTAGGGTTATCTAGGTCACGTCAAGTACATCATTCATCCTTAGCCTAATCTTCGGAACAGAAGACGATTCCTTATTATTATGTTAGAAACAAATATTCATTCTCTGACACTGCCAGTGTCGAGCTTCGTTAGAGGGAAACACAATTCATTGTAGTCCATTTCACAGTGTCCACGGAGAAATTATTATTATTATTCTATGGGCTTCAAAGCAATTTTATATCAATGACCAAGATGTTTTTCAGCCACATTTATCTACTTTAAAGTTTAGTGCACATTGAAGTTTTGTGTGTGTGAGCAGGTCAGGTAGGCGCGAGTGGAGAGGACCTATTTTCTGCTCAACATTAAATTATTTAACAGTAGGCAGATGTTAGCGCTACTGGGTTATATAGGTTAGTGCGGGATAGTATAAAAAGTGATGTACTACATGCTGTCTTAAAACAGTTCAGTGTACAGTTCACCAGTGGTCAGTATAGTATGTCAGGATGGTCGAGTGGTCTAAGGCGCCAGACTCAAGGATATAAACCTTCCCATGGATCATGGGCGAAGAACGTTCTGGTCCACGAATGTGGGCGTGGGTTCAAATCCCACTTCTGACACCAAAAATGTGAGCAGGTCAGGCAGGCGCGAGTGGGAGGACCTATTCTCTTCTCAACATTAAAATTCACCAACAGTAGGCAGATGTTTGCGCTACTGGGTGGGCTCAATCTGTGCACCTCGGTATGGTGATCAAAGGGAAAGAGTCACCTAAGTAACCAGACATACTAACTATACTAACCTAAACTAAATGAAAGCAAGATAACGAAACTTTAGTTTAGGATAAATAAACAAAACGAAACTTTATTTACATAAAAATAAATGAATCAATAATAAAATATTATATATACACTAACTTGACTAACCACTACTACTGAACCTATCAACTAACTAAAACCCTCTAAATCTACACCACTACAAACACTAACAAACTAACCAAACCAACTATCTAACTAAATCACTACAACTACTACCCTAGACCTAGATCTACACAAACACACTACAATAAACTAGTCTAGATCTACAATATTCTACTACTATAACCAACCCATAACTCTAACACTAAAACAAGAACATCTTAGCCTTAGTACACTTACTATTAGTATTCACTAAGAACAGAAACAGACTATAACTTATTACTAAGTTTACTAAGCCACTAAGGCTACACTACAAAACAAAATAACACTAGATTCTAGATCTACAGCAAGAGGTTACAGCAGAGTAATAGCAGTTATAACCAGCAGTTAAAACAGCAGTGTAATTGCAGCAGCTAAAAGCAGTAATAGTAGCCTACAATACATAAAATCATATATTCTAGGTTTAGAAAACTCAAAGCAGGACGCTGCCACTAAGGCTACACTACAAAACAAAATAACACTAGATTCTAGATCTACAGCAAGAGGTTACAGCAGAGTAATAGCAGTTATAACCAGCAGTTAAAACAGCAGTGTAATTGCAGCAGCTAAAAGCAGTAATAGTAGCCTACAATACATAAAATCATATATTCTAGGTTTAGAAAACTCAAAGCAGGACGCTGCCATCTTTAAATTAACATGCTCAAAACATAAACTGCCAACTAGAAAATAAAACTAAATTAAAATATATCTAGCATATTTACACACAGTGCGCCATAGATCTAGTAAAAGAAAATATAAAATAGTTACAAATTTACAGGCCGTCCCAGGTACAGAAATATAAAATAATTACACGACAGACCACAAAGATCTTCGGCTGTCACACAGACATACTATACTGACCACTGGTCAACTGTACACTGCACTGTTTTAAGACAGCATGTAGTACATCACTTTTTATACTATCCCACACTAACCTATATAAAAATATGCGGGAGTACAATTATAAAATCTGACACTAACCTATAAAAATAAAATATATACAAATAGATCTAACCTATACAACAAAAATACATATAAAACCAGCTCAGGGAGCGCAAGCTCACGTGCGTACCGATAGTATCTAATCTTAGTTATCTGTGTATCTATTTACTTTTTGTGATTTGTTGTTTTGGTGCACAACTAAATGAATATTACTATACAGGTGGACTTGTTGCCTCCCACATCCATTGAGTTGGCCGCCATAAATGTCGAGCTGTCTGAGAGTCAGAAGACTCAGAAGGATTTGTTTAACGGCGCCCCACTGGTCACCTGTGAGGACGAGGATGATACAAGGGCGTTCATCCAGACCATCTCCCCAGCTTCACCTTGTGGAAAGAAATGTTTCCTGTTACAGAAATGTGGAGCCGGCGCGCCGAACCAGACAGGTTTTATTTTGTATTCAAGGGTTGGAGAAACATCATATTATATAGATCGGATATTCGCTTATAAAATTATTAGCACTGTTCTGTTGTCTTGATATTTTAAACCTAAGAAAAACTTTTAACCAACCTCTGTAGTTCTTCGTATGTGTGCCCCTGTTTAATGATTTGTTTATTTATATACATCTTTCTTTTAATTTTAAAATAAGTCAGTCTCAAAGTGCCATGTAGATCATTCTGATAGCCACACGACTGTTGCGATTGTTATTGCTAATAAAGAATGTAATCCTACGAATAACTTTAAAGATATACAAAATCTAAAAAAAAAATTGAACAATGATAGCTCGTTTTCGAAAACTGACATATCATATTTTTATCAAATAAAAGCACTGGGATTACTTTTGAAACATGTCCTATTGCCCCTTACTGTCAGAGGCATGTAATACAAATATTTTCTCTGTAAGTACGTATGGAACTTATTTTAAAAATCCTTTAAAAAAAAACAAAGCTTATCGAAGGGAAACAGCTCCGCACTTTTAACTATATCTCTCACTAATGTAAAAGTTATTTCCCTTATTCGATACCTAACAAAATAATTATGTAACAATACTTTATTTACTAATCGCTTTATTTTTTATAGTTTACTCCTGTTTTGTTAGTTGCAATAAATAGATGTTGAAAGTTTCAACTTGATCCGAGAATGGGTGGGGGAGAAAGCTAAAGGAAATAAACCCTACATATTTAACCGAATCTTCGAATACAGAGGGATTAAATTTCCTTGTTTATATCAACAAAAATAAATACATTACCAGTAATTAATTGACTAATTAGTTACATTTTTTTTAAACATTGATTCATATCTTGTCTGTGTAAAAGAATAATTTCGCAAAGTTTCAACTTGATCCGAAAATAGATGTGGGAGAAATAACATCTACAAACTTTTGACCAGAGTAAGCGTTGCAAACAAAAATTATTTCTGAACAGTGCAATGACAAGCTAGTGCGTCATTTATCAGAACGAGGCAAATAATATTTAGGAAATGCATACCTTAAAAATTCAGATTTATAATGTGCAACATCAGCTAAAAATAATTTGAAACTAAAATAGGATAATAACAAAGTTGGTTTTACTCTTTTTTTTTAACTTGCGAATTGACAAGTTGTCTTTGTTTTTTAAAAAACTGGGGCTCTCCTATTTGTATGATAGTGGTAAATCTAATAAACACAAGAGACTTTATTGTTTCTCTAACGATCCACTCATACCGATGTTTGTATTTCAAATCAGTCCTCTCGGTATTTTGACAGAGTTTTGCCTGATCTTTCTTCCGAGTGAGGGCACTCTCAGCTACAAGCAAGCAAGTCTCTACCAGCTGACCATTGGATGCACTGATGACCTGGAGCCAGTGGCCACCAAAACGATGACCATCAACATCATCAACAACTCGCCTCCAGTTTTCCAAAATCAAAACTTACCTTCCTTTGGTTAGAAATACAACATTTTCATTGCACTAGACACTAAGCCAACGGCCATTAATAAAACTCAGTTCATGTAATATCTAGACGTATTTAACCGTAGGATTAATTCCCCTTGTTGGTATTCAACAAAGTAATTACTGTATAATTGACTAATTGGTTATAGTGTTTTTAATTGATTCATGTCTTGTCTATAGCAATGAATAATTGTGAACAGTTTCAACTTGATCCGACAAAGGGTGTGTGGGAAATAACGTGTACACATATTTTACCAGACAGACAGAAAGACAGACAGGGTGAATACATTTAAAAGTCTTGTTGGCCTCCTTCAGTCGTAAAACGACTATGGTTCATCTCGAACAAGCGAGATGAAAGCCTGGGCGTTGTTTATGGTTGGAACGATGTCGCCCACACAGCAGATAATATAAGCTTAGTAAAAAAAAAATAACAATAAATAAACAACAACAATACATAAACAACAACAATAAATAAACAACAACAATAAATGAATGTTGTCATGATTTCATAGCAACTATACCTGCTTCAACTGCTGCTGGCAAATCTGTGTTTTCGGTGGCGGCGAGTGACAGTGACGGTGATCCCATCTACTACTCCATGACCTTGTCACCAGCTACACCGTACCTTACCATTGGATACAGTAAGTCATTCAACCATGACAGTTTTAATAACACTGCTAACATAATAACATTCGTAATCAGTTTTCTCTTGTCTAGCTCCTTTGTCTGGCTAATGGGCATTCGGGAAAATGCCCAGTGGGCCGATACTCAAATGGGCCGGTAGGGCCATGGAAAAGTTCGCATGGATGCCACTAATTATTAAAAGTTTTATAATATTCTCTTGCAAAAGGTGCCCCCTCTGAGCGTCCTGTTTAAAAGCAATCGCTCTACAGTGTAATTCTAATTTAATCTAACAAATTTTCCGCATTAATGTAATATCCTACATCCGTTTGGTTCCGCAAGGTTGTTAACGCCGGAAGTGGTAATGGTCTTAAGCCCATCATTACCTACAAAGTGCTTCCAATGGCATGCGTCTCAAATAGCCTCTGACAACAGTCCAACTACTGAGCCTGGCGGAACCGTTACCACAGACAGGAGAAGGGGCAAAGGCGAGCAACTGGCGCCTAAACTGCCCTAAACCAGTAAGCTTCGGGCAGGAGGGGCTCGTTAGCCTTGGTTGGCTACCCATCTAGGAGAAGGAAAACTCTGAATCCAAACCTCCTTTGCCCTGCTGCTATACCCATCCGTATACAGCGCTACTAGTGGGAGTCATCCTTTAGGGGCTACACACTGAGCAATTTAAAAGCAACAAAAGGCCAATATTTCTTATTAAAATATAGTGCTCACTGTATTGCATGTGCACAGTTATCGATACCTAAGCATAACGATGATTTTGAGGACAGGTATGCCTACAACTGAATGTAGCAAAATTTGTAGGTCACAACTGGGGCTGCGCATCCACGGGAAATACTGCATTCCTCACTAATCTTCGGACTCGAAGACAAGCCTTATATATATGATATGCAATTAATTGGTCTGATTGTAATGTTGTAACTCCAGTGGCGGACTGAAAGGGTTAATGTGTGTGCGGCCTACTGATACACACGATTCAGGCCAATCACACAGGTCAACGGATCAACGGCTGTCGATAGACAAGGGACAGTACTGCTAATAACCGCAAGTATGACCTGTGGTCATGTGATCAAGAGCCTTCACGGTCGAGAGACAGTGTGTTAAAAAGGACAGTCGAGTCCAGGACAGCAAGGCAGTAAGGACTATGTGCTACAAAGTGAGTGCTTGAAAATGTAGCTGTATGAGTCTAGAAGTAGACAGAGAGAGAGAGACTTGTAGTGTTTAGCAGGCCGTTCTATTGTACAAGAAAGCATTTGAATTTGATGTAGCCAATTGTGACGTATTGGCTTTTCATGTACCGTATTTGTCATTAAACCGCCACATTGTTACTTGAAACTCTTGTTGTCAAGTTCTTGTGTAAGATGTGCTGTTGTGTTTAGCAGTGTTTGCAGAAGGCCTGATAGAGAAGATCGTAACAGTATAGAAATGCCCGGGCCGATTTCAACATCCAGTCCGCCCTTGCTCCTTTGTTAGTTAGTATATTTAAAATAATAATAATAATAGTTTTATACAGAGTTACTTTCAGGCTATAGCATGCTCACAGCGCTAAGGTCCAATCTCATTAGTGGACCATTGGGGGGGGGGGGGTATAGGGATTTTCTTTGAATTTATTCAAAGTTTTAGACTCTGGTTAATTTTAAATTTTTGAAAGCTGATCCCTTCCCCTAATGCTATCACACACACTGTGGTTGTTTGTATTATTTAACCGAATTCCCTTAGTCTGGCTGAGTGTGCACCCAGCAATTTTATTATTAGCTGCATTATAATTTGTTAAGTAAATATTTTTGCTTGAGTTCGTCTCCAAATTATTTATGAAGAAAACTGCTTCATTTTAATTATTTACTAAATGTATTCACTGGATTGAAAAACCAAGTGAAATAGAGATTCATTAATTTACATGTATTTATTCTCAATTACTTCCTTCAGTTCTAATTTTCATAACATTTTCCTATGTGAGGTTTATTTCCCTGTTGTTAGTGTTCTCTTCACCTCCTAACAGCTGATGGTCTCGTCAAGACGACACAGGACCTGAAGTACCTGTGCGAGAATACTATAACTGCCAATTTCCAAGCCACCGACAAAATCAATTCACCAATCACTAAAACAGTCACTTTTACCATTGACAGTGAGTTAACCTTTTTTTTTTTAAAGTTAGGTAGATTTAAATACAGATCTTTCTTGAAAAAGCTTGCCGCCCATTGCACCAAACGGTGCTGGAGGATATAAGTCTAAGTAAGTCTAATTTAAATATCTAGACTTTAAACTAAACGAGATGAGTAGCAGCAAATAGAAAGATTGTTTAAATATTTCACAGGTAATTCTTTCTAAGGGAGATAAATGCGATCTATTATTTCGGTTGTCGTTCTTTCTGTGTCAACATGTTTGTTACACGTCTCCTGAATGTGTTATTACACAGACAAGTTCGCTTCCTCTTCTTCTTTTCTCTTTGTAACTCATAAGAGTTGAGTCTAGGACTCTTGGAACTCTAGGCCTATGGAAGCTTGTACTAAGAGTTGAGTCTATGACTCTTGGACCTCTAGGCCAACGAAAGTGTGTACTAAGAGTTAAGCTGTTGTTTTTTTTAACTCTAGACCTATGGAAGCTTGCGTCCAACTGCCAGTTTGGAACCAACTTCCTTAATTTTGAATTTTTTGTGTGTGCCAAAAACTGAAGAGTTTCGAAACGTTGATTCCGCAGTGCACAAACAGTTTAGAGTTAGACCTTTTAAAAAAACTTCTAGCCTATCAACACTTCCTTTATTCAGCCCGCCGGATACACCAAAACTCTAGCTATTAATAGCTTTTCCGACATGGATATAAAAAAAGCTTCAATTAAAATCTCCGATTCGCTTCATTTACCATCTTTATGTTTTGTGACATCGTTTCATATAAAAACAAATGAATAAAACAAATCTGTTGTTGCTTTTTCAGAGGCGAACACGGCGCCTACAATCACTAACCTGGATACGACTATCAGCATTGATGAGAATACTGCATCAGGACCAGTTCGGACTCTAAACGTTCTGGACGATAAAATCGGCACACCTTTGACTTACCATATGACGTCAGTGTCAGGCTCAGGACTGGAGCTTTATTCTTTTGATCGTAAATGTTGATTGTTTATATATAATGTTTAGTGGGTGGCGCGGTGGCTGAGCGAAAAAGCGCTTGGATTCCGAACCGGGGGTTACGGGTTCAAATCCTTGTAAAAAAACTGGGATTTTTTTTATTTCGGAATCTTTGGGCGCATCCGAGTCCATCCAGCTCTAAAGGATACTTTACATTTGTTAGGGAAAAGTAAAGGTGGTTGGTAGTTGTGCTGGTCACATGACACCCTAGTCAAACTTAGACCACAGAAAGAGATGACCTTTACATCATCTTCCTTATAGATCACCAGGTGGGAACTTTTTTATATTATTTAATATGTAGGCCTTTATATAGATAGAAAATGATACGCGAAATACCTTTGATTAACTTATTATTGAAATGATCTTGATGAGATCTCTAGTACCACCCTAACGGATTCGTGTGGAATATTGTACTTAGATTCTTTCTATTTGAATGCTTATTATGAAACTGTTTTGATAAATTCAGATTTTGGCCTCGAATATTGTCGAAAAAAAAGCTGATCCTGCTGCAACTGTTTGCAGTGATTTGTCAATGGTTCTCAAATGACTAGTTGTTCTCTACCCCTACTTTAACCTAATTCTTCGCTCTCTCTCCTTCTCTATTTCTTTCCATATCCACGTATTCCTAAGTGTCTCTCTTACAACATAAACCTACTTCTCTCTCTCTCTCTCTCTCGCTCTCTCCCTCTCTGTCTCTCTTTCCGAACGTAAATTTACTTCTTTGTCTACCTATGTGTTTCTCTTCTCCTCTGTCTAGCTAGATTTGGGCTCAGATGTCTTTTGTAAGCCTCGTTTAGACTCAGTCATCTTCCTTCAAAAAATGGTTATTTTTAAATGATGCAGAGATAACTTTTGTAATTACCAACGTAAATGGAAATTTTTCTGTTTAACAATGTACCGAGCTACCACCTAGGCTTCGAACTATCCAGGAATAGATACATAAATAGATACGTTTCTTATCATTAATGAAAGATACTTGTAATGCCGCAGATCTATTTCATTGTCATCTCATTGAGTCAATCGATCTGCAATGGCGTAGTGAGGGGGGGGGGGGCAAGAGGCAAGATGCTCCTAGCGCCACCCTCAAAGGGGGGGGGGGTGCCACACAGCCTTTATTTCTATGTGATGTTCATGGATAATGGAAGGAGGTCACCTATAATGTACCTTGCCCCGGGCGCACGTTTTTCTCACTACGCCTCTGTCTATTTGTAATCTTGTAATCATTTTAAAGTTAGAATATGACTGCGTATACTCTAATATGAAAAGAAAAAGAAAGTGTTTTTTTTTTTTTATGAATATATAAAATTTGTGTTCTTTTAATTTTGTACTGTTACAGCTACAACCAAAATTCTCTCCACTAAATCGAAGCCCAATTACGAACGGCTTGACACCCGCAGTGTGACCCTGTACTTCGAAGTGACAGACGGCTATTGCACCTCGCCCCAGTACTCACTGACCATCAACATCAATGACGTGAACGAGAGTCCGGTCCTGACCCCGAGTGACCGCAAAATAATTGAAGTCTTTGAAGAAAACGTAAAGACTTTTTTTTTTACTTTGCCACTGACCCAGTATTTTGTTTACTTTGCCACTGACCCAATGTTTTGTTTACTTTGCCAATGACCCAGTATTTTGTTTACTTTGCCACTGACCCAATGTTTTGTTTACTTTGCCACTGAGCCAGTATTTTGTTTACTTTGCCACTGACCCAATGTTATGTTTACTTTGCCACTGACCCAATGTTTTGTTTACTTTGCCACTGACCCAGTATTTTGTTTACTTTGCCACTGACCCAGTATTTTGTTTACTTTGCCACTGACAAAGTATTTTGTTTACTTTGCCACTGACCCAGTATTTTGTTTACTTTGCCACTGACCCAGTATTTTGTTTACTTTGCCACTGACCCAGTATTTTGTTTACTTTGCCACTGACCCAGTATTTTGTTTACTTTAAAAATGTTACATATAATTTTTTTTTTAAACTTCAAGTGTCACAGTAAGTTTTCACACAATACTAACTATACCTATTCACACTGTCACGGTCATTTTTACCTATTCATACTATCACGTAAGCTGTGTATGTAAAAACTGCTAAGGTATTTTTTACTTATTTACAAGTTCATAGTATTTAAAAAGATTTTATCATATTACTCTGTCTGTCTTTCTGTCTGGGTGGATACTAGTACACATTATGTCTCCCACTTCTCATTCTTAGATGAAGTTAAAACTTTGCACAATTATTCATTGTCGATCACATCACATGAATTAATGAAAAACAACAATTATTTATTCAATTAGTGGTAATTAATTAATTATTTTGTTTTACATATAGACAGCTAAGGGTGAACAAGCCTTTTGTGGAGAATTACATCATTCGCTACAATTTTTCAACTAACAATACACTATAAATACTTCTATTTTAATAAGTACTTGGATAGCTCAGTGGCTAACAAATCGGCCTATCATCATGAAGGATCTAGTTTAAATTCAGTTTTAATTCAGAACAACTTTCACTGGTCCATAGCGTACTGTGCATGCTATAAGCATGATCGTTGCACTAGATATTAGCAGTTAATAAAAACAGTTAAAATAAATGTCAATCGTTTATTATTGTTAGTCTAGATTCGACAAAATCTTATTATACGATTCATTCAAAATGATGTGATTTCACTCAATGTAAGCTTTACTTTTTAAAAGTATTTATTAATATTTTAATTGTTTGCACATTGTTTTGTGTATGTGTGTGTGTGCTCACAATCACATTGTCGCATTTTCTTGCATATATTCCACAATGATCTGTAATGGATTGTTATTTTCATCTTTCTAGATAGTGACGCCATCAGGTGTGACCCTAACGGACGAAGACATCAACGACTCTTGGACTTACAGCTTGGTGTCCAGCTCAGATTCACGACTAACAGTTGACCCCAGCTCTGGTGACATCATCACCACTGCCCCAATAGACATTGATAAGGTCAGAGGGCACAGTACTTTGACTAAATTCATTTTACGTTACCTATTTATACTGAATATGACTGGTAATATTAAATATACATTTATGTATAGTAAAAAAAATAAACGCTTCCATTTAAGACCTTGCAATCTATAGGGCAATGGGGCAGATGATGTAAAGATCATCTGTTTCTATGGCTCACGGTTAACGAGGGTGTTCTGTGACCAACACAACTACCAACCACCTTTACTTTTCCATGACTAAATGCATGACGCGTAGGACGTAATCATCTTCTTTTTTTGAAGAAACGTCTGTATTATATAAGATAAGATAATGTCAGGTACCCATTAAAGCTGAATGATCTCAGGGGCGCACTAAAAATCCCGAACTTAAACATCCCAGTCTTCATGAGGATTCGAACCAGAAACCCTTTGGTTAGGATGCCAAGCACTTTAGCACTCTGTCATCGCACACAACTGGAGGTTTTTTGTATCCAGGGCTTTTGTAAGAGAGAATTGAACACCCAAAGCCCTCACTTAATAGAGTTTGATGATGATGTTGATACACATTTATAAATGAATGTTTAATCATGTACTGTTTTTTAAGATGCTCAATTGTAAAACAAATTTCCTCACCGATAATAATGATTATCATTATTATTATTACTATAATACAGAATACAGTCTCCAAGACTTACACTGTTAAGTTTGTAGCTACCGATAAGAAAGGCAAAGTGTCAAATACTGCCACGGCCACAGTCACAATCTACGACATCAACGATAACCCCCCCCCGTACTTCAAATCAAAGAGTTATTCTTTCGCAGCCACTGAGTGCACTGACCCGGGAACTCCACTTGGTGAGAAGATATTTGCTTTTAACTCTAATAACCATTACCTACTGAATAAAGGATGAACTCCAGTGTGTCAGATTTAATAAAAAGAAACTAACAAAGCCCCCCCCCCCCCCCACCCCACCTTTTTATTTTATTTTTCAAAAGAACAACAAATGAGGCCCCCCTTTCTATAACTACTCGACGAGGTTCTCATGAGAGGGGGAATTAAAAAAAACAACAACAGAACAAAAAACAACTAAATATAGCAGTCTGGAAAATGCTTTTGTTTCCCGGTAGATTTCCCGGAAACACATCGTTGGAAAGCAAGAAACCAATGCATCACTTATCTGTAATATCTTTGTTTAATTCCATATTGCTAGCTTTGATTTGGCTGTGTTACATAATTGCCATCGTATTGGGTCTGAAAAGATAGATTAAAGAGTTACAATTTGCTCTATTCTCTTTTTGGTCAAATGTTTATTAGTTAGTGCTGAATAGCTGTCTGTTTCTTTCTAAAAACGCTCGTGGCACTCTGGCCTACTTTAATGTAGACTTCTGTTTAGGTAGCCAATGAAGAGTCGAAAACGGTAACCCTGGGATGAATATTTATCTGCCCCATAGATCACAAGGTCTGCAACTGGAACTTTACCTACAAGAGAGATGCACAAAAACAATTTTTATGGCTTATCAAAGCAGATGCACCGGATGTGTGAAACACTACAATAAATCACAAGGCTTACAAGAAAAAACATTTGGAATAGTTTTTGGAACAAAACAACAAATAAAATAGAATTAAAGTCTAACTGCTTATTTTTAAATGACCTTTTTTTTCCTACGTGACTATTCTTGGTTGTATCGTACTCAGTGATATGTGTACAACGAATTAAAAAATGCTTAAATAACATTAAAAACTAAAGAAAATTTCTCTCCCCTTTCGTAAAAATATATTGTAAAATTTAGATCATTACTAACATTTAAACGCGTTATCTGGAGAACTCTTACATAAACAGTAGCAGACGTGAAGACCAAAAGGAAAGCTACCAACGAAGATAGAAGCTGATGTTGAAGAGAGAACTTTGTCTAATACGTGACAAACTAAGTAGGTCAGATCTGAGTCTGCCTAGCCTCGTAAGAATACTGCTCCCTTCCTTAAAAGACATTAGCCCTTGTGATGGTCTTGTATAGGAGACTTATGATTTTAAAAAAAGTTTGAACTAAACCTTAACCTTGACATTTCTGTTCCAGGCAAGGTGGTTGGGGATGACGATGACTCCACTTATCGCAACAATGATTGGCTTGTATACGGTGGTGGCGGCGGCAAGATGTCTGTCATGTCAGACGGCACTGTCATACTGACACAAGCTTGTGTTGACGGCGAAACTGGGTCAGGTATTAAACATATTTTATTTCTAATTATTATATTTAAATTATTTTTAAAAGTACATTATTTTCCCAAGGCCTTTATCAACTGTGTCTGCCTGGGTGGAATCTTGTACACGTTACGTCTCCCACTTCCCATTCTCGGATCAAGTTGAAACTTTGCACAATTAATCACTGTTGATGACAACAAATAAATCAAATAAAAAAAATTGTTAATCCATTAGTCTTAATTAATACATTTTGTTTTATATAGAGAGACAGTAGAGCCGACTAAGCTTAGAGGAGATAAGCCTTTTGTAGAGACCTAGATTGCTTGCTAAAATTTTAAAACTAACAATATACTAAAAAAACTTCTACTTTGATAAGTACTTGGATAGCTCAGTGGCTAACAAGTCGTTCTTCAAATCGTGGAGGCTCTAGTTTTAATTTAGACTCGATCGATATTTTTGTTTCAAAATGACTTTTGAAAAGGCAGCACGGAAACCTTCTCCCTGATACCTCCTCCTCCCACCTCACTGCAAAAGTCATTGGACCATAACGCACAATGCAGGCTTTAAGTATTAAAGTTGCGATAAACAAAATATGATTTTAAAGTACTTCTAATCGAACACATTTATTTATGCAAGTCTAGATCGATTAAAAATTAATGACATATTGATTCAAAATAAATTTGGCAATTTCACACAATATATCTTTTTTTTTAACCAAACCTAATATTGCCACCGCCATAAGACATGTATCTCAGCTAGACAAGCCAATTAGGTAAATCACTCAACACTGACTACAGTGGTAACAGACAATAGGAACTATGATGACAGACAGCAGAAACTATCGTGGCGACAGACAAAAATTAATGGCGACAGACAGAAATGATTATCATGCGGCCATGCCGCCATACTAAATCAAATATCTACATTAAAGTAATAAAAAATTATAATTGTAATTTTTGTTTTAAATGCCTCAAGGTGAAGCGACGATCACAGATCAAGGGGAATACCCAGGACCTCTCAGTGGTCTAGATGTCCCCATAGCTCTTACGTGTGGGGTCAGTATGTTTTTTTCTTTGACCATTAAAACCATTAAATATCAGGACTATATAGTCACCATGGAATGATTTAGTGGCATCATTAAATGCAGGATGTTATAGTAGGTAAGAGATAACGAGTTAATAGGAAATTAAATAAAAAGAAGTGAAAGAGAGAGAGAGAAAAAGGAAGAATGTTAAAAGCAAGAAAGATTGAGAGACAGGCGAGAGAATGAACGAGAGAAAGACAGAAAAACAAAGTTAAATTAAGAAAGAGAGTGAGAGAGATAGAAAGAGAGAAACAGAAAGATATAATAGCAAGAAATAGAGCTAGTGGGAGATAGAATATTTAGATGTTTTACCTTTTACCTTTACCTATCCCTTAGTCTGTTGGATTGTTGGGGCACCATGCAAGATTTGTTGACCTTCTTTCTCCATATCTCTCTTTTGCCTTAGAACCTCTTTCAAAGGCAGGTCCGTCCACTCTTTTATGTTGTCTTCTTATCGCTTTCTCAGTCTGCCTCTTCTTCTTTTTCCTGGTACTATTCCCTAAAAGAAGGTCATTGCGAGCCCCGAAGACCTTGTATAATGGCCATAGATTTTTAGCTTGTGTTTTTTTTAGGATAGTTAGCAGGTCATCATGGGGGGTCCAATCGCTGCTGTAACTCTGTCTCTAATCTCTTGGTTTGTGATGCGTATCCTTCTGTAGCATCTCAATTTCACTGCTAGGATCCTCCTCTCTAACTCTGCAGTCAGCGTCCAAGAATCACAAGCATATAAACATTTGGCCATGACCAGGGAGCGCATCAGTCTGATTTTGGTGCCGAACCTTTGTCTTTCCATATTATTTTAAGTTTTGAAAGGGCTTCTGTGAACTGTGCATTTCGAGCCAGTAGTTCAGGATTCGTTCCCTCATCAGAGACATTGGCTCCGAGGTATCTGAAACTATTGACACTATTCAGCTTTTCATCTCCAATTCTGATGCCCTGTTGGCTATTGTTCATAATTTTTTTTTTTTGCATTTATTTGCATACCATATGCTGAAGAAGTCTTTTCTATGCGCGTCACCAAGTCATCTAGTTTTTCTTCTGTCCCTGCTACGCCATCAATCTCATCGCTAGTTAGTAATTCTTCTTCCTCCAATACTTACAGTACTTTCATAGCCCTCGAGAGCATCTTCCATATTTAGATTAAGAAAATAAAAACGGAGAGAGACAGGAAAAGATTTAATGGAGAGAGAGAGAGAGAGAGAGAGAGAGAGAGAGAGAGAGAGAGGGAGTGAGAGAAAGAGAGAGAGAGAGAGAACTATTTGTTTCATACTTTTAAAACTTCCCATTCTATCTCTTCTTTCAAAATCAGCCATGCCCTCCCCCTGTTCCCCCCGCAACAGCAGCTCCAGCGACCACCAAAACAGCAGCCGCCACTACAAAGGCGACAACCAGCTCCTCCTCGGGAACAGCAGGTGGCAGTGGAGGCGGAGGAATCACCGACTACCTTGGCTGGATGATCCCCGCCATCATAGGCGGATTGATATGGCTGGCCCTGATGGGGTTCTTGATCTACCGTTACTGCTTCCCCTGCAGAAACCCTTGCGCTGGACGCTGTGTTCGTCAGTAAGTATTATGCGCTTATTAAAACTTATGTAAACCCCATTGAGGCCCATTTCTACATCTAACTATTAACGAGGGTTTCAAATGGCCAGCACAACCTTTATTTTCCCCCTTTTTTCAAAAAATGTCAAGTTTCAACTAGATAAATCTGTTATAATAACATTATTATAGGCTTCACCCAAGGGTTTGATCTGACGCTCCTCATCAAGTCAAGTACTACCTAATCATACGTCTCTAAAATGCTTTGCTTAATTAAAACCAAATAAAAAGCACATTATTTATCCCAGTAAAATAATTGTTTTTTTTTTAAGTTATATTTCGGTAGGTGGGTGTTAACAAAATATTTCAAAGCCTTTTGAGGAGAGGTTTTGGTGGATCTTTTTTTCCTAAATACTAAATACTTTAGATGTTAATAGTTCTTTGTATGTATATACCGATAGTGCTTACTCCTGTATCAAATATTAAAAAAATAGTTTGGTTTGAATTAAATTTAAAAATATCCAAAGAATTTAAGGGAAATCTTTGTGTTAATCATTTAACATTTTATGTTGTTTTTTTCTTGTATTCTATTTTTCATTAGACCCAAGACTCCTAAACCTCCACCAAAGGCGCAGGAACCAAAGCCCCCAAAGCCAGAGAAACCCAAGAAGCTTCCACCTCCTCCACCGCCGCCTACAAAAGTGACGCCTCCACCTCCCCCGCCACCTCAACCAGAACCACCGTAAGTTTAAAAAAAAAAATCAGAATAATAATTATTAGGGTAATGGTGAGGTAATCATTGTACAAATCAGCTACCAACTTTTAAACTAATTTGGCAACATCATATTATTTGATTATAAAAACAAATATATTATGTTCATATCCAATAGAAAATAGATATAGCTAATTATGTTTTTAGTATATTTATCACTAAAACTAATCATAAAATTAGACCATTATGAATTTTTTTTAAAGCAGCAGGACCATTTAAAAAAAAGTTTTCTAAACGATTGGAATATTGGTACGATATTGATACGACTTATCTAATACAATTTTATTCTGAAATGGTTTGTTCTTCGCATTATTCTGAGTTTGGTATTTCTTAGAGTTGACTATAGGTTAATTGTTCTTGATTATTTAAAAAAAAAAGACTATCAATATAATTTCTAGGTCAAACAATAGTTTTATATGGTTTAGATGTCAAAATATATAACAGAGGTAAATATTTTTTTTCCAATCAGAGCTGACCCTTATCTTTTCGGTTTCTGGAAAGAACGTAAGTAAATTTTTTTTCCAAAGATACTTTTTTTTTTAAATACCATCAAAGAGGCCTATTTTAATTGTTTGTTTCAACAATATCTATAGACATGCTAACGAAGCAAAGTTTATGTACGCTCATTTTTGTTATATAAACCATGTCAAGAAAGTTTTATTTAAAGATTATTATTGCTAAGTAAATGATACAATTTAGTTAAAAGTAGACAAAAATGTTTCGTATACTTTCTAAATTTAGTAAACAATCAATTTGGAAATGTTCAGCCATGGCGGCAAAGCTATAAATAGCACGCTTTTTTTTTGGTGTATCCGGTGTCCAAACTAAAGAAGTGTGGGATACATTTGGGAATCCATTACCTTGTTGACATATAGTTAGAAAAGAAGAGTAGTATCCCGCGCATACGCCCAACCCCCTCTTTTTTTCTGCGAAAGTTATGTGGGGTAACACTAGTCCGACTTGCAAAAATAAAATAGTTATATTTCCATGAATTTTTCATCGTGGTGTACCGCATGGTTGGGCCACGAAAAGAATTATAAAATTTAAAAAAAAATTATGGTTTTTATATAGCGCTACTTTCATGCTTTCCGTGCAGCCTTTAGGCGCTCAGTAACACAACTCTGCGCTCAAGTCGGGTGTCGAACCTCGAGCCCCCATCATAGGTAGCCAACCCAAGCCAAGTTCAAGCGCACTTGGCCTCTCGACTACGCTTCCCACAATTATATATATATATATATATAGATAGATAGATAGTCTGTGTGCACAACTTTTCTCAAGAAAGAATCTTATCATCTTAACATCTTACGTTTTCACGTTCTCTGAAACAGAATTTACTGATCAGGATCATCTCAAGCAGCCAGCCAGGGCGGCCAAACCTCAGCCTATTGAGAACATGCCACCCGCTGAGGTTGTACCCAGAGGCAACGCCGTTCCTCCAGAGAATCTCAAACTGGGAAACCCAGGCATTGGACAATGGAACCTTAAACCAGCAGCCCCGAGTAACGGCGCCCAGCCGACTGTCACCCAGGCCGCGGCACCCCAGAAATCCAAATGTGTTATTTTGTGAAAGTATAGTATTTGCATAGTAGCAATTTTTGATGGTGTGTAGGTCGTAGTATATTTTAGTGAGGGAGAGAATGCTGGGAAAAAAATGGTGGGAAGTCATGGTATGAAGTTAGTGAAATGTCAAATATTGTTTTAAGTAGCAAATCCATTCCATCTGTTTCTCAGTCTTTTAACAAATCTATCTCAAGGAGTATCGAACCGGCGCACTAGGGGCATCTGGAGAGGACCAGGCCCATCACCTGAAGGCAGTCGAAAGCTTACAGAAAATACATATTTTGTTGTGTCTGCTTTCTAAAGACATTATATTCCGCTACTCCTGTAATATTTGTTATACTCCTTAAATAAACTTTCTGTACCCAATTATTGTCAAGCTTTTTTCTAAAAGAATGGAGAAATCTAGATCTACCCAGTTACTCCATACCACAAACTGCTTGAATACAATGCACCCCCTCAGTTTGAGAAACGCTGCTGTAATGTCAAAGGTATTAATAGCCTTAATACAGAAAGCTATACTTTATACAATAACAAATTTAAAGTATTATACTGAAAATCTCATAATAATAATAATAATAAGGCTTGTCTTCGAGTCCGAAGATAAGTGAGGAATACAGTATTTCCCGTGGCGGGCAGCCCCAGCTGTGACCTACATATTTTGTCAAATCCAGGGCAAGCATAACCATTGTCCGCAGGTGGTCGATTTAGATTTTCTTTTCGTCGTCTGCGTTTGTCCTCGGCAGCAGATTTTCTTTTGGTCTCAAATGTGTATCCCGCGGCCTTCGTGAGTGACCTCCAGCTGTCTCGTTCCGACGCCGCATGTAGCCAGGTTGACGCAATGTGTTCAATCTTCGACGTCTATCTCATTATAATCACTGGCAATTTGCCACAACAACATCATTCGTGTGATGCATGAATAGTACATTGACTTGTAGGAAAATTCTAAATTACAATAAATGATACTCTTCCTAGTTCTAGAAATTTGCATACAAATCGAGTGTACTTTTAGTGAGAAAAAAAATAACCTTGACCTAAGAATTGATATTTGCTAAAACATTTACATAATTACATGCTTGTCTTTCCCTCTTTTTTTGGGTGCAAAGAACACATCTGACTGCATCTGATGTGTCAAAAATGTAGGTCACAGATGGGTCAGCGTAGTTACGTGAAATACTATCCACATCTCCTGATTTCGAATATGCTTTATTATGAAAAAAAAACACTTAGCACATAATTGATGATTTAATTAAGTGATGTCAGCCGCATCATAAATTAATGACAAAATGTACTTACATTGATTGGTTCATTGGCTTTGAAGTAAATTATTTATATGATACTTTTATGTGTTTATTTTTTTATTTTTTTTATTAGAGATAGATTTGATTGCAATTTTCAGTTAAATTTGGACTAAAGGCCTTGTTGACTTTTTATATTTTATAAATTTAATTATTTTACATATCTGTACATAGATAGATAGATAGATAGATAGATAGATAGATAGATAGATAGATAGATAGATAGATAGATAGATAGATAGATAGATAGATAGATAGATAGATAGATAGATAGACAGATAGATAGATCATTTGTAAAGTTTTCCGACCTAACGATAAAACGTGTAGTTGTTTTATTTTTTTACATTATTTAAAACAATTTTTGTTTCGCTAAGTCTCCTTTCAGCACTACACCCCCCCCCATTCTTCGTATATAGAGAGCGAGAAAGAGAAAGACAAAGAGAAGGAGATGATACTCCTACATTTTTATTTGTCCCTGTTAGCCAATCAAATAGAACCTGCTATCTCGCTCTCGGACACGTGACTAAACGCAGACGTTCTTAAACTGTTGTCAGCGGACTCCCCCTGAGGGTCTATTAGACTATTACGAACTATGCTATGAAGACTACAACCAAATATTTGATGAGATACTTCACTTGGATATCCCCTACTGGTTTTGCGCATGGACATACTCAGATTCCAACGACACGTGAATCCACACTAATGCAGGAGCAGCCAATTGAAATATCCACAAACGAGGAACTTAAACCAATGTTTGAAAAAGGATGCCACAAATTCTGGTTACAGAAGCAGATTTTAATATTATATCCTGAGTTATGGGTCATTAGGAGATTACAATTTTAATAGACATACTCTGTGTATCGTATTTATTTTTCATTTGTAACTTTTGTAAAGTGCATTTATGTAACTTTTTCACTTAGGGGTCCGTGGGCAAGTTTTGACTGTATAAAGGGATCCCCGGGTAAAAAAAAAGTTTGAGAACCTCTGAGTCTGGCTTAACGGATTATTGACGACCTTGCTATTTCTTTTTCTTCAAATAACCAGTTACCACAAGGCAACACACGTGATTTAAGGACAAAAGGGGGATCAACCTGTAACCACCTAATAATCAATTTTCTTACTTCCCCTTCTGTCTTTGTCATCTTGTGAGCTGCTATAAGCCAAAGCAAATTAACAGCCACTTGAGCGATTCAAGAAGAAAACCCTATAGATTAAGTTTTTTTTTCTTACATTTATCCTCTCAAAAACCTCATGAATTCAAAGACACTTTTACAGAATAGTCTACTTTATACAGAGGTGGCAAACCCGATCCGGAGGGCAGGGTCTATAGATTTTCTACACGCATTTCACGGGCAGCTTGAGCTAAAAGAAACAATTAAAAAAGAAAAGACCAAAATATACAAAATAGTAAAAAACAACTTATAAAAGGAAATAACTGCACATTTATTGTCATATCTTTTAATACGGCCTGATCTATTTTCCTTTTATAAAATAAAACACAATTTATTAATTACAACTAATTAATTAACCCTTTTTCTTTTTCCTGCTACTGTTCCCTGAAGGAAGTTCCTCGCGATCCCTGACAACCTTGTCACGTGGTCATTGAGGTTTGACGTTTGCGTGTTGTTTTTTAGAGTGAGGGTCAGATGGCTGTTGTAATCCTGTATGTCACTGGTCGGATGTGGACAGTGGGCCTTAGTCTGGACATGAAGGGACAACAGTTTATGAGTTTCAAAAACCAATTTGTCGGAACTGTCAAGAACACTCTAAGATCAATAAATAATTGTGTTCAATCAAGTCAAAATAAACAAGAAAAACATTTTAAAAATACTTAATAAAAAAACAACTTATATTAAGTGTAATTCTATCAATTAGTTTGGCTCAGTCATGTGCCATTGACCTAGACTAAATATGTTTTGGTTTAGCTTTTACCTTTCTCATTGCGCTATGATCCTATCACTTGTCTGGACCAGTTGTGAAAGGGGGAGGGAAGATGGGGGTATCTTTGTGAATATTTACATGATCGTTTTTTGAATGCATAAAAAGAAATTATCACTTAGAACTCATAATTCCGCAAGGAGACGAATTCAGCTTATACCACCACATCTGTCAAGTACGATTTCTTTCCCTTGTTTAAGATACCAAACAGAATAATTAATTACCAATAGTTAATAAACTAATTGATAAATTGTATTTTTTTTCTTGTATTGTCAGGTGAAAGAAATAATTGTGAAAATTTTCAACTTGATCCGAGATTGGGTGTGGGAGAAATAACGTGTACACACTTTTTACCTGACAGACAGAGTGAGTTGATATAAGCGCTTTATAATAATGAAATAAGGTCTCTGATTACTTTAAAAAAAAACAGTACAGGTAGTTCTTGCAACTTTAAACTACCATTTAAGAAATATCATATCAGACATTTACTAATTACATATCTCGCCAGTTCTTGATCTTTTATAAAGATTTTACCTTTACGTACAAAAGGTCTGAAAGGGTAACTTTACTTTTTACCTGAAGGAGGATCATTATCAGTAAAGATTTAACTTTATGAGAAAAAAAGAATTAACATAAAAGAAAATGTTTTTAAAGCAATTCTTCCTATATCTGGTGACTATTTTGTAAGAGCTTCTCTCTCTCTGTGATTAACTAAGGAAAATGATTTTTTTTATTCCGCCTCCCATCTATCCTTGCCTCCCATGTCACTACCTTTCTCTCTATCTCTCTACCTCCCTACATCCCTCTCTACCTCCCTCTCTGCTTTCAACACTGTCCCAACAAAATCTAGTTACCCGTAGCCTCCCTAAGATTTTGGATTCCTCTAAGAACCTAACCCTAACCCTGTTGAGTAACCACTCCTGTGATTAGCCCTTAAGAAAATAATTGCTGAACTTATTGCACTAAAACGCTGAGATCAAATCTTTTTCTTCAACAGAAATGTAACGTAGAATTAATAAACAATCTCTGTCATCAATGGGGAAAAAAAACACCGCGAAGTCGATTCAACGTTTAGATGTAAATCTGTTCAAAGTTCAGCAACTCCTTCCATGCCAGGACTATTTAAAGGCAATAGGGGCCCACCTCTCTCTTGTGGCTTTGCTCATCCTGGGAAGAGACATAAGTATAATAGATCTTTTTTTATATGTTTATTCATTATAAATGATAAGATACGATACTTTCATTATAAATGATAAGATACGATACTTCTTGAAAGACACTAGGCCTACTATAAAATTTGATGCATATTTTGGATTCGCAGTCGGCTGCTAGAATGTTACCAAAAGACATTTACATTGTGGCCTGTTTGGCTCTTGTGATCAACACTCACTTCCTTGGGGCGGTAAGTTTTGTGTTTGTGTGGTTGTATAGTTTACTTGTAGTCTTGAACAAAACAAACAAATAGCTCTGACATCGGCATGTTTAAATCTATTTTTATATGGCTGGTTCTCATGTAATCAAGAAAATATTCTGAAATAATTAGAGTTATATACAAAGTAAATATAATTTTTTTTTTGTTCCTTTCAGATTGATTTAGACTTTGATCCAGCATTGGTAAATTCCTTTATTTACTTTTTACTTTTTTAGCGGCCCCCGAAAGGGGAAAAGACGCAATTAGTTTTGTGTGGTCTGTCCACCCTTCCCGTTTAGATCTCATAAACCAGAAAAGAGAGTGAAAATCCGACATCATAATATTTTAGACCCTTCAAAGTTATGCAACGGCTACTTATTTTCTTTTCTGAAAGCGAAAATTTTTATTTTTAAAATCAAGTAAGCTAGCAGTTTTTTTTTCATAAAAATATACCATTTTTACAACTATTCACTATTAATAGTAAAAAACACGGTAGATGACAATTTACAGTACATCTATGCAAACCTTGTAGATTGATTGTCAAAAATTATTTTTTTACAAATGTATTGCTAAGTTAGTTAAGTTTTGTCATACTTACTACTTCATTTACAAAAAGAAAGAGAAAAAATATATTTAATATGCATTTAAGTGGCATATAATTTAAAACAACAATTAATAAGTTTGTTCATATTATCACGTGAAGTGCAGGGCTGCTTCGCACTTTTGAAAAAGAGTCTGACCCTTTACAAAACAATTAGATCAATTAGATAATCATTATATGACATGAGTTAGGCCAGGTTCACATCTAACTTTACCTTCGCTTTCACCTATCCCTTAGTCTACTTTCTACTGTACCGTTTGGACACCACATGAGATCGGTCAACTTTCTTTATCCACTCTTTTCACATTTGCCTTTGAATGCAGTTCATTATGATATTCTTTCTGAGAATATTGAAACTTGTCTTTTTACTTGCCTAGGTCGTTTCTACACAAACTGTCTTTGTAATTTTGTTGTGGTTTACATTTCTAAATGTCATTAGATCATGAGTTTTCTTAGGTCATATAAATAAATTTAAATTTACTATTAGTAAAATTATAAATAAATAGTCATTACCACCGGCTACGCCCGTTGATTGGTGCCCAGGATATACACTGATTGTTTGGATCAGTTCACCACCTCCTCATTTTCTTTTATTCTTTTTTCTACTTTCAATGAAACGGTGGAACTCCCCCTACCCCTCTTTTTTTTTTTTATTTTCATTTTCTCATCTTTTCGCTTTCCCACATAAGTTTTTTGGCAGGAACACCCTAACCCATCCTCTTTTTTTTCCCTTTTCAATGAAAAATAAATAATTTCGTCACATACCAATAATTATACTTTGGGTCGATACATTCTAGTATCTGTTACGTTCAACTGGACATGCCCACTTTATATCGCCCCCCCCTCCCCGTCAACATACTTACTTTTGCCCCGGGGAATTCTAGTCTGACTAACCGGGATGGGGTAAAAACAAAGGTCAGACTAGATGCTAGTTGTGTTGATTTTCAATACATTAATAATAGTCGACCGGCGGCGTAGCATGCGCCGCTATTTTGTAAGTTAGCAATTAATAATAAAGAATCAAGATCATGATGACCTACAAGACCAGAAATATTTTTAGGTGTGTTGTGTAAATAGTACATAAGTATTACATCAGTCCAAGGAAGGAAGGCATCTTTAGTTATTGAACAGCAGGCAACTAAACATGCATAATCAAATGTCCCATAATAATAATAATAATAATAATAATAATATAGCCACGCACGACTCTTATGTTTGAAAGATACTCTGAGACAGAAAGCTAAACTAAAGGGAGCTAGGTTAAAGCGCTACAACGAAACCACCAAAAGAAAGGAGCATAACGCTTTATTTCAGCACACGAGAAAACAGTTCTTCCGTAAACTAGCTGATAATGGTGCTGACAAAATTCAAACCATTGATAGCACTAAACACGGCTCCTTTACCGACTACTGGGCGGCGCTTTGGTCCGACCCGCTACATTACAATGTGCAGGCTGACTGGATCGAGGAAATCCAAACTAAAAACAACCTAATACCAGAAATGCCTGATGAGGATTTCACAGCTGAGGAAGTCTCCGCAGCTATTTCAAAAACCCACAACTGGACTGCTCCTGGACCGGACAATATACACAACTTTTGGCTGAAAAAACTTACAGCCGTACATGCACCACTAACATCAAGTTTTAACGAGCTAATATCAGAACCGTCTTCAATGCTATTAGAACTCACTGAAGGGAGAACATCTCTCCTCCCCAAAAAAGGGGATCCGAACCAACCATCAAACTATCGCCCTATCACTTGTCTGTCAGTGGTGTATAAACTATTAACTTCACTTTTAAAAAGTAAAATGTATAAATTTTGTTCTGCCCATAAGCTACTAGCAGATGAACAACAAGGTTGCATTGAGAGTCGATGGGCTGTAAAGTACAGCTAACTATAGATGGTATTATATTGCATCAAGCTAATAGAAGAAAGAGAAATTTACACATGTGTTACATCGACTACAAAAAAGCTTTCGACTCAGTTCCGCATGATTGGCTTTTAAAAACCCTGGACATTCATAGAATCAACCCAAGAATAAAACAACTGTTGAAAGTCTGTATGAATAATTGGAAGATAAACCTGCACCTAAATCGTGATAAACTAGGTTCTGTGCACATAAGAAGAGGTATATACCAGGGTGACTCACTATCTCCACTCTGGTTCTGCCTAGCGATTAATCCTCTATCTACATTACTCCAAGACTCTACAAACGGTTTTAGGGTTGACACTAAATGTACAAAATGTGTGTCCCACTTATTATACATGGATGATCTAAAGCTATATGCAGAAACCGAGCAAAAATTACACACCTTAATCAAAACGGTAAAATGCTTTAGTGACGATATCTGTATGTCTTTTGGTCTGGATAAGTGTGGCATCATAAGCATTAAAAAGGGCAAGGCAACGAACACCAACATTGCATTTGAAGGCATCGAGGAATTGAACTCTGCCTCTCTTTATAAATATCTTGGAATAAACCAGAATGCCAAAATAAACCATAAGAAATTAAAAGAGGACTTTCTTGGCAAATATAGGCAAAGAGTTAATAAAATCCTCAGCACCAAACTGTCTGGCAGTAATCTCATCACTGCAATTAACAGCTGGGCCGTCCCTGTGCTCCTTTACACGTTCGGTGTGATCAAATGGACTGACACCGACCTACATGACATTGACAGACTCACTAGAAAATTACTAACCAAGTTTCGATGCCTACACCCCAAGTTCTCCACCATAAGGTTATACCTGCCCAGGAAGGATGGGGGTCGTGGATTGCAGAACATCTTCAAATTGTGTAAGATGCAAGTTTTAAAAGTACGATCAAAACTGCTCGCCTCCAGCAACAAATTAGTTTCCTTCCTACGGAAATACGACTCCGATGCAACCCCTCTGAACCTACACAATTCTGATGTCAATATCGGTTTGGACGACGTAGGGCATGAGATTCGCCAATGGGAAGAAAAAACACTCCACGGAAAATTTCCGGCTTCATTACATGGGGACAACATCGACAAGGCTGCTTCCTTAACATGGCTCAAAGCAGGTCATCTCTACCCTGAAACAGAAGGCTTTGTCACAGCAATACAGGACAGAGTAATCAGGACAAAAAATTACGAGAAGCATATCCTGAAACTCAATGTTGTCGACAAATGTCGAAAATGTGGAAATGTGGGCGAGTCGATTGAACACATTATGGCAGGATGTCCAGCCCTATCAGAATCAGCCTACCTAGGTCGCCATAACCAAGTTGCAAAGTTAATACACCAACACCTGGCTTTGACGTACAAATTGATCGATAAGGACACTCCCCCTTATTATAAATACTCTCCGCAAGAGGTTCTCGAGTCTACTGATCATCTGCTGTACTGGGATAGGCCTATTCTGACCGACAAAACGGTAGATTTCAATCGCCCGGATCTGCTGTTCATCGATAAAAAAGAAAAAACCGCTACCATTATCGATATCGCCGTACCACTGTCTCATAATTTAAGAAAAACTGAGATAGAAAAACAAAGAAAATATGGGAACCTAGGCTTGGAGATTAAGCGTCTATGGAAATTGTCCAAAATAACAATATACCCCATTGTTATATCAACCGAGGGGATAATAACAACTGACCTCACAGACACCTTCAAGGCCCTTAACATTCCTAGGAAAATCTCCGTTGCCTGTCAGAGGGCGGTACTGCTACAGACCTGCCACATCACCAGAAAATTCCTCAGTGGAAACTGTTAAAGGGACTACGATGAATTTTGTTTCTCTTTAGCGAAACTCGACCCTGGCAGCGCCAGAGAATGACTACTCGTTCATTTCTAACATAATAATAATAATAATAATAATAATAATAATAATACAGTGCATTTAGAAACTGAGCATGTCTCAAGTATTCAAAATACTATCAAAATTCAACCCCTTTGTAAAGAGCTTATCTCCTTCCTTGGTAAATCCGACTCTAAAGCAACCTTACTTACATTTAAAAAAAACTGGTTAGGATACGTTGTTTTTTGTTTTATTTGTACTGCGTCTAAAAGGAAATTAAAAATATGTTGGGAAAAAAGAAATTATTTGATTTCAAAATACGGAATTTAAATTATGTGCTACTTTTTATGCTTAATATTTAGATTGCCGCCTTTTGAGGGAAATATCGAAAATAAAAATTCAAAGGTTTGATAGAAGCTTGCGGTTTTTCACGGTCAAGTTGTGAATCAATCAAAACAGGTTCTTAGTAAGCAGATATTAGGTTACAGGAATCTGATTACGAAAGTTCATGCTGATCCGTACGTCAGTTTAAGAAATCTCATAATCAATCAGTCAGTTAGTGAGTGGTAACTTAAAATATAATACAGATTTACTATTCGACCGGCGGCGAAGCATACGCCACTATTTTGCAGGGCCGGCCTTAAGCGCCTGCAACCTATGCGACCGTAGTGGGCCCCGCACTTTCATAGGACCCGCACTTTTCATAGTGTCCGCTCTAATTCAAGGTGTAGAAATTATAAAATTAAATCATTTTATAACTTAAAACAGATTTCCCGCGCCCTCCTGTTGATTTACCAGGAGCTCCTGGAAATCTCCCGAAATTACAAAATATACGAAAACGTCCTTAAAATATACGGAAATATATAGACAAAAAATGTCATTTTGGGGTGTCATTCAATACGGAAAACGCCAATCTTACGCGCGACATTATGCATTAGCCATAATTGTGTGATCTGGTGAAAGAAGCTTCTCGCGCCTCAAACTAATCAAGAATTACTTAAGGTCAACAATTCTCAAAGATAGATTGAAACATTTGGTAATTCTTGCTATTGAGTGTGATCTATGTAAGAAACAGAATTCTTATGATATACTGTATGACTTCGCTACACGCAAGGCTCGTAAAGTAATTCTGTAAGTAGTAAAGAAGGAATAAAATGCAAAGACGAATGTATATTCTAATACAAATTCTTAAATTTCACTTATTATTCGTTTCGCATAGGGCCCCACAATGGGTAAGTCCGCCCTGCTATTTATATATATAAATACATAGTAGATTACTTAGATTAGTTCCTAGTCCAAACCTCCCGCTGGACAAAGGGGGATGTGAGCGGGCAGAGTTTGATACATTTAAACGACAGTCTATCGCGCAGCCAGTCATCCTTAGTATGAACACTAATCTTGTTTTCTCGTGGACTATACACAGAAATAAGAGAGTGATCTTTCCTTTACTCCTTACTACTCGTTTAAACTGTTGAGGGCAGAAGAGAATTATATATATAGATACTTTATATAGTAATGTGTCTCGTGTTGTGTATTTCAGAGACTACCTGCATCTAGATTCGTAAGTAATTTAGCTTTATTATACAAGCTTCTTAATAGATATAGGAAACAGTTTTTGTCACGAGTTTTTTTCTAAAACCATCTCAGAAAACTTTAATAATCGCTTTGTTTAGAAAATTGTTTTCAAAGAAGCTATTTAAAAAAAATAACAACTCAGGTTATCTTCCAGTTTATACGATGACTTTATTACAAGTTCTTCAAATATCTTTTGTGCAAATTCCACAAATATAATATTAACAGTATAGGTCCGTATAGGTCAGTATAGAGGAACTACGGTTGGAAAAAGAGCAGGAAGGACCCCCCCCCCGGTAGTGTTCTGGCATAAGTAAATGTCCATATCAGACCTTGCGATCTATAGGGGAGATGATATGGAGGTCATCTGTTTCTTTGGCCAACTGTTAACGAGCAGACCAGCCGCTTTTACTTTCCCCAATTAAAATCAGGTACCCACTAAAGTTAGGTGGACTCAGGGGCGCCCTATAAATCCCAGTTTTCACTAAGATTCGAACCCAGTACCCCAGGTTCGTAATCCAAGCACTTAACACTTAGCCACCGCGCCACTGTTCTGGCATAAAGCCTGTATTAATTAAAGAAAAGGATATATATTTAGACTCAATTAGGAATGAAAGTCCATTAACGTCCATACCTTACAAGTTACAACTCCTTCTCTGCGTTGAAGAGCTATCCAAGCAACACACGCTTCTATTTTTAGCTTTTTCAAATTCCCGCTGTAAGCGAAGTATTCAATTAGTCTGCTCACTACATGGTTAAGTGAAACAGAATTTTTTTTTTCAAAAGACTTTTACTGTATATCTTTTCAATATTTTTGTATCCACAGTTTGATACTGGGATAACAGAGGTAATTTTCACATTAATTGCTAACTGTTAATTTAAATGTTAATGTTTTTTTTTTTATGATTTTAGACCTCACACTTTCTAGCATATTTACAATTACTAGGTTTTTTGTGTTAAGAAATCTATATTTATTGAAGCAGACGTGATCAGTGTTACACAAGAAATCTGACAATGAGCCTATTAATGTCTCTTAATTAGAGTCACTACTGTTGACATGCTGAGATCATAAATGACATCATAGTTACGTTATTAGAGAGCTTATAATTAAGATCTATAGTAGATCTATCTATCTATCTGTCTGTCTGTCTGTCTATTTTGCTATAACTGTTTCTCTTTATTTTTCTTTCATCTCTCGGATATAGACACCACCAGCTACAACTTCTGTAAGTAATAAAAATACTTACAATACTAAATATAATAGATATTATCAATGATCAACCAATTAATCAATCAATTAATCAATTATCTATCTATGCTATAAATGTTTTCTGTTCATGCCTCTTATTTCTTTGACACAGACAGCACCAGCTACGACTTCTGTAAGTATTGGAAATGCTAAAAAAAATATTAAATAATAATATTATTTAAAATTTAAATATATATTTATCAATAGAATTGTCTACCCCTGTGTCTCTTTCTCTCATTCTCTTTGATTCATTTTTACAATACCTCTATTCAACTAGTACTTTCATGGAATCTGGAACATGATTTGAACCCGGACAGTTGATGTATATCGTGGGAAATATAACTAATATCTCTTTGGCCACAATAAGAGAACTCTAGTTTAACCGCTTTAAGTTTTTTTAAGGTAGAAAAAAAATAAATTTGGCAAGTAAACAAGAAACTAATTATCTTGAACGGACCATGCGTCTCGGGTGTTTGAATTCTTCATTGAAGAGTTGAATAAATTAATATTCAGTGAAATAGTTTCCATTGTCTTCTAAGTCTAGATCTAAAGGCTTATCATCCGAATTTGAATAAAGTCTAGTAAGTTTATGCATTTACATAACAGGAATTTTTTCTCGCGGGGGTTGAGGGGTAGGGTAAAAATAATTCTGTAGCTCTGACATTCATTAGTTATTCAGAGCAAAATAATCGCTATATAACTTGTATGATTGAATGATTTTTTTTTTTTTTTTGCATAGGCTACACAATAAATAAATGAAATATGTTGGAAAAGAATATTGCTCTTCTCAGTACTAGTTCAGTCACCGAGAACTTGACATCATTGTTTAAATACATTATCAAAATTAGTATAAGAATAGGCCTGTTTATATTTCAACTTTAATTTGTTTCTTTTATGGTCAGACTCCGGCGACCACGACTACTGTGGATGTAAGTACAAAGCATATTTAAATAAAATAAGAATTAAAACGTTTTCGCAAATATTTTCTCTGTATTATTTCATTTTGTTTTGTACTGCAACATTGTAATCAAAACCAAAACGTTCTATTTATAGCTTTTTTAAATTTACTCTTATTTTATTTTTTAGCGGCCCCCGTAAGGAGAAAAGACGCTATTAGTTTTGTGAGGCCTGCCTGTCCGTCCGTCCATCCCGTTTATATCTCAGAAACTAGAGAAAATGAAAATCGGACATCATGATATTTTAGATTATTCAAAGTTCTGGTGCAACGGCTCCTTTTTTATTTCCGAAAGTGAACCATCTAATTTTTAAAATTATATATCAAAGCAGATTTAAAAAAAAATACTTCAGGGGAGGTAACTTTTCTTTTAAAAAGTCATGGATTTCTTCATTAATAACTCAAGTTTCATTCATAGATTCGAGCATTGGTACAAAAAATTTGCATCTAAGGTCACAATGGTAAAAGTGTCAATGGTTCTTTATAAAATATATTTTCCATTTATTAATTAATTCATTGAATAAAATACTGATTCAAATGTTTTAATAAAGAATTCTGATAAGAACTTCGTTTTAGTTATAAGTTTAAAAAATAACGAACTACTTTTATAGCGCACAGTTTTGACATATCCTCATTATAGGGGCCTACACTTGACAGTTTAAATAAGACTAAATAGAGCCCAGATCTATATATATTTATAATAAATGTAGGCCTATTAATAATTTGAGCAAAATTTTAATTATTAGGGCAATAAGTTATCTTCTGACAGCATTGGTGTGCAGATGTATTTATTATGTAAACAATAGTATCGGATACGAACAGGCTCGGAACAGCATAGTACACCATTAGTAATGGCATTACCCGGTAACAAAAGGCCTACTATTCATAATCATTACATTGGTCTAGGTCTAGGTCTAGTAATTTTAAGATTAAACGTGTAAATTCATGCGAGTTATAGTCTAGATATAGTAGTTTATATATCAATATTCTATATCAAGATTCTATATCTAGTTCTAGATCTAGATCTAGATCTAGACTTAGATCTAGATCTAGACTTAGATCTAGTTCTAGACTTAGATCTAGTTCTAGACCTAGACTTCGATCTTAAATCTAGATTTAGATCTAAAACTAGGTCTAGATCTAGCTAGATCTATGTCTAGTTTGTATGACAAATGATAATGCAGTATCGTCTGCCAGATCTATCATTTCATGTATTTATGTGTTGCTTGAGAGAAAGAGAGAGAGAAGGAGAGACAGAGTGAGGTAGAATAATGAGGGTGGAGAAACAACAACTGAGAGAGCTTGTACAACAGAGATAGAGAAAGAAAGAGAGAGGCGATGAAAGAGTTTCTAAAAGAATAAAAAAAGCAAGCAATAAAATGATAATAATGGTGTGTTAGAAAAAAAAAGACTGTCAGAGATAAGAGGAAGAAATATTTGTTTTAAGTGTTTGTAAGAGAGAAAGAGAGAGAGAGAAAGAGAGAGAAAGTGAGAAGTGAGAAAGAGAGAGAGACGAAGTATAAGTGAAAACAAAAATAAACAAAAAGTGAAGTATTGAATTAGTGACAAAGTGAAGTATTGAATTAGTGACAAAGTGAATTAAGAAGCGAACTTTAAATAGAGAGTGAAAGAATGAATCAAAACCTAAAAGTGAATCTAAGAAAATGTTTTTACTATTTTCAGAGAACTAAATACTCAAAAGTAGTAAGTGTTCTATGTTAATTTTAATTCTTGTGTCTATTTAAATGAAAATAATGAAATCTAACTATTTCGTTAATTTGTAGTTTGAATATATTCATTCAAATTTGATCATAAAATTATAAATGTCGACGTTATCTATCTATCTATTTATCCATCCATCCATCCTTCCATCCATCCGTCCATTCATTCATCTATCCATCCATCCATCCAACCATCCATCCATCCATCTATCTATCTATCTATCTATCTATCTATCTATCTATCTATCTATCTATCTATCTATCTATCTATCTATCTATCTATCTATCTATCTATCTATCTATCTATCTATCTATCTATCTATCTATCTATCTATCTATCTATCTATCTATCTATCAATTATCTATCTAATCTATCTATCAAATCTATCTATCTATCAATTATCTATCTAATCTATCTATCTTATCTTATCTATCAATTATCTATTTATGTTATAATTATTTTCTGTTCATTTGTCTCTTATCTCTTTGACACAGACACCACCAGCTACGACTTCTGTAAGTATTGGAAATACTCACAAAAATAAGTAAATTAAATACAGTATTATTTAAATGTATCTATCTATCTATCTATCTATCTATCTATCTATCTATCTATCTATCTATCTATCTATCTATCTATCTATCTATCTATCTGTCTATCTATCTATCTATCCATTCATCCAACCATCCATCCATCCATCCATCCATCCATCCATCCATCCATCTATCTATCTATCTATCTATCTATCTATCTATCTATCTATCTATCTATCTATCTATCTATCTATCTATCTATCTATCTATCTATCTATCTATCTATCTATCTATCTATATTTTTTGTTCATTTGTCTCTCTGACACAGACACCACCAGCTACGACTTCTGTAAGTATTGGAAATACTCACAAAAAATATGTAAATTAAATATAGTATTATTTAAATTTAAATAAATATTTATCAACAGAATTGTCTACCTTTTCTCTCATTCTCTATGACTCTTTCGACAATACCTCTATTCAACTCGTACCTTTATGGAACATGAAACATGAGTTGAACCTGGACACGAATCTCGAAAACGGCTCCTATAAGTTTGACAATTGTTGTATATCGTTGGGAAAAAAATCTCTTTGGCCAGAACTCAATAATAATCGTTTTAAGTTTATAAAGGAAAAAAAATAAATTTGGCTAGTAAACAAGAAAATAATTATTTTGAAAGGACCATGCCTCTTTTGGATATTTCCCAATGTTAGCATTATTCAATAAATTCATTTAATAAATTAATATTCAGTAAAACTAATGCTCCCCGTCTTCTAAGTCTATCTATCTATATCTAGTTTGTGAGTTTATGTCATACTAAATCATATTTTAAATGTTGTTTTTTCTGTAGACTCAGAAGCCAGCATCAAACATAACTGTAAGTACTATTTTATATACATATTCCTAAAAACCCGTACATAGGTATACTAACTAAATAACCTACCACTAATTCTTCTACTTGCCTTGGACTAAAAATGCATACGAAAATTTATCCTGATATTACTAGCTTTAGGTGTAGAACAAGTAAATTATTTTCATGATACAAACTCCAGCAGTTAAATTTACTGAAAACGATTTTTTTATTCGTAATTTCAACGCAATATATATCTGTAGAGCAGACATATTAAAAAGTACAAGATAAAACTTCCGTTTTTAAGCTCTATTTCAGCTCTTTATGTGCATACAATGTAATCATCTATCTATCTATCTATCTATCTATCTATCTATCTATCTATCTATCTATCTATCTATCTATCTATCTATCTATCTATCTATCTATCTATCTATCTATCTATCTAACAAACCAGCATTTCTCTCATTTATCCATTAATTCATTTATTATCCATCTGTTTAAACATAATATATCAATCAGACAATCAATCAATCAATGTATGTATGTATCTAGAATATCCAGTATATCTACCTATATATGGCTATGTTTATGTTATAAGAGCCGTGTCCAAAACTTTTGTGTCGCCTGCATTTATATTTTAATTCTTTGAAAGAGCCGAAATGTCATTAGAAATGTTAAAAAAAAACAAAAAAACAAAGTTTATATTCAGCGTACTTGTATCCCTTAGTTTGGATCAGCCATGTTATTAACTGTGTAACATATCTAGACTAACAATAAAAAATGATTTATAAAAAATAAATTTAAAAAAAAACCTGAATCGGAACTCATTGCTCAAGCCTTCTCAGGCTTCTTAAGGTAGTGGAGAACTTATGAACATAGAAGATTATATAGTTATCTATTGTTCCTTTAGTCTCGTTCTAGTTTTACAAAGTTTATATCCATTCAATCCGTCTGTCTCTCTGGTCAAAAGTTTGTACTCGTTATTTCTCCCACAATCTCAGATCAAGCTGAAATTTTGCACAATTATTTCTTGTACCTGATAATAGAATTGGTAATATTTTTTTTTTGGTATCTAGGGAAAGAAATTGTAGCCTACTTGACTGAAGTGGTGGTATAGGCTTCATTATTCCCCTTTATAACTTTTCTACCGATAGGTCATTATTTATAATTCTTCATACAATCTGATTCTAGGTTATGATTGTTAACATTATTTGTTTGTCAATCGTTTTCCTTTTTTTTTTGTAACAGGCTCATTCCATTCTCTCATTGATCTTCAATGTAAGTATATTTATCTATTTTGTAATATATATATATATATATATATATATATATATATATATATATATATATATATATATATATATATATATATTGTTACGAATCTCACTATCCAGGCTCTCTGCAAACTGCACCATACACCACCAACTTAAAGAACTTGACAACTCAGGGCTCCAAAGTAACGTAACACTTTAATAGTTTAATAAGTAACAGCCAATACTGTACAATTGGCAACACGTACACTGTACAAATATCTCTCCGATAACACCGTACCGCCGTATCAACTCTTGCACTGGCCTCTCAGTCTCGTTCCGGGCTTGCACTGGGTTCAACAGTTCAGGACTGACTTCACACATTAGGCTCGTTGTGTCGGACTCGATCGCAGACCAAGATCAAGACGCCGTTCGTCTCAACTGTACTTGATAGTACTCCGCACTGAACCGTCGTAATGCTCCGTACAGAACCACACCGCTGAACTGTGCTGTAGTCGAGCGTGTTCTGAACTCTTGTCGTGAACCTCCTTTCTGAACCTTGCTGTATTGAGCCCCTTTTCTCAACCGTCTTGACTGCGACTCCTCCGCTCTTATATAGGGTCCCTACTGGCCTTCTCGAACCGGACAGAACGCCGCTCGACGTTTCTTGGTGGTCAGATGACTACAACTCTCGTGACGCTCCTGAGCTCTGTTCACGACGTCGATCCTTCCGGAACCGTCCTGTTGACACTCGACTCGGCTAACCGTCGTAACTCGTCACGGTTGACCGCTCGTCTAGCGCTGGCCTGGGGCGATTTGCGTCGGCTGACTACACACACAATACTACCTCCATTTGTGCCACCACCAGGTTTATAACAATATATATATATAAAGTGTTTAAATCAATGACCAACTTTTATTTTTGTCAAAGTTTTAAATGTTTATCTTAGCTAATATCTTAATAGAGCACTCCAATACAAAACTTCTAACTAAACATGTTAACAGCAATTATAGCCCAAATAGCCTATTGAATGTTCCATTTCATCTCTCATCGTCTTCCATTCTCTTATTTTACAAAGCTTATATAAACTCTGTCTGTCTGTCTGGTAAAAAGTTTGAACACATTTTTTCTCCCATTTCCCATTCTCGGATAAAGTTGAAACTTTACGCAATTATTAATTGAACATGACAAGACATGAATCATTAAAAAAAATTAAACGATTAGTTAATTAATTGTTGGTGATTAATTATTCTTCACTTATATCTCACTCATATCACAAAGTTCACTACTTGACTTCATATAAACATGTTTCATCAAAACCACTACTTGACTTCATATAAACATGTTTCATCAAAACCACTACTTGACTTCATATAAACATGTTTCATCAAAACCACTACTTGACTTCATATAAACATGTTTCATCAAAACCACTACTTGACTTCATATAAACATGTTTAAATCAAAACCACTACTTGACTTCATATAAACATGTTTCATCAAAACCACTACTTGACTTCATATAAACATGTTTCATCAAAACCACTACTTGACTTCATATAAACATGTTTCATCAAAACCACTACTTGACTTCATATAAACATGTTTAAATCAAAACCACTACTTGACTTCATATTAACATGTTTAAATCAAAACCACTACTTGACTTCAACTGTTAATTCACCTTGCTGCAACAACTTACCACCACAAACTATTTTGTTTCGACCTCTGTACTTGACTGACTTACTGTACTTGACTGACTTACATTACCTGACTTACTGTATTTGTCTAGCATACTGTACTTGTCTAGCTTACTGTACTTGACTGACTTACTGTACTTGACTGACTTACTGTACTTGACTGACTTACTGTACTTGACTGACTCTCCTAGCTAACTAAACGTTCCATCTCCCCTTCGACCTTCCTTCCTGTCCTGCCTAACTCATGTTCACTGTTTACATTTTCACGCTCTGTGTTCACAAAATTCACCAAAGTAAAAGAAGGCCAGAATACGATATCTATTGTTCCCGTGACACCAACATATCGAGATTTAAAGTATGATCTTATTTGTACCTGATCTGCATTTTCTCCACTCGGGTCTATATTCTATATCAATTTAGTTGGACCGTTTATGTCTGAGGTTTACAGTTTTGTTTGGAAGTATTTGATGACTTCAATAACGATCCCTGTCAGTTCAGCAAAAGTAGAGATTGGAAACGAACCGAACCCGAACCGACCGAACCTAACCCGAAACGAACGAACCCGAACCGACCGAACCCGAACTTTAAAACTGATCGGTACGAACCGAACGAGCTGTCCTTACCTTGACCGAACTGAATCAAAGATTTTGCAATATTTTTTTTGGTAAGAAAAAAAACAACTTAGTTTCAATGGACCTCATTCACCAATCGTAAACAAACAACATTTTGCCACGTGATTCTATATATCTTCTATACAAATTATGTAATCCATAAAGGCTGTCACGTGATACGTTTTTTTTTTCATTGTTTTATCAATATTATGACTTGGCTAAATGTGTTTATTTACGATTGGTGAATGAGGTTCTTTAGATGATTTGACAATTATTTTTAATTTTTGCAAAACTCAGCTGAATCAATTTGGAGCGTCTTCTTCTACTTCACCGCGAATGGTACCGTAACATTTAATATGTGTGTGTGTTCATGGCATGGGAGAGTCGAAGAAACGAAAAGTAGATGTAGAAACTACCAGGAAAAGTTGGACAGATCTTTGGCTTGTAATGGAGCATGAAACTAAGCCAATATGTTTTGTATTGGTGTAGAGATGTTTGTGGACGTTCTTAAAGAGCGTAACTTTAAACAGCATTTATAAAATGAGTCGGCGCCAGTCGGCGGTAAGGGCATGGTACAGAGTTACTCACATTTTAAGTAGTGAACTGAAGCTTTTTTTTTTCCACAAGCGGGGAATGCTTTAGAAGGGGTTACTATCAGTGATGGAAGAAATGTGTCATGGAAATAAGAATGGACTTGAAGCCGCCACTCTTTTTCGCATAACAATTAGAACTCTCAATTAAAAACTAAGAGATAGAGCAGAAGAGCTGGAAATGTTTACCTACTATGAGTAACATGCACTGGGGCCACCACTGGCAAAGAATCTGTTCTAAGTAGTTAGACATCATGGAAGAGGAGGCTTCTTTTCTTTGGTAGAAATTAGTGGGAGTGACTTCTGATACTGCCAGAAGTATGGCTGGATGACATCACAAACTTGCAGCAAGAGTTATATAAATTGTCAGGTCAAACGAAACATCTGTGGCAAGAAGTTGAATCAGGCTGACATAAGAGGCTTCGAAACGAAATTGCAACTCTTCATTTAGCAGGCGGAAAGCGGCGAAACCAATGTTATCCCATGAATTAGTGTAAATATTATATTTACGTGGGAGGCGCGGTGGCTGAGGGGTAAAGCACTTGGCTTGCGATCCGAGGGGGTCCCATGATAGAATCCTGGTGAAGACTGAAAGCTTTAAATTAGGGATTCGCCTCCGAGTCCAACAAACTCTAATGGGTACCAGACGTTAGTTGGGGAAAAGTAAAGGCGGTTTGTTGTTGTGATAGTTACATGACACCCTCGTTAGCTGTGGACCACGGAAATAGATGATCTTTACATCATTTGCCCTATAGATCGTAAGGTCTAAAAGGGAAACTTTACAAAATATATATATCTACAGGTTTCTAATAAAAGTCTTTTATTTTTTTAATATATTTTTAAAATCTTGTATGTGGCCCGCGACACGAGTGTAGAAATTAAAATGGCCCACCGGCCGAATAAAGTTTCACATTGCTTTTTTTATCTAAGTAATAATTGAATTAAATTTTATTATATGTAAATAATTTTTTTATTACCTAATTCCATAACATCCAACCGACCCGAACTATACTCGTCATCGAACCGAACTTAAATCTGACCGAACTGAACCGAACTCGAACTTTAAATGTTGGGTTCGATTCCCATCTCTAAGTAAAAGAGTTATTCGAATGTTTGTTTCCTTTCGTAAAGTAGCTAGAAGTTATGAATAATCGGGCATTGTGGTATCGGTTTGTGTTTAAGTTCAATGAAACAAATATTGTAAGAGAGAGAGAGAGAGAGAAAGTGAGAGAGAAAGAGAGAGAGAGAGAGAGAGAGAGAGAGAGAGAGAGAGAGAGAGAGAGAGAGAGACTGAAGAAGAAGACTAAGAAGCAAGTAGCTTGAAAGAGAAATGAAGTCGCTTTTATTCGTTCTGATTTTTTTTCTTTTATTACAATTTTTTTCCTCAACAGACAAACGTTGCTTCCACTGTAAGTAATAATTACATTTATAATTAAAATAATAAAGCGAATCTCTGTGAGTACGATTATTAAAGAGGAGTTCATTTGTGTGTATGTGATGCCTGCGCTGAATGTGGCAAAACATGTAGGTCACAGCTGGGGCTGAGTAGCCACGGAAAATATTTCATTCCTCATTAATATTTGGACTCAGAGAGAAGCCTTATTATTATTATTATTATTATTATGTTAGAAATGAACAAGTAGTCATTCTCTGGCACTGCCAGGGTCGAGTTTCGCTAAAGAGAAACAAAATTCATCGTAGTCCCTTTAACAGTTTCCACTGAGGAATTTTCTGGTGATGTGGCAGGTCTGCAGCAGTACCGCCCTCTGACAGGCAACGAAGATGTTCCTAGGAATGTTAAGGGCCTTGAAGGTGTCTGTGAGGTCAGTTGTTATTATCCCCTCGGTTGATATAACAATGGGGTATATTGTTATTTTGGACAATTTCCATAGACGCTTAATCTCCAAGCCTAGGTTCCCATATTTTCTTTGTTTTTCTATCTCAGTTTTTCTCAAATTATGAGACAGTGGTACGGCGATATCGATAATGGTAGCGGTTTTTTCTTTTTTATCAATGAACAGCAGATCCGGGCGATTGAAATCTACCGTTTTGTCGGTCAGAATAGGCCTGTCCCAGTACAGCAGATGTTCAGTAGACTCGAGAACCTCTTGCGGAGAGTATTTATAATAAGGGGGAGTGTCCTTACCGATCAATTTGTACGTCAAAGCCAGGTGTTGGTGTATTAACTTTGCAACTTAGTTATGGCGACCTAGGTAGGCTGATTCTGATAGGGCTGGACATCCTGCCATAATGTGTTCAATCGACTCGCCCACATTTCCACATTTTCGGCATTTGTCAACAACATTGAGTTTCAGGATATGCTTCTCGTAATTTTTTGTCCTGATTACTCTGTCCTGTATTGCTGTAACAAAGCCTTCTGTTTCAGGGTAGAGATGACCTGCTTTGAGCCATGTTAAGGAAGCAGCCTTGTCGATGTTGTCCCCATGTAATGAAGCCGGAAATTTTCCGTGGAGTGTTTTTTCTTCCCATTGGCGAATCTCATGCCCTGCGTCGTCCAAACCGATATTGACATCAGCATTGTGTAGGTTCAGAGGGGTTGCATCGGAGTCGTATTTCCGTAGGAAGGAAACTAATTTGTTGCTGGAGGCGAGCAGTTTTGATCGTATTTTTATAACTTGCATCTTACACAATTTGAAGATGTTCTGCAATCCACGACCCCCATCCTTCCTGGGCAGGTATAACCTTATGGTGGAGGACTTGGGGTGTAGGCATCGAAACTTGGTTAGTAATTTTCTAGTGAGTCTGTCAATGTCATGTAGGTCGGTGTCAGTCCATTTGATCACACCGAACGTGTAAAGGAACACAGGGACGGCCCAGCTGTTTATTGCAGTGATGAGATTACTGCCAGACAGTTTGGTGTTGAGGATTTTATTAACTCTTTGCCTATATTTGCCAAGAAAGTCCTCTTTTAATTTCTTATGGTTTATCTTGGCATTCTGGTTTATTCCAAGATATTTATAAATAGAGGCGGAGTTCAATTCCTCGATGCCTTCAAATTCAATGTTTGTGTTCGTTGCCTTGCCCTTTTTAATGCTTATGATGCCACACTTATCCAGGCCAAAAGACATACAGATATCGTCACTAAAGCATTTTACCGTTTTGATTAAGGTGTGTAATTTTTGCTCGGTTTCTGCATATAGTTTTAGATCATCCATGTATAATAAGTGGGACACACATTTTGTACATTTAGTGTCAACCCTAAAACCGTTTGTAGAGTCTTGGAGTAATGTAGATAGAGGATTAATCGCTAGGCAGAACCAGAGTGGAGATAGTGAGTCACCCTGGTATATACCTCTTCTTATGTGCACAGAACCTAGTTTATCACGATTAAGGTGCAGATTTATCTTCCAATTATTCATACAGACTTTCAATAGTTGTTTTATTCTTGGGTTGATTCTATGAATGTCCAGGGTTTTTAAAAGCCAATCATGCGGAACTGAGTCGAAAGCTTTTTTGTAGTCGATGTAACACATGTGTAAATTTCTCTTTCTTCTGTTAGCTTGATGCAATATAATACCATCTATAGTTAGCTGTACTTTACAGCCCATCGACTCTTCAATGCAACCTTGTTGTTCATCTGCTAGTAGCTTATGGGCAGAACAAAATTTATACATTTTACTTTTTAAAAGTGAAGTTAATAGTTTATACACCACTGACAGACAAGTGATAGGGCGATAGTTTGATGGTTGGTTCGGATCCCCTTTTTTGGGGAGGAGAGATGTTCTCCCTTCAGTGAGTTCTAACAGCATTGAAGACGGTTCTGAAATTAGCTCGTTAAAACTTGATGTTAGTGGTGCATGTACGGCTGTAAGTTTTTTCAGCCAAAAGTTGTGTATATTGTCCGGTCCAGGAGCAGTCCAGTTGTGGGTTTTTGAAATAGCTGCGGAGACTTCCTCAGCTGTGAAATCCTCATCAGGCATTTCTGGTATTAGGTTGTTTTTAGTTTGGATTTCCTCGATCCAGTCAGCCTGCACATTGTAATGTAGCGGGTCGGACCAAAGCGCCGCCCAGTAGTCGGTAAAGGAGCCGTGTTTAGTGCTATCAATGGTTTGAATTTTGTCAGCACCATTATCAGCTAGTTTACGGAAGAACTGTTTTCTCGTGTGCTGAAATAAAGCGTTATGCTCCTTTCTTTTGGTGGTTTCGTTGTAGCGCTTTAACCTAGCTCCCTTTAGTTTAGCTTTCTGTCTCAGAGTATCTTTCAAACATAAGAGTCGTGCGTGGCTATCACAGTCCGTCAATTTGATTCCAGTTGTTCTTAGTATTGTCTTCATTTTGTTAAGTATTTTCGCGGAATGGTTGTTTCCCAGATATTGTCCAATTGTATCCATTTGGCTCCTCAGTTTATTAATATTGTCTTCAAGGCGCCTTTTCCATGCTGGCACATGTTGTTTTGGTCTTTGATTAATTGGGCCTAGCTCGAAGGTCTTTTGTCCAGAGAGCTCCGTGACAGCCACAGCGGCGCAGTATATAGCGAGGTGTGTCTCAAACAAGTTTCTTGGTGTTTCAAAATGGTTGGCTAAGACTTTATTTATTTCGTTAATATATGTGTTTGTCTCTTTCTTGACGTTTAGCTTGGGGATACGAGGCCTAGAGTTAAGATTGGTGTTTTTATAACGGTCTATAAGATTAGAAAATTTTGAGTGTAGCTCATTGCTTATTGCCGATGTTGGGTCATTCTCTTGTTGGTTGGGTGTTCTACTAATGTCTTCGTTGGTCGGCTGTGTGGGCGTGTCGTTTATATCTGAGATAAGCTCTTGTGTATGAAGCTCATGACCTACTTCCCTTCTTATCACGTCAATTTCTGCAGGGGTCAAATAACATTTTTTAATTATTACAGATCTTCTGTCTACAACATTCTGCTCTGTAAGGTTTAGATTAGGGTATAATTTGTTAAATTCCAGGGAGAGTTTTTGCCTATAACTTGGGAGAGGTTTATCATCACAAATGTTTACACGGAAGAACGATTTGATAATGTCTATATTCATTTCTCTCGTCCATTTGATCCTTTTGGCTCCTCTTGTTCTATCACCAACAGCACCTCTCAATTGTGTAGGGTTCGAGTCAGGGAGTAGACCGACCTCTTGTGTTTGGTCATGAGGTTGTGAATTACCCTCAGTAAACACTCGACTCATTGGTGAATAATATTTACCGCCTAATTTATTTCATATTCATCACTGTCCTGGAAGAAGCAATGGGTCCGTTCTATTTCCTCAAAATTCAAAAATGAAGATAAAAAAAATGAACGTGCGTTGACTGGTTTATTTTGATCTACTGTCTCAGTAAACAAGCTTTTTAGATCTAGGTCTAGTAATCATGGAAGTGACGCAGCGAAAATGGCGTCCCTAGCCTAGGATAAGAAGTGACCTTAAAACTAAGAAAGTTTTCAAACCCAATGCATGAAAACATCCTAAATACATGCAGACCTACAACCATGTAGCAGTACTTCAGTATTTGTCAAGTCTAGAGTACAAATACTTCCTTGATCTCGCTACAAAGTGCACTGAGTCAGAGAGAAGGAAAACACGTCATAGCTTCCGGCGGCCATTATTCTTATTCTTCTTCTTCTTCTTATTATTATTATTATTAGTGTTACTATTATTATTATTAGTGTCGAGAGGCCAAGAACGCTTGAACTTGGCTTGGCTTGGCACTAGCGGATCCAGAACTTTGGAGTGGGGGGGGGGCGATTTTTTTCCAAACCCTAACCCTAACGCCCAGAAAACCCTAACCCTATACATAAACGTGTGTACAGCATACACACACACACACACAGATATATATATATATAACAATAAATAAGCAGTATTTCTCAGTATTTTCATGCATTCTTCACTGCAGAAACGCATTCTCCTGACATCTACAGCTCTTTATCCATCAGTGGAGTTCGGGGCGAAGCCCCGACGCCAAAAAGCGTTTTCTTGCATTTTTCACTGCAGAAACGCCTGCTCCTGACATCTACAGCTCACTATTCATCAGTGAGTTTCGGGGCGTAGCCCCGACGCATAAAGCGTTTTCATGCATTCTTCACTGAAGAAACGCATTCTCCTGACATCTACAGCTCATTATTAATCAGTGGAGTTCGGGGCGAAGCCCCGACGCCAAAAAGCGTTTTCTTGCATTTTTCACTGCAGAAACGCCTGCTCCTGACAACTACAGCTCACTATTCATCAGTGATTTTCGGGGCGAAGCCCCGAAGCTAAAAGCATTTTCTTGCATTCTTCACTGAAGAAACGCATTCTCCTTACCTAAAGCTCATTATTCACCCTATTAAAAAAGGAGCTTTTGAATAATATTGTAATTGAAAAATATTCTAATTTGAATGTATACGCCCTTAATACATTGCAAATAAAACCGATTTGTTCCTTGAAAAGATCAGACACCCCACATATTTAGATTAAGGCTTTGAGGATCGCCGCCGAAAAAAAAATTCGATAAATAATATTCAATAAAATTCAAGCATAAATTGTGAGTTATAGTCCCAAATTTAACTAGAAAAATATTAAATTGAGTAGAGGTTGGAAAAAAGGCTACTCATCTCAATCGTGACTCTTATATTGAAAACTTTTGTTAGAATTCTAATTTTTCCAAAGCAAAGTCTTTCTTAAAATAATTATGATAAATTCATGTGAAATTACATATTATAAACTCTGTCTGGAAATGGGAGGGGCGGTAGAATGAAAACGATTTATCCTCGCTCCTTTTCTGCTAATGATTGCATTTGGCATTAAAGAATAAGGGTGGGGCCACTCGATACGAGAATTTAATTTATAGCATATATAAATTATATTAGTGGCTGATTTTTTTTTACATTTTGTAATTTCTTAACTGTAATACAAAAAGAAAAATTATTGCTTCGTCCGATGAGGGAAAGGAGATGGCATGTATCGCCCCTTCCACCTTTTTCTTTTCATATTTACTAATCATAAAATTTGAGATTAGAGTGTGGTGCGACATAATAAATAAATGGTTTCACATATCAATTATATAGAAATTCAACTATTTTTGTTCACAAACTATGATTCCTCCATAAAAATATGACCGCCCCCCCCACTCATAGGGCTAGAGCGGGGAGGGCAGTACATGCAATCGCCCCCCCCCCCCTTACCCCACCGTATCGGCCAAGATACCCGAAGGAGAGCGACATAATATCAAATTTATATATCAATGCAACTAATCTTGCTCACAAACTATGATTTCTCCATAAAAGTAGGACCGCCCCCCCACTCAAAGGGTTTAGGTGGGAAGGGCAGTAGAGGTTTTGCCCCCCCCCCCACACACACACACCAATCGGACAACAGGGGAACGACATAATATAAAGATCGGTTAAAATATCAATAACAAGTTTTAATCATATAGATATTTAATTGATTCTTTTGGCAAGCTGTGATTTCTACAAATAAATTGGACCGCCCCCCCCCCACTCAAAAGTTTATGGTTTGGGGGGGGCGGATTGATGCTATCGCCCCCTCCCGACCCCACCTAATCGGCCAACATACTAGAGGGGGGGCGAAATAATCTAAAAAAAGTTTGAAATAGAAATAATTAGTATATATTATTAACATAAGTAATAAATTCGTATACAAATTGTGTGACTTCTATACTAAAATTCGTCCGCCCCCCCCCTTCGGGGGGGGGGGGTCGGCCGAGTGGGGGGGGGCGATCGCCCCTACAGCCCCCCCCCCCTGGATCCGCCAGTGTGGCTTGGTTACTTATGAAGGGGGCTCGATGTTCGACACTCGACTTGAGCAGAGTTGTGTTTACTGAGCGCCTAAAGGCAGCACGGAAAACCTGCTCCCAGATACCCCCTCCCCCACTGGTCCACAAATGAGATTGGACCATAGCGCTCTGAGCATGCTATAAGCATGAAATTAGCGCTATATATATATATATATATATATATATATATATATATATATATATATATATATATATATATATATATATATATATATATATATATATATATATATATATATATATATATATATATATATTATTATTATTATTATTATTATTATTATTATTACCATATAATTTGAAACGTGTTTGTTTTTATTTACTTGTTATTTTTTCTTATCAAGACACAGACACCGCCGACCACAACTTATGTAAGTAGAAGAAACATTTACAATAATTAGTTTTAATGTCAAGTTGAGTAACATCGAGTTGGTTTTATTTCGTTTATTCCTAATCCTTATCCACAGATCTATTTACACATTTGTAGTTTAACTTCTTTTTTTCTCTTATTTTGTCTCGCTCTCTTGCAAACACTCAGAAATCAACAACCACGACTTCAGTAAGTACAACTTTTCACAGTTTAGAGTAAGACTTAATACAACGTTTTATAAATCAACTGTCTTAGAGTAATAATAATAATATCACCAGAAAATTCCTCAATGGAAACTGATAAAGAGACTACGATGAATTGTGTTTCCCTTTAACGAAACTCGACCCTGGCAGCGCCATAGGATGACTACTCGTTCGTTTCTAACATAATAATAATAATAATAAGAAGAAGAATACCAACTAAGGGGATAATAACAACTAACCTCACAGATACCTTCAAGGCCCTTAATATTCCTAGGAACATTCTCGTTGCCTGTCAGAGGGCGGTACTGCTGCAGACCTGCCACATCACCAGAGAATACTTTAGTGGAAACTGTGTTTAAATGGACTACGAATACTCGTTCGTTTCAAACATAATAAAACTAATAATAATAAACCGCTACCAGTATTGACACCACTGTGTCATAATTAAGAAAAACTGAAGTGGAAAAGATAAAGAAAATATGGGTGAGAGCGGTAGGCCCACTTGCCACCCCCTAAGGCCCCTACAGGGTGAGAGTGGTAGGCCCACTTGCCACCCCCTAAGGCCCCTACTGGGTGAGAGCGGTAGGCCCACTTGCCTCCCCCTAAGGCCCCTACTGGGTGAGAGCGGTAGGCCCACTTGCCACCCCCTAAGACCCCTACTGGGTGAGAGCGGTAGGCCCACTTGCCACCCCCTAAGGCCCCTACTGGGTGAGAGCGGTAGGCCCACTTGCCACCCCCTAAGGCCCCTACTGGGTGAGAGCGGTAGGCCTACTTGCCACCCCCTAAGGCCCCTACAGGGTGAGAAAGAGGATGAGAGGTAGAGAGGAGGAATCAATAGAGTATGAAGAGAGAAACAAAGAATGCAGATAGAGAGAGTAAATAGAAAGTCAAGATAGCGTAAAGGGAGAGCGAAAGAGAGAGAGAGAGAGAGAGAGAAAGAGGTTGTAAAGAGATCCCAATGAAAAGTGAGGGGGGGAAGAGAAAACATTTAGAGAGAATGTTAGAAAGGAAATCTGAGAATGGGGAAAGAAGTGAAATAAAATGCTTGTATCTCAGCTCAAAGTTTAAGCAAAAAAAAAAAAAAAGTGAACAAGGAGAAATAAAGAGTTCCTGTACTAACTAACTAACTAACTAACTAAATAAGAACAATCTGGTATAAACTTTGTCACATGTAAATTATGAGTGAGTCTGGTGTGAATGTACACTTTGGTTTCTTATAGTTATAATGTTTTGTTTGGTGTAATGCACAAATTGTAAGACAAATTTCCTTACGGATAATAAAGATTATTATTATTATGTTAGAAATGAACGAGTAGTCATTCTCTGGCGCTGCCAGGGTCGAGTTTCGCTAAAGAGAAACAAAATTCATCGTAGTCCCTTTAACAGTTTCCACTGAGGAATTTTCTGGTGATGTGGCAGGTCTGCAGCAGTACCGCCTTCTGACAGGCAACGAAGATGTTCCTAGGAATGTTAAGGGCCTTGAAGGTGTCTGTGAGGTCAGTTGTTATTATCCCCTCGGTTGATATAACAATGGGGTATATTGTTATTTTGGACAATTTCCATAGACGCTTAATCTCCAAGCCTAGGTTCCCATATTTTCTTTGTTTTTCTATCTCAGTTTTTCTTAAATTATGAGACAGTGGTACGGCGATATCGATAATGGTAGCGGTTTTTTCTTTTTTATCGATGAACAGCAGATCCGGGCGATTGAAATCTACCGTTTTGTCGGTCAGAATAGGCCTATCCCAGTACAGCAGATGTTCAGTAGACTCGAGAACCTCTTGCGGAGAGTATTTATAATAAGGGGGAGTGTCCTTACCGATCAATTTGTACGTCAAAGCCAGGTGTTGGTGTATTAACTTTGCAACTTGGTTATGGCGACCTAGGTAGGCTGATTCTGATAGGGCTGGACATCCTGCCATAATGTGTTCAATCGACTCGCCCACATTTCCACATTTTCGGCATTTGTCGACAACATTGAGTTTCAGGATATGCTTCTCGTAATTTTTTGTCCTGATTACTCTGTCCTGTATTGCTGTAACAAAGCCTTCTGTTTCAGGGTAGAGATGACCTGCTTTGAGCCATGTTAAGGAAGCAGCCTTGTCGATGTTGTCCCCATGTAATGAAGCCGGAAATTTTCCGTGGAGTGTTTTTTCTTCCCATTGGCGAATCTCATGCCCTACGTCGTCCAAACCGATATTGACATCAGCATTGTGTAGGTTCAGAGGGGTTGCATCGGAGTCGTATTTCCGTAGGAAGGAAACTAATTTATTGCTGGAGGCGAGCAGTTTTGATCGTATTTTTAAAACTTGCATCTTACACAATTTGAAGATGTTCTGCAATCCACGACCCCCATCCTTCCTGGGCAGGTATAACCTTATGGTGGAGGACTTGGGGTGTAGACATCGAAACTTGGTTAGTAATTTTCTAGTGAGTCTGTCAATGTCATGTAGGTCGGTGTCAGTCCATTTGATCACACCGAACGTGTAAAGGAGCACAGGGACGGCCCAGCTGTTAATTGCAGTGATGAGATTACTGCCAGACAGTTTGGTGTTGAGGATTTTATTAACTCTTTGCCTATATTTGCCAAGAAAGTCCTCTTTTAATTTCTTATGGTTTATCTTGGCATTCTGGTTTATTCCAAGATATTTATAAATAGAGGCGGAGTTCAATTCCTCGATGCCTTCAAATTCAATGTTGGTGTTCGTTGCCTTGCCCTTTTTAATGCTTATGATGCCACACTTATCCAGGCCAAAAGACATACAGATATCGTCACTAAAGCATTTTACCGTTTTGATTAAGGTGTGTAATTTTTGCTCGGTTTCTGCATATAGCTTTAGATCATCCATGTATAATAAGTGGGACACACATTTTGTACATTTAGTGTCAACCCTAAAACCGTTTGTAGAGTCTTGGAGTAATGTAGATAGAGGATTAATCGCTAGGCAGAACCAGAGTGGAGATAGTGAGTCACCCTGGTATATACCTCTTCTTATGTGCACAGAACCTAGTTTATCACGATTTAGGTGCAGGTTTATCTTCCAATTATCCATACAGACTTTCAATAGTTGTTTTATTCTTGGGTTGATTCTATGGATGTCCAGGGTTTTTAATAGCCAATCATGCGGAACTGAATCGAAAGCTTTTTTGTAGTCGATGTAACACATGTGTAAATTTCTCTTTCTTCTATTAGCTTGATGCAATATAATACCATCTATAGTTAGCTGTACTTTACAGCCCATCGACTCTTCAATGCAACCTTGTTGTTCATCTGCTAGTAGCTTATGGGCAGAACAAAATTTATACATTTTACTTTTTAAAAGTGAAGTTAATAGTTTATACACCACTGACAGACAAGTGATAGGGCGATAGTTTGATGGTTGGTTCGCATCCCCTTTTTTGGGGAGGAGAGATGTTCTCCCTTCAGTGAGTTCTAACAGCATTGAAGACGGTTCTGATATTAGCTCGTTAAAACTTGATGTTAGTGGTGCATGTACGGCTGTAAGTTTTTTCAGCCAAAAGTTGTGTATATTGTCCGGTCCAGGAGCAGTCCAGTTGTGGGTTTTTGAAATAGCTGCGGAGACTTCCTCAGCTGTGAAATCCTCATCAGGCATTTCTGGTATTAGGTTGTTTTTAGTTTGGATTTCCTCGATCCAGTCAGCCTGCACATTGTAATGTAGTGGGTCGGACCAAAGCGCCGCCCAGTAGTCGGTAAAGGAGCCGTGTTTAGTGCTATCAATGGTTTGAATTTTGTCAGCACCATTATCAGCTAGTTTACGGAAGAACTGTTTTCTCATGTGCTGAAATAAAGCGTTATGCTCCTTTCTTTTGGTGGTTTCGTTGTAGCGCTTTAACCTAGCTCCCTTTAGTTTAGCTTTCTGTCTCAGAGTATCTTTCAAACATAAGAGTCGTGCGTGGCTATCACAGTCCGTCAATTTGATTCCAGTTGTTCTTAGTATTGTCTTCATTTTGTTAAGTATTTTCGCGGAATGGTTGTTTCCCAGATATTGTCCAATTGTATCCATTTGGCTCCTCAGTTGATTAATATTGTCTTCAAGGCGCCTTTTCCATGCTGGCACATGTTGTTTTGGTCTTTGATTAATTGGGCCTAGCTCGAAGGTCTTTTGTCCAGAGAGCTCCGTGACAGCCACAGCGGCGCAGTATATAGCGAGGTGTGTCTCAAACAAGTTTCTTGGTGTTTCAAGATGGTTAGCTAAGACTTTATTTATTTCATTAATATATGTGTTTGTCTCTTTCTTCTTCTTATTATTATTATTATTATTATTATTATTATTATAACTAACATGTATGGATTTGTAGAGGAATCATTTTTTAAAGAATATTTATTCAACTAAAATATTAAGGATCATTTTATTTATTTTATTAAGGAACTTCATTCGTTTAATATTGTAATCGGAACTAAAGTCTGTGTCGGTTTACTCTGTAGATAGCTACGCTAGCAGTCTGTGTTATATATCAACATTGACTATTGAACATTTCCGCTGATTTGCTCCTTTCTCTCACTCTGTGTAAAATAGAATGAAATATTTCTATATATTGTGCGTCTTCAATATCATGTTATTCATATTTACTGTCTTTTTTTTCATATTATTATATTATTATTTCATTAATCTCTCTCTCGCTCTCTCTCTTAATCTACAGGAGTTACACCCCTTGCAAGACAAATCTGACAGTCTGATAGAGTTACCGAAAATTTTAAGAACTATTTTGGTAATTTGAATTTCGATTTTTCTTCACTTCTAAATTTCTTATAGTTCACTTTATGATATACTAGCAATATCCACCCCGTTGATTAGTTACCAGACTAAATATATATATATATTGTTTTTGGCCATGGATCCCTCGGAATAATATATATTTTACACTATAACAATATGATGATATAAAGTTTAACTCTCTAGTAGCTTACTTACTTATACAATATTCTGGTATCTTACATACTTAGACTTAGATCCTCCCGCGCCGTTCGGTGCATTGGGCAGCAGGCTGTCTCCGTGAAGATCTGTCACTGGCAATGTCTGAAGCCTCTCCCCACCCGGGGTTCACTGCTCTAGGGCCCTTCATGAAAGTGTGACGTCAAGTTATACGAGGACGTCCCTGCTTACGCAGTCCACGAAACTGGCCTCCATTCGAGTATATATTACGTTGAATTGGACCCAGCCCGTCAATCTCGAGTATCACTTCACCTCTTCAACTCCCCTCCCTAACACATAGGGTTAAGTCTTATTTACACTGTAAGACTAGTCCTCTGCGCTTCAGCTCTTATTCAAAATATTTGATAATTTTTGACATTATTTTTTAATTTTTTTTTTATTACATCTTGCAACTGGTCACATAATACTTTGGCCTTATCCCCATCCTTTTTTTTTTACTTTTTGTAAAATTCACCCCCCCCCCACACACACACCCATTATTGGCCTGTGCGTTCTAGTACATATTACGTTTAATTGGTACGGCCCGCTTTAAATGGACCTCCCAAGCACACTCTTTTCTGGTCGGTATTCTCACTATTCTCTCCTCCCCCCCCCCACCATTTTGTTTTCATGGCAAGTTGGAGAATTAGGTATGAACGAATGACGGATGCTATGTATACGTATAAAGATTGAAAACAAATTTAAATTGGCTTCAAGGTTAGAACTTAGAGCTCTCCATGGACGAAGGATACGTAAAAGCATTTTTATACTTAATAAAAAGAAACTATTTTTAGAAAGAAAGTTGTCTTTTCTTTTCTTTTTATTTACAGTGTACTAGATCTCAATTAGTAAGATTATTGGAGATGTGTCTACACGGGGTCAAAGTTTGTTGGTGTATCTGGTGTACAGACTCAAGGAAGTGTTGATAAGCTTTGTTTTTAAAAAGTGAAATGAGAATTTGTGGCATGTTTTAGCTTTGATAGGATCAAGTATTCTAAGCTCTTCCATTTATAGTTTTTATTAAGTTGGCCTTGTTAAAGTTTGATTTAACGTCCTTGGCCTTGTTAAAGTTTGATTTAGCGTCTTTGGCCTTGTATAAATTTGATTTAGCGTCCTTGGCCTTGTGTAAGTTTGATTTAGCATCCTTGGCCTTGTGTAAGTTTGATTTAGCGTCCTTGGCCTTGTGTAAGTTTGATTTAGCGTCCTTGGCCTTGTATATGTTTGATTTAGCGTACTTGGCCTTGTGTAAGTTTGATTTAGCGTCCTTGGCCTTGTGTAAGTTTGATTTAGCGTCCTTGGCCTTGTGTAAGTTTGATTTAGCGTCCTTGGCCTTGTGTAAGTTTGATTTAGCGTCCTTGGCCTTGTATATGTTTGATTTAGCATACTTGGCCTTGTGTAAGTTTGATTTAGCGTCCTTGGCCTTGTGTAAGTTTGATTTAGCGTCCTTGGCCTTGTGTAAGTTTGATTTAGCGTACTTGGCCTTGTTAAAGTTAAATTTAGCGTACTTGGCCTTGTTAAAGTTTGATTTAGCGTCATTGGCCTTGTTAAAGTTTGATATAGCGTCATTGACCTTGCTAAAGTTTAAGTAAGCGTCCTTGACAATTTTCAGTTTGTAGTAAAAATTTCCAATACTAGCTCATTTTTTAAAATTATATATTTTGTGTTCGAATTGTTCTTGCCGATGCTACAATTTTTATTTTCTCATGTTTTGGATGTACCTTCAGAGTTGAAGATAATTTACTTTCTAGTCCAAACTTCCCGCTGGACGACGGGGGATGAGAGTGGGCAGGGTTTGAGCCCGGGACCATCGATAAGTCCAAATAACAGTCCAGTGCGCTAACCGCATGACCAGGCAGCCATGCTGTTGTTTTCTTTGATAGAGAAAATGTATGGATAGAATGCTACTTTATCTGTCATATTTATCATTTTGTAGCATTCTTCTGGGTCACATTAGAAAAATGTTTCGGCTTTGACAAACTTATGATCTGCCCCACAAGCTGACAGTAACGTCCAGACCGAAACTTTTGTATTTCATTCATTAATGTGTATGTCATTTATTTTTTTATTCGCCAGGAGAATGCCATTTCGGGAAAAAATCCTGTAAGTACCTTCAAAATTAGAGTATATTTAGAAAATGAAATAAATACCACTAAGCTTAATAACTAATGGATGGCTATGTAAATGAATCTTCTTATGATAACAGTGTAGTTCTATCAACGCTATGCTGATTAATCTTCTCTCTAGAAGATCAGAAAAACTAAAACATCTTCCTTTTTTTCGATTCTTTAAGAAAAATATCTGGGGGCTATTGAAAAGATTGGTTCTGAAGTCATACACAATGCACATTAAACTATTTCCAACTTTAATCTTATTTTTTTTAAAGTTTCTTAAAGACAACCTGCACCCATTAAACCCCTGTTACCAAGTGGTCGTCTCCTTCTTGTTGGGACTAAAACAGTTAAGATTTAAAAACTCTTTTATCCCACTTTCGGTCAGAGTTTTACAAGGTCATCTGTCGTCATCGAGAAGTACATAGAAGTCCAACTCATAAAGCGCTGGTTGTTAGTGTGTATGTATTTTGTGTGTGAATGTTGTTCATATTTGCATCTATATTGTTATTTTTGCAGTAGTCACGACGCTGAGGTGGTTATTTGTAGTCAAATTGAATTTCTATTTGATAGGACCAATACAAATTATCTTAATCTTATAAAAAAAAACGACTAAATTAGCAGCAAATGCTTGAAATAATATAAAAAAAACAACAGAAACTAAAACTAATTTAACTGCTTATGTACTTCGAAGTTATTTTATTTTATTTAGATTTTTGTAGAGTTTCTTTCGTTTTCGAACTAAACTTTAATGGTGTGTGCTTTTGTTTGTCTTACAAGCAGACGACAACGGTAGCGCCATCTGCAGTGCGAGTAAGTAATGAGGCATTGTTAGCCTTTTACACAGAAGAACTTAAGTAAACATTTTTGTTTTTTAAAGTGAAGCGGAAAACAAATGTATTAAACTAGTAGCAAACTTTCTAAAAAAAAAAAAAAAATTTATTCCTTCGGAAGCAAGTGAAAAACGTCTTTTAAAAAAGTAATTTTTTTAAAACTTTGACCTAATTGTTTCAGACGTCTTTCCAGAAATTAAAGGTCATTGCGTCCTTGTCCCGAAATCTCCTGCAGGTCGGTAAGGGACGACAGCAAGGGCCTGAGAAGGGGAGGGGCGGGTGAACTGAACTCGGGACCTTCATGACGACAATCCGCAGCTCAGACAACACTGTCTCGTTCTGAGATCGATGCACCGATAAAATATTTGAATTCTGTTTTGTTTGTAAAATGTTTTACATGTTTCGGATGTTCCTTCAGAGTTGAAGATAATTTACTTTCTAGTCCAAACTTCCCGCTGGACGACGGGGGATGAGAGTGGGCAGGGTTTGAGCCCGGGACCATCGATAAGTCCAAATAACAGTCCAGTGCGCTAACCGCATGACCAGGCAGCCATGCCGTTGTTTTCTTTGATAGAGAAAATGTATGGATAGAATGCTACTTTATCTGTCATATTTATCATTTTGTAGCATTCTTCTGGGTCACATTAGAAAAATGTTTCGGCTTTGACAAACTTATGATCTGCCCCACAAGCTGACAGTAACGTCCAGACCGAAACTTTTGTATTTCATTCATTAATGTGTATGTCATTTATGGGATGGGATTATGGGGGATGGGAGCGGGCAGGGTTTGAACCCGGGACCATCGATAAATCTGAACGACAGTCCAGCGTGCAAACCGCACTACCAGGCAGCCATCATGTTGAAATGCGTCAGTACGTCAAACATGTGACGTGGCAACGAGCTATTGGTATCCACAGACAACAGGCTGCCTCATCACAAGGTCAGTGTTTAGGCCTACTATGACAATGGCTCTCGAACAGACGAACGAAGCGACTTGATGCAGACCTGTGATGTGGAAGATGGTCGAACCTCAAGTTCCCTGACTAAGCCAATGGAATTCTGTGTCTGGAGTTTACTTTAAATTTATCTGGCTGTTGCTTGAATAAATGTATATATTAATTCTGTGTAGTCTTACCGACTTCTAAGAAAACAGATCAATTCGTGTTACAATTTATTTGTTTATGTAAGTGGGGGGGGGGAATTAAATCTCCGAACCCCTACCCTAGAATTCGGTTACACTAGCTTGCCTTTGAAATCTATTAGATTTACTTTAGTAATTGAGCACAGCAGCTTTTATTTGATGTTGGTGTGTGTGTGTGGGGGGGGAAAGTGGTTTGAACTATAACCATTCCCGGCTACGTTTGCTTTAGTGTTTGACTTAGGGGTAACGTGGTTGACAGTAGTTTGCTTTAGTTTTTCTAAAGCTGTCGCTTGAAGTTTATCAGATATATTTTTAATGGATTAATGGAACAAAGCGATTTAGATATATTTTATTAATGGAGCAAAGCGATTTAGATATATTTTATTAATGGAACAAAGCGATTTAGATATATTTTACTAATGGAGCAAAAGCGATTTAGATATATTTTACTAATGGAGCAAAGCGATTTAGATATATTTTATTAATGGAGAAAAGCGATTTAGATATATTTTACTAATGGAGCAAAAGCGATTAGATATATTTTACTAATGAAGCAAAAGCGATTTAGATATATTTTATTAATGGAGAAAAGCGATTTAGATATATTTTACTAATGGAGCAAAGCGATTTAGATATATTTTACTAATGGAGCAAAAGCGATTTAGATATATTTTATTAATGGAGAAAAGCGATTTAGATATATTTTACTAATGGAGCAAAAGCGATTTAGATATATTTTATTAATGGAGCAAAGCGATTTAGATATATTTTACTAATGGAGCAAAAGCGATTTAGATATATTTTACTAATGGAGAAAAGCGATTTAGATATATTTTACTAATGGAGCAAAAGCGATTTAGATATATTTTACTAATGGAGCAAAAGCGATTTAGATATATTTTACTAATGGAGCAAAAGCGATTTAGATATATTTTATTAATGGAGAAAAGCGATTTAGATATATTTTACTAATGGAGCAAAAGCGATTTAGATATATTTTACTAATGGAGCAAAGCGATTTAGATATATTTTATTAATGGAGCAAAAGCGATTTAGATATATTTTACTAATGGAGCAAAGCGATTTAGATATATTTTATTAATGGAGCAAAAGCGATTTAGATATATTTTATTAATGGAGAAAAGCGATTTAGATATATTTTACTAATGGAGAAAAGCGATCTGTATGAAGGCAGATAAGTATGTACAACATTTTCGATTGGTGGAGGGTGGGGGTGGATGGGGAGGGTGGGGGTGGATGGGGAGGGTGGGGGTGGATGGGGAGGGTGAGCTCCGACACTCCCTCCCCCACCTACATCCATATTTTATTTACATGTTGTTATATGTATTTGTGTCATTTGACTGTTAATAAAATGTAATGTTTTCACAGGCAACAGCTTCACCAACGACCACACCAAATACCGCATCTACAATGACCACTACAAGCGCAGCACCTACAACAACGACCACTTCAAGTACCAAACCCACAACGACCACACCAAATGCCACATCTACAATGACCACTACAAACGTAGCACCCACAACAACCACACGAAATGCCACATTGACAATGACCACTACAAGCGCAGCACCTACAACAACGACCACTTCAAGTACCAAACCCACAACGACCACAGCAAGCACCGCACCAATTATGACCGCACCAAATACTGCACCAACAACGACCAAACCAAGCAATACATTTATATTTCCCGCACCAAGTGTCGCACCTTTAATGACCACGTCAAGAGCTCCACACATAACGACACCAAGTGCTGCACATATAATGACCACGCCACGTGGTGCAAATAAAAGGACCACGCCACGTGGTGCACTTAAAATGACCACGCCGAGCACATCAACAGGCTTTGAACATGTAAGTCAACATCTGTAAAAAGTTTAAGAAAAATTTCAGTAGCGTCAGGGAACCATAGGCATATAAATAGGTAATAAGCCAATATGATCTAATCAATATCTAACAGTAAATTTTCGGATTTGGCAATTGACATGTATCACTGGAGATATACTAACAGGGATATACATCATTAGGGATACAAGAAGCTAGTTATTCTAATGTTAACAACCCAAGAAGCGAGGCAAGCGAATAAACAGTAATATATACTGTTTATACATTTGCATTTCTTAAAATCTGATCTACATTCGAAATATATCCCTATAAGTACACATGTATTCCACTTTCAGCCATGTGAGTAAATGTCACTTGCCGTCACTGACAGGTACACAGTGGCCTAGTTCATAACGCGCTGATTAGGTCAACTATGTATGGGAATGATGTTCGTGTTTGCATCTCTATTGTTATTGTATTAGTAGTAATGATGTGGTGGACATTTGTAGTCAAACAGAATTTCAATTTGTTTGGTCCAATTCAATTCTTTTACCGTATCATATCTTAACAGATATAACAAGCCAAATACCAAAAAAAAATTATTTATAAAAGCTGATAATAAGTGTAACAATTAGTTTGGATTAGTCATGTAATAAAATTTGTAATAAGCATCAGACGACAATCTATAAAGGGGACTAATTCACCTGATACCACCACTTCCGTCAAGTACTATTTCTTTCCCTTGTTTGAGAAACCACATTTAGTAATTTATTACCAATAGTTAATAAACTTATGGTTTATTTTGTTTGTTTATTGATTCTTGTGTTGTCAGGTAAAATAAATAATTGTGCACAATTTCAGCTTGATCAGAGTTTCGGGTGCCGGAGAAATAACGTGGAAAAGTTTTGGCCAGACAGACACACACACAGACAGAGAAACCTAATGAGTTGATGTTAGCTTTGTGAAAAAATATTTTTTTTAATTTAATCTTTTGAAAAGAGTTTTTCGCTGATTAACTCAAAGACTCGCTTTAGTGGAGCCAAAGGGAAAAAAATAACTTTCCACTGACTCGTTGAAAGACGTTCTTCTCACAAATTACACTATGAAGGAACTAGTCTATTTCAAATTACACTATGAAGGAACTAGTCTATTTCAAATTACACTATGAAGGAACTAGTCTATTTCAAATTACACTATGAAGGAACTAGTCTATTTATATATATCTATACATATGATAGACTATGTGCAACAAAAAAGGCGCTTTGGGTGAGATAATGTATTTTTTGAGCCTCCTTCAGTCGTAGGACGACTATGGTTCAGCTCGTAGAATACTTTTTCATGGGACAGTAAAGTCTGTTTTCGAGACATTCGCGTCTACATATAAGGCAGGTTAAACTGGTTTTCACTTTGGTGGTAGAGCAACCATTTATACACTGTTTGTTTGTCAAATGTTTTTACATGTTTTGGGTGTTTGTTCAGATTTGAATGCAATTTCATCCTAGTTCAAACCTGCCGCAGGACGACGGGAGATGGCAGCGGGTATGGTATGATCCTAGGACCCTTGAGATCATCCGAACTACAGCCCAGTGCCGCAGAGCGCATACCACACCAATCATACTCCCAAGCATCAAGAGATAGCATTTCTATAATCAAATTTCGGGATCAGGGCATCATCAGGGCCAGGGATACCCTAAATATCCCTTACTTGAAAAATTTATTTCAGTCTTTATCGAGATTCGAACACTGGGTCCCAGGTTCGTGAGTCAAATGCTTAACCAATTACCAAAGCAAAAATATTTGAATAAAAGAAGTTTATTGAGTTTGGTAATAACAATGTGACCATATTTTCCTTGTATACTCCTTAGATACAGCAGCAGACTACAACCAGACCCATAAAGGTAAGTATAGATCTAAATGCATGTATTCCTTACACAATGGAGTAGGATTCTTTTTTGTGTTAGTTTTGAATAGTAGAATCAGCCAGAATTATTTCTGTTCAAACAACAAAACCACAGTGTTTGCCTTTCCATGGATGTTCTGGTGTTCTGTCAACTACAGGAGAAGTAATTATTTTAGCGCCGACTGTAATCCTCCCCCCCCCCCCCCATTTCTGCATATGAAGATCTCTTTTTCACTAACGCTGTTAAATTTTTACATTTTAAGACCAGGAGATTTTTACGGTAGGGGGGGGGGGAAGCACAATAACAGGGGATTGTATGGTGTGTGTGGGGGGGGACATAGCGACAGGAGATTTTATGGTGTGGGGGGACATAGCGACAGATTTTATGGTGTGGGGGGACATAGCGACAGATTTTATGGTGTGGGGGGACATAGCGACAGATTTTATGGTGTGGGGGGACATAACAACAGTAGATTTTAAGGTGTGGGGGGACAGCGACAGATTTTATGGTGTGGGGGGACATAGCGACAGATTTTATGGTGTGGGGGGGACATAACGACAGATTTTATGGTGTGGGGGGACATAACGACAGATTTTATGGTGTGGGGGGACATAACGACAGATTTTATGGTGTTGGGGGACATAGCGACAGTAGATTTTAAGGTGTGGGGGGACAGCGACAGATTTTATGGTGTGGGGGGACTGCAAATTATTACCATGTTTTAATTGAATATAAAAGTTTGTTTTTTTCCATTTATTTTACTCAACAGCAATATAGTTTTCCTAACTATTATTATCACGTAAGTGCATATACTTATATACTCAAGCTACTACATATACTTATATACTCACGTAAGTGCATATACTTATATACTCACGTAAGTGCATATACTTATATACTCAAGCTACTACATATACTTATATACTCACGTAAGTGCATATACTTATATACTCACGTAAGTGCATATACTTATATACTCCCGTAAGCGCATATACTTATATACTCACGTAAGTGCATATACTTATATACTCACGTAAGTGCATATATATATACTCACGTAAGTGCATATACTTATAAACTCACGTAAGTGCATATACTTATATACTCACGTAAGTGCATATTCTTATATACTCACGTAAGTGCATATTCTTATATACTCACGTAAGTGCATATACTTATATACTTACGCAACTACATATACTTATATACTCACGTAAGTGTATAAACTTAAATACTCACGTAAGTACCTATACTTATATACTTACGCAACTACATATACTTATATACTCACGCAAGTACATACACATATATACTCACGCAAGTACATATACTTATATACTCACGTAACTACATACTCACGTAAGTGCCTATACTTATATACGATTACTAATTTGATAAACGAACCACCAAACTTTGATCAATCTACACCTATTTTATTTTATTTGCAACGATATTTTTGCCAGACTAGGTGAGCAGAAGTGGCCAGATTAAAGAAGTTAGTATATTCTTTTCACAAGAATAAATACATTTTAAAACTAAAAAAATAAAAATACTTTTAAAAATACTTTTAAAAAATAATATTAATTGTAATTGTATTGATAAAAATATTTCTGATCGCACAGATTTAGTTTTGTTGGTCTAGCTAGATCTTTTACAAACTTAATTACACAACTGATCCAAGTATTTTTTGTTTTTACCAATTGTTTTTGTTAAGCGATATTTCATGCTTTCTGGATGCTCCTACCAATGTCTGGACCAGTTGGTAAAGAGGGTGTGGGGAAGAAAGAAGAGGTTATTACTTGAAGATTACCGTGATAGCTTTTTAAAAGCATTTTAAAATAATGTACAACTTGATATCGAAAGAGATGGCTCAATCCAACGAAATAATTCTCTAGATCAGTGTTTCCCAAAGTGGGGTACGCGTACCCCCAGGGGTCTGGAAAGAGTTTGGAGGGGCTACGCGTTTCACATAGCTAACTATGCTGATTTTATTAAAATACCCATTTCGTTTATAAATTAGAATAACATATAATAAGTTTTTTCTATTATTTAGTTTAAGTTTTACAAACTCAAATATGGCGCGAGTTTACATTTTAAGACGAATTTCAGGCAATGGATAGGGATGTTACAACTTCCGTCGACACGCCCACTTTTTCAATGTAAAACTATGTTTTCATTTTTTTAGAATGTATTTGATGTGTCTCTGAAGCATACACAAAATAAATTCACTAACTGAATACTTAATTGTGATAGAGCAATTATTATTTTGTGTATGTAGGCCTACTAAAAAAAAAATCAAATAAACTTTGATTGTTATTAAAATAAATCCTTTTAATTGGAAAAAGGGGGGGAGGGGGCGAAGGTTACTCATCGTTACGAAATTTCTAGATGGGGTACCGCATAAGTCAAAAGTTTGAGAAGCACTGCTCTAGGCAAAGAATGAAAGGGACTATTTCAACTAATGCCGACACATCAGACAAGTACAATTTCTTACCCTTGTTCGATACCAAATAGAATAATTAATTAACTGTTTTTTTTTAAACATTGATTTGTGTCTTGTTTTGTCAGGTACAAAAAATATTTGTGCAAAGTTTCAACTTCATCCGACAATGTGGGTGTGTGGGTGAAACAACGAGTTCAACAATTTTGCAAGACGGACCATGGGCGTAGCGAGGATTTTTTTCGAGGGGGGGGATTTTTTTTTCTTCTCTCCCCCCGTCATATATATATATATATATATATATATATATATATATATATATATATATATATATATATATATATATATATATATATGTGTGTGTGTGTGTGTGTGTGTGTGTGTGTGTGTACCTAATTCATCTTTATTACATTCTGACCCTTCATTCTATCGGAAGTCGTCTATTGTATCCAGGTTCTTCCTGGAGTTAGTGGAAAAAACTGTAAAAAAAAACTGTGAGCCCCCCACCCTCGGTTACGCCCATGAGATGGACAATGAGTTGATATAAACTTTGTAAAAAAAAATTCATTAAAAATTTAAAGATAAAACAGGTTAAAATTTGATTATTTTCCGATCTGTGTAAACACTGTAACTAGAAATGTAACGTGTCCTACACTATTAGTTTTGCTTTATAGCCAATTTCAAGTCTCAACTATTGTCCTTATTTATTCATATATATATTTATTTTTTCTCAATTTAAAAATACATTGTTTGTAAATATTTTACCTTTTTATTTCAGCCTAACAATAAAAAAGTCAAGGTCTACGGTAAAGGGGTAAGATCCTTTGCGCAAAGCTTTATTTTTCTTACTATTTAATTATTTTACTAAAAAAACGTCTAACCCTTTTTTTAAATTAATGTCGAGTCATGTGCATACAAGAATTAAGTTGTTTGCAGAAATATTACTGCAAGAATTTCATTTTAAGTGTTCCATTTTTGCATTGTTATTTGCCAACTTTAAAAACATCAATTAATAAAAAAAATACCAAGTAGACAAATATTATCTTAGTCTCTGTTGTTATTACTTTAGAACTCAAATATAATTCTCAATGTTATGTAGTTCCAGTCTAAAACAACTCGCGGCTATTTCCCTGAACTCGTTCTCTCAAACGCGTTCTGCGCCATCTTTTCTGTATTGCTTTTTGTTTCGTTAACATGCAGTGAGTGTTTTCACTTGACAGCTTCAAGAAATGTGAACGTCTTGAAATAAGAGAAGAGAACTTCAAGAAATGTGGAGAGGATAACGTCAAGAGTGTATATATAAAGTATGAGTACTATGGCTCCTTATGTCTCGGAGGAGTGAGTCAAAGGCCTTGATTTCGACTTGAGACTGGCCAGAATCTGGTGGGACTGATCAATCCGATTTTGGAGCGACAGGTTTGCCGCAGTTTGTGCATGTATATGCATCTGACTTAGGGCTAGTTGACAGGGCAGCTTTCTTCTTCTTTTTCTTGACTGATGCAGCTTCGTTTCTTTTGCACTCGGCGAAGTTCGTACCAGCACGTACAGTCTGTCTCCATGCTGTTCGGTCTTGGGCTATCTCCTTCCACGTACTTTGTTGATGCCCCTGGTTCTCATGTCTCGCTTACAGACATCTCTGTAGGTTATTATTGGGCAGCCCTTGGGTCTGACTCCCTCTGCAAGCTCAGCTTATAGTATGTCTTTAGCATGGGCGTAGCCAGGATTTTTTTCGGGTGTGGAGGAGGGGTCCCCCCCCCAGCAAAATATATATATATATGAGTTTGTGTACACAATTAATCTTTATTACATTCTGACCCTTCATTCTTTTGGAAGACGTTTATTGTACCCTAGAATAGGTTCTTCCTGGAGTTAGTGGGAAAATTGTACTCTCCCGCCCTTGCCAGCAAAGGGGTCTTGGGGAGCGCTGTCAGCCCCCCCCCCAGCGGGGTTCAGCACTATTTCCGGTATTGAAAGCCAATAAATGTATATTCTGAGGTATCTACAGTGCATTATCTTGCTACTTAAAAGTTTTATTTCAAAAACCTAATCTACTATTCTAACTTGCTTAGATCTTCCCGCACCGTTCGGCGCATTGGGCGGCAAGCTGCTTACACAAAAATCTGTCACTGGCAATGTCTGAGCCTCTTCCCACTTGCTCTGAGGACCTTCATTAAAGTTTGGCGCCAAGTTGTACTAGGATGTCCCTGTTTGAGCTTTCCTCGTAAAGGCCCCCATGTCATCGCAACTCATTTTGTCGGAGAACATGTCCAGCAAACCTAATGCGGCGCTCTGTCATAGGATTTCCCTGATTGAGATCCGATCTCTATAACTATAACTCCTAAAATCCGTCTTAGCCATCTTTGTTGAGCCCTATTTAGTCTTTTTCAGATGACTATTCACTGCACTTTATTTATGGAGCCTAGCCACTGGTAAAAAAATTTAACCTCTCTTGGCTACGCTCTTTTAATTAGGTGACTGTAGTTTGCTTTAGATTTTATATCGAAAAGGGAAGTTTTATCGCCAAATCATCTGTTGGGGGCGGGGCAAACTAAAATATCTCTGGAGTTTTTTTTTAAGAAATTCAAAACCCCCTTAGCTAAGCTCATAGAATTTGGTGCCTGTAGTTTGCTTTAGAAAAATGTTGAAGAGAGAAGTTTTCAACCTCAAAACTCTCTGTATTGGGTTTTGAACTCAAAACCATCTGGAGGGGTTTTAAACTTTAAAAAAGCCCTCTGGCGGAGGGGGGTTTAAACTCAAACCCCCTTGGGGGTACGCTCTAAGAATTTTGAGTGTGTAATTTGTTGTTTTTTTTATATTGAAGAGGTATTTTTTAGCATCAAACCCCGCCTAAGGGGGGTTTAATTTCAAAACATCCTTTGGCTACATATTTAGCATTTTGAGTGTATAATTTACTTTTTTTATATTGAAGAGGTATTTTTTAGCTGCTAACCCCGCTGGAGGGTGGTTTTAAGCACAAAACCCCTCTTAGCTAATGTCTGAATTATATAAGAGAAGATAAGAAGATGTGGTTTTATCCTTAAAAAATTTGGAAGGGGGTTTTAAAATGAAAATCTCCCTTAGCTATGCTCTTGGAATTTGGGGATTTTTGTTTGCATTTTTTTTGTTTGTTTTGTTTTATAGAAGAGGGGGACCTAATATAAACAAATCAAAGCAAAATAAGTTACTAAATTTCATTGGGGGGGGGATTGAGCCCCAATCCCCCACCGCTACGCCCATGGTCTTTAGGGATTCTTCCATTTGGCATTCGAATGACATGACCGAGCCAGCGTAGTCTTCTCTGAGTAAGAAGAGCATAGATATTGTGCATATTGGCCCGTTTCACAACATCCTGGTAGGAGACATGATCCCTCCAAGAGATGCACATTAATGCGTCGCAGGCAGCATAAGTGGAAGCTATTTAATCTGTGTTCTTGACGCATGTAAGTTGCCCAACTCTCACTGCCATAAAGAAGTGTGCTTAGATCGAAGGCATTGTAGACTAGTATTTTGGTTGTCGTAGTCAATTCGGTATTTTCCCACACGCGCTTAGAGAGTTTTGCCATTGCTGCTGAAGCCTTTTTGTCAGCTCAGTGTCTAAATCTAGGTTTCAGGCTATTGTTGTTCCCAAGTAGGTGAATTCCTGCACCACTGTAAGTGTGTGATTTCTAATATGTATCGCTGGTATTTCTGAAAGTATAAAGAAATGTGCAGAATTAAGCTTGAAGAAGAGTGGATATCTTAAAATGTGGAGAAGAGAACTTGAAGAAATGTGAATATTTTACAATGTAGAGGAGAGAGCTTGAAGAAATGTGAATATTTTACAATGTAGAGGAGAGAGCTTGAAGAAATGTGAATATTTTACAATGTAGAGGAGAGAGCTTGAAGAAATGTGAATATTTTACAATGTAGAGGAGAGAGCTTGAAGAAATGTGACATCTTAAAACGTAGAGGAGAGAGCTTGAAGAAATGTGAATATCTTAAAATGTAGAGGAGAGAAATTGAAGAAATGTGAATATCTTAAAATATAGAGGAGAGAGATTGAAGAAATGTGACATCTTAAAATGTAGAGGAGAGAACTTGAAGAAATGTGAATATCTTAAAATGTAGAGGAGAGAGATTGAAGAAATGTGACATCTTAAAATGTAGAGGAGAGAGCTTGAAGAAATGTGACATCTTAAAATGTAGAGAAGAGAGCTTAAAGAAATGTGACATCTTAAAATGTAGAGGAGAGAGCTTGACGAAATGTGAATATCTTAAAATGTGGAGAAGAGAGCTTGAAGAAATGTGAATATTTTAAAATGTAGAGGAGAGAACTTGAAGAAATGTGACATCTTAAAATGCAGAGGAGAGAGCTTGAAGAAATGTGAATATCTTAAAATGTGGAGAAGAGAACTTGAAGAAATGTGACATCTTAAAATGTAGAGGAGAGAGCTTGAAGAAATGTGAATATCTTAAAATGTGGAGAAGAGAACTTGAAGAAATGTGAATATTTTACAATGTAGAGAAGAGAGCTTGAAGAAATGTGAATATCTTAAAATGTGGAGAAGAGAACTTGAAGAAATGTGACATCTTAAAATGTAGAGGAGAGAGCTTGAAGAAATGTGACATCTTAAAATGTGGAGAAGAGAACTTGAAGAAATGTGACATCTTAAAATGTAGAGGAGAGAGATTGAAGAAATGTGACATCTTAAAATGTAGAGGAGAGAGCTTGAAGAAATGTGACATCTTAAAATGTAGAGGAGAGAGATTGAAGAAATGTGAATATCTTAAAATGTAGAGGAGAGAGCTTGAAGAAATGTGAATATCTTAAAATGTAGAGAAGAGAGCTTGAAGAAATGTGACATCTTAAAATGTAGAGAAGAGAACTTGAAGAAATGTGAATATCTTAAAATGTAGAGGAGAGAGCTTGAAGAAATGTGACATCTTAAAATGTAGAGAAGAGAACTTGAAGAAATGTGAATATCTTAAAATGTAGAGAAGAGAACTTGAAGAAATGTGACATCTTAAAATGTAGAGAAGAGAGCTTGAAGAAATGTGAATATTTTAAAATGTGGAGAAGAGAACTTGAAGAAATGTAAATATTTTAAAATGTGGAGAAGAGAGAGAGAGAATAAGTTTGGACGTGTAGATTATAAATACATGTGATGATCTGAGCTTTAAAAAATGTGGACATCTTGAAATGTGGAGAAGTGAGCTTGAATAAATGTGGAACATCTTGAATTTTAGAGAAGAAAGCTTAGAGTAATGTGGTGGATAAAGCTAGGAGAAATGTAGAGAATAAATAAATAATAGTATGCAGCTAGAAGAAAGGTGGAGATCATGAAATGTAGAGATATGGAACAATTAAAAAAAAAATTAAAACTGCAGTTGAAGCAGTGCTTGTGTTTTTTTTTCTTTATGTTTACTTTTTGTTAATTATAACCTTTTTTTTTTTTCAAACAGAACCCAGCGGAAACCACATCAGAAGAAGATAAGGCCCCTAACAATGTGTGTACTTTTCAATTTTTTGTTAAAATGACCATTGAAATTGTCGATATATGGTTGACTTTTTATTCATATAGACTTATTGTGTGTTTTTGTTCAACTTTTGAATATCTATAGAACTAGAAAATGTTCTTATTCTACAACGGGATAAATTGTACCAAATTAGAAAAATGCTTTTGATACATAATAATTGAGTTTTTTTTCTCTCTTTAGCCACTGGCAGTGATATATATTTATGTAAGTATAAAAAGATAATTTACACATGGAAATAATGTCTAAACTACTCTAAACTATATTAAAATATCTAACGTTAGAAAAAGATTTTAAAATCGATAAAATATCCTAGATACCTTAAATATTACTATCTGAAAATTGTCATAGCTAGGATAAAGTACCCTTTTAAACTTTGCGACCTTTGGAGGCAGATGATGTAAAGCCCATTTTTTTAAATCACCGACAAAGGTATCATGTGACTAGCACAACGACCAACAACCTTTGCTTTCCAAACGCATGTCAGGTACCCACTTGTTTTGGAAGTCTAGCGTCCAGGCCTCAATGTTACACATGAGCAGACACCAGACTAAATTACGATAGCACTGTATGCCCTAGAATTCCAAAACGAGGTCCACAAAGTAAGCAGGTGCGAAACATCTTTAGTATTCTGATGTTTATTGTTCAACAATGTGTCAAGATAAAAACAAACATGAAGTCTTTAACTTTACAGCTACAGTTAAGTAAGTCGAAAGTAGCATTCATTCATTGGTTGCCTACAAATAGAATTTTTCATGTCTTGATAGCACACACACACATAAAAAGGAAAGTTTCTATGGGGAAAAGAACAGTATTGCTAGGAGAAACAGGAGGCCTGCTTCTAGAAAATATCATTATTTCTAGAAAAGAACAGTAAAGCAAGAAAACGAGAACATTACTTTTAAAAACGAACAGTACACCTAGAAAAAAAAAGTAGGCTATGTCTGGAATAATAAAATGCTAGAAAAAAAAAAAGGACTACAGGAAAAGAACAGTACACCTAGAACAATAAAAACGGTAGTTCTACTCCTAGAAGAGTAGGCTACAGTGTGCCTAGATAGAACGGTAGCGCTGGAAGTAACAGAAGGCTACTACATTAGAAGGAACACTGGTACTTGGAGAAGCAATTATTTGTTGAAAGGAACAATACTGCTACAATACTGTTGAAAAGAACAGTATTGCTATAGATCAGTGATGCCCAAAATACGGCCCGCGGCCATATCCGGCTCACGACGTATTTTCATCCGGCTCGCAGAAACATCGTTACAAAGTGTAAAAAAATCCCCATTCACTCCCCCCAAAAAAGGCTGAAAAATGTATCGTCACTTTTCTGTGATGGACTGCTACCTTCACATTGAATATTTATATGTTTATGAAATAAGAGAGCCGAAGAAACTACAAGTGGATTCTGAATTTAGAGCCTACCAGGAAATGTGAACGGATCTTTACTTTTTGTGGAACATGATAACAACCAAACATATTTGTTTTGTAAAGTGTGGCTGTTTTAAAAAAAACAAAATATAAACAGCACTATAAAACAAATATGGCGGCATTCTTAGTTTGAGCCGCGATTGTTATACTACGTCTAGAGATTGGAGGATTGATGGGAATATTGACCACAAAGAAACTAGAAAAAGCTAGCTACAATGTTACTCACATTTTAAATAGACCATGAAGCCATTTTCCCATTAATTAATGTAAATACTAGGTCCACAAGTTTCTAATTAAAGTGTTTCATACCAATTTTTTTTTGTTCTTGTACCTTTTCGTTCAGTAGGCCCGCGCCACGAGTGTCGGAAATGAGAATGGCCCGCAGGTCGAATTAGGTTAGGCATCACTGCTATAGATGAAAACTGTTATTTAATTGTCTTTGCAGTAAATGACTTCATAAACTGCTTGTATTTTTAAGTTAAATGAATGGGTTTTGTTGCAAGCAATAATTTACTTTATTAGGAAATGGTCTGAAATATACTCGCACTTAGAGAGCAATTTCTTTTTTTTAATGAATAAAACCTTTTTGACAAAGTAATAAATCGCGTGTACGTTTTGTTAAAAAAAATCTTTTAATAGGTTTTAAAAATATTATCTTTTAAAGTTATAGGGAGCCTATTACTTTATCCCTTGGTTCTATAAAAACACCCCCTACAAACAAATTATTCTTAGTTAGGATCAGTGGCGTAGCAAGATACCCGTGGGCCCAGGTTCAAGAATATATTGGTGGGCCCCTCCCCCAATAAGACAAATACAATGTATGAAAAACAATTGAGTAATCTAGCTGAATGTATCGGTACATTTACCAAAAGACATTCCATTGCAAGAAGAGTAGCGTTTTAATAATCTTATTACGTTTGATTCTGTTTGAACTCCAACATGAATTAAAAGTCAATGTTTGTACAATTTTTGAACAGAATGAAACGAGTTAACGGAGTTTCAAATATAAAAAGAAATGTTTTATGAGTTCAAGTTCCCATTTTACACATTGACATTCCTAAAACACTTCTAGGTGTCACATTTTGAAACACTGATAAAAACTAGTATCTAGTTCTACATTAAATAGATCGAATATTTATTGACTAACATTTTTCTGGCTTTTTAAGTAGCAAAGTAAGAAACCAGTGCATCTATTTGTGAATGCGCTAGCGGCTTCTTCTAATGCATCAATGCCCAAAGGCCATTGTAGTATCCAGTCATATTGGAAGCACCTTCATAGCATTCGACTAGTAGTTTAGTTAAGGATAAATGGGGAATTTTTTATTTTTACTTGGAACATTTGTTCAGCAAATTCTGCTGAAGGTTTTTCTAACAAATATGAAAACCTAGAAATGACTATCTAATTTCTATTTGGATGTTCCGTTATCGGAGATCACTAGCAGTATCAAAAAAATAATACGAATTTGACCATCATGAATCTATTTTACTTTTTTAACATGTAATATACTGAAATAAATCTAAATAACTTTAGGAGCATTTTTTTTAAAGTCTAAGTTCTCAAAATTTCTGAAACTCTCATGTGTAAGTTCACTGGTCTCATGGAATATTAACTAGAATCAAAATCTGCATCAGAAAAGTGACCAGAGCTGCGCAGGGAAATAAGGTCTGGCTCCCATCTGTAACGAAACCCCGGCCTGAATCCCGCGGCGAATACCTTGGGTCACACTGGGTCATAGCAACCAGCGGAGCAGTCAGGTTCATGAGTGACAGATATTTGCCTTCCATCTAGGCCATCTTGGATGTCAGACTTTCTTTTTTTTCAATAGTTCAAAGGTTTTACATTGTCAAAACAAACATTTCATCAAACCAAAATTGAAGCCAAACAGCATTGCAGTGAGCTCATGAGGAATTTAGTGGTCTAATTAAAAGTAGATTATGAATACAAGTATGTCTGGTCTGGCAATAATTTTCCCCTAATGAAACCCCAACTAATCTTCACCAGTTGACACCGAGAGGTCCTAAAATTTTGTTAGAATCACCACAGACTGAAAAGATGTCAGCCTTGATTTGGTCAACGAGAAACGCTCGGACGTCTCATGAAATAAAAATGTAGACTTTGCATACTTTAAATACAAAACAAATAAAAAACATATAAAGCTTTGAAAAAATTGAATAATTTGCAGGTGTATTGAAATTTTAATTAGTGACAATCAGGACTATCCCTACTTCTTAACCAAACTCTCCCCATCCCCTCCCCCCTTCCATTCCTGTACTATTTAATTAGCAATAAGTTTATGAACAGACAAGGAAAAAAAATGAATGGGACGATATGGAAACGATTGTCACCTCAAACGCACGATTAGGTCTAGCCACCATTACAATTTACAAAACCTGATGTAAAGCAAATTCCTACATTTAAGCTTAAAACACTGGTTTTTAACTAAATATAAATTGTAGGACAAAGTTCAGGATATTTTGAGGGAGCTTTTTACATTCTATTTTTTTTTTAAATCGGTTTTTACAAAAGTGCATTTATTTTTTTCACTTTGGTGTCATCCACAAGTACTCATCTAGTCAAGAGTCATGGGCCCAAGAGCCGTGGGCCCCTAGTGGTCGTGGACCCGGGTTCACTGAACCCCTTCGCGCTATGGATGCTACGCCACTGGATAGGATCACCAGTGAGCAAATAAAACATTTTCTGTAAAAGTGATTTTGAAACATGGAATTTGTAGTACTAAATACTCGCCGCCTCAATAGTTATGCTTATGAAACACGTGAATTTGAACTGGGAACAAAAAATATTCTTTAGTATCATCTTAATTGTAAAATGCTATTTCTGCTATTTATTCGTTTAAAACCTTAATACACTACAACTCATTGTTGTTTTCTTTTTATCTCTTCAAAGCCAAACTCAAACATAAAAAAACTGGTAAGTTTCTGATGTCATTATAATACATCTATTGTCCATCAAAATTACAAAAAACATTGTATATTTTAATGTAATTATAATGGTGCATAGGTGTTGCATATTATTTAAATCACTTTTAAGTACATAATGAGTTAAACTGTTACAGTGTTATAACACTTAGAATGTGTGGAAGTTTAAAAATAACAAGTGTGATATTTAAAAAATAAAAATAAATAAATAAGAATGTGTGGAAGTTTAAAAATAACAAGTGTGACATTTAAAAAATAAAAATAAATAAATAAAAAAAACTTAATGTTCAAATATTAAACTAAAAATTCATATTGTATTTATCATTGAAAAAAAAAAGAGAGAAAAAAATAGCCAGCAAGGGCATCGAACCCACGACATTCGCAATAACTACAAATAATGTCTAGAACTTTCATTTCCGAATATTTTTATTATATCAATAAATACTAAACATCTCCATTATATTTTTACTTCCTTTTTTTCTAATTCAAAACGCATTGGCGCCATTCACACCGCACTGCGTCTTTTGACCAGATTTCAACTTTTGCCCTTTTTCCATACAAAAAAAAAAAGGTGCAAACTAATAGAAGGATTTGGTAAAATACTTATCGAAACATTTCAACAAATACACATTAGCTAAATTGCACTATTTTAATACATATTTATTTTAACAGACTGACAGAAGAGGTGTTCTTGAAGAAGTAAGTATTTCTTATTTTATGTATATTTTAATTACCTAGTTTAAACAGTGGATCTATTTTTAGCACTTTATTTAAACTGTGAATCTATTTTTAGCACCAATCCTTTTAGAGAATGTGCTATGTACCTAGGCCAGGGGTCGGCAACCTTTTGAGTTGGAAGAGCCAAAAATTACAATTTAAAAAATTTCGAAGTTTTTAAAGAGCCACAAAGTTTTTTCTTGCTAACTTTAGTTCTCAGACGTTTGTTTTTTAATGAAAAAAAAAAACAAAACGAATTCATTTATAAGTAGTGTTCTTCACCACAAATTAGATAATATATAAGATAGTAACAACTAGAGAAGTTAAACATTTTCTTACAACACAAACTTCTACTTCAATTACAAAGCAATTTGAAACATTATCCTGTACGCCCAATGAACTCACGGCATTCCTTTTATTTTTGAAAGCTGTCCACTTTTGGTGCGTTACATATATTTCTGGACCTCCAACACTTCCAACTTGCTTTTCAACTCTGTTAATTTTTAACCCCACAAAGCTTTACTTTTAAAATCGATCAATTACATTTCTCGAGATCCAGTATCAATTCCACATGGATCAATGTGGATTTCGTAACTATTTGTTTTGAGATGGTGTACTTTGAATGCTAGAATATCTCAATATCTTTCAAGAAATTCATCTTTAATTTTTTTTTTCTAACTTTGCTGAAGTAATTTGTGTCAAAAGTTGCAGATTTTATCGCGATACTGTTTTAGACATTCAAAATGAAGTAATTGACCGCTCTGAATATCTTCTGCAAAAAGAATCAATTTTTCTTCAAAACAAACCAATTCTTTTACCAAAACATAGAATGGGTTTTCCTTTCCTTGCAGTTTTAGATTCAGCTCATTTAATTTCTCTGTTATATCAATCATTAAGTAAAATGTTTGCAACCATTTGTCGTTCTCTAATTTGGTGTGATAAATGCCTTCATCATTTAGAAATGTATATATTTCATTCAAGCACAATGCAAAACGTTTCATCAAATTACCTTTGGAAAGTCATAGCTTTTATTTTGGGAAGAAGGAGGTCGGAATACTGAGTCTTCATTTTCTTTAGGTGGTGGACTGCTTTTGACAAGATGCTGTTAATAATCTTTATTACCAAATTCATGACCTCATTCAGTCGGAATCGTTTTGGGCACAAAGCGTTTCTTGGTGCATTATTCTGTGAAATGTAAGAATTTCTTGGTTTATTTTGCTCAGGCGAATCGTTGTTGTACTTTTATTTTTTCCTGTCATACTTTGGCTCTATCAGTTGCTATTTAAATAATTTTATTCATATTAATCTTATTGTCTTCAATGTATTTTTGCACGGCATTCGCTCTATCATTTGTTTGTCATGAGAGCGGTAGCAATCCTTCTTCTTCTTCTTCTAGCCAGCTTTTTGCTTCTGAGCTATGAGCTCTTTTGCAGACTGTGCCAAGGAAAAATAGTGTGCTGTTTTCTATAGTTGTTTAGCACTGACGTACAGGGTGTTGGTTATGTTGGGCTCTAGTGATAGCAGGGTCTGCCTAAGGTGGATTAGGAAGGAGCATTCAAAGAGGATATGGTTGTAGCAATCCTAGGGAAGACATATACATGACAAAATGGGCAACTTGGACCGTGTCTTTATGTCGCAAGACTAATCTATAGCAACTGATAAGGCAGAAGAAAGTTGAATATCTTCCACTTGCAAATATGTTACATTTGAAGATATTTTAGCTATTCTATCTTGTACTGTTTTAGAGGAAACTGGCAAATATTTTTTTCAAGATTTCTGGTTTGTTTTTGTAATCACGAAACAGTTCTTCAGATGCACGTAGGAAGAAGTCTTTGACATACTCATCATCTGTAAATGGTTTGCCTTTTGTGCAATTTCTAGTGGTACGCAAAGCTTGCCCAGATTAGCATTAATTGTAGATTGCTTCTAACTTTGAGAAAATAATTCGCCTCTAACAAATGCAAAATCTTCTTGCGTCAAAGCGAATTAAAACCTACATAGAAACATCTGACGACGGCCGAGAGCTTCCGACGGACTGACAACAGTGACGACGCGTGTAATGGGGGAGGGGTGTGGTGAAAAGCGAGTACAAGTGGCTCAGAGATCGAATCGGCTCCTTATCTTCGTTAAAAGATTCAGAACTATTTTGAAAAATATTTCGATAAAATAAATAATATTTGCTTATGGAACTAAAGAGCCGCAGTTTCACATCCAAAGAGCCGCATGTGGCTCGCAAGCCGCAGGTTGCCGACCCCGGACCTAGGCCAAGAGAAGAATATATATTTCTATAAATTCTATATAATATACCCTTACTCTAAACCAGTGGTTCCTATCTTTTTGCCTCATAGACCCGTTGTTGTGTTTTCTGAATTTTTTTAGACCGAATGCCAATAAACAATTTTTTTTCCTTGTTTGATAATGTTCACTTTGGTTAATGATTAGAGATGTATTTATATAAACTTTCTTACTAAATGGAGAAGCCTATTTGATACATGTCATAACTGATGCATGACATAACTGATACAAGACATAGCTGTTACATGACAAAAATGATACATGACATAGCTGATATATGACATAACTGATATACGACACAAATAATGCATGATATAACTGATACACAACATAAATAATACATGGCATTACTGATAAATGCTATAAATAAAATAATATATGACATAAATGAAACATGACATAACTAGTTAAAACTGATACATGGCATCACAAAGCTAAACATCTTTCTTGGCTAAGATGAACACATTGATTTGCATATCTTATCAATTTTATCAACATTAGGGTCTCTCTTTTTTGAGCTGGAGACTTTTATTAACTTCCAGCATTTTATTTTTTTTTTCCACAGGAAAACAACTATATATCTCCGCAGGAAACTGACCTTGACCTTGTTACCTTAGACGAAAAGGTGAAGATGACTATTTGTATTTCTGTAATAGTTTCTCTAATGGTGCGATACAAAAAAAAAATAAAAAAATTGAGAAGCACAGTAGATTAAAGAAAAAAATAGAAGCCTAATTGGCAGAGAAGGGTGAGTCTTGTAGAAAAGAAATATATGTATATATCAAAATTGTTTATAATTTTAAATATAATTAAGATATGCTTTAAGTACACACACCTTTATTTTATCATTGTTATCAAAAATTAATATAGATAGACTAGCTGATACACTACTATTGAAACAGCTGGTATATATATTTAGTTTGCCCAGAACTTTCTTAAACCGAGACCAATCGTTATAGCAGGCTTCACCGCTGACTTGTGACATCGCAAACTATGGGCAGTGGAGACATTAATAGCTCATTGCCACGTCACAGGTCTATACGACATGGCTACAAGCTAATGGTCTCCACTGCCCATAGGTTTCAAAGTTGCAGATCAGTGTTCGGGCCTTTAGACATGAAAATGTCAACTTTCAAATGCATAGTTGGTAGAAATTGCGAATAAAAAATCTATTTTTTTTTTAATTTAACCGCTGCGATTTCAATCTTAAAAATGGCTTAGCTTTAGTAATAACATTTTTTTTTATATACTTTGTCATGCATGAGATTTCGGATTATGAGTGCCTGGTCAGGACCAAAAATTTTATATTGTAGATATAAAAGTGGTATGAACACAATGAAGACTCATTAAAGTCTGATAACGACGCTATAGTTTCTGTTCATGAAGCTGTGAACCTATATAGTCTTGAAACATATAGATACAATTAAAATTATACATATTTTTTTTCAGTATGAAAATGCAAACTTTTTAATGACATCGTAAGAGGTAAGTAGCCATTTCCTTAAATTGCAATAGTGTGATAATGTGTTAAAATTTTATTTTGTTTATTTAATTACTGATTCAAACATTTGCTTAAGAATTAAGAACCAACAAATTATTGCCTTGTTTAAATGTATATATACTTTTATTATTGGATAATAAAAATCACACAATTAAAAAAAATAATATATTTCAATCATTTCGGAAGTATATTATATTCTCTTTACAAAGCTTATATCAACTCTTGAACTCACCCTGTTAGTCTGGTAAAAAGATTGAATATTTCTCTAACATCCATTCTTGGATCAAGTTGAAACATTGTTACAATTATTTTTTGGCAAAGTCAAGATATGAATCAATAAGAAATTAACCATTTAATCAATTATCACTGGTAATGAAATTAATAATTTCAGTATTAATAGATTTAGGAGGCACAGTGGCTGATAGGTAAAGTGCTTGGCTTCTGAACTGGAGTTCCAGGGCTCAAATCCTGGGATTTTTTTATTTTGGGATCTTGGGCACCTTTGAGTCCAACCAGTTCTAATGCATACCGGACATTAGTTGGGGAAAAGTAAAGGTGGTTGGTCAATGAAACATATGACCCTTACATCATCTGACGTATAGATAACAAGGTCTGAAAGGGGAACTTTACTTCTACCACTACTTACTTATATGGCTAAATATGTAGGGTTTGGTCCCATTAATATAATTGTAAACGTGTTTTCCTCCCCCAACCATTCTTAGATCAAGTTAAGAATTTAAAACAAATATTAATATAAGTAACAAAACATGAACCAATTAAACACTTCACCAATAGGTCAATTAATTATTTGTATTTAATATTATTTAATTTTGAAAAAGGGAAATAACTTCTACATCAAATGAGATATAGTACTATGTGTAGATGTCTTTCCCTTAGATGATCTTTGTTTCACTTAGATGATCTTTTTTTTCCTTAGATGATCTTTGTTTTTTGTTTTTAAGTATTTTTATATTTTGCTGTTTTACAACTTTGTCTGCCTCACAAATAATGATAGAACAATTTAAACTAATTTTTTTATTTTTAGAAGACTTCACGCTTTCATAGAAGAACAGCGTAGCTCTCTAACAAGCTTGAGGAAAAAAATAAAGCCCATTCTGAAATTGACTAACGCATGTTCTTTAACTCTATGCCTTAAATGAGCAAAAGATAATAATAAAGAAAAAAAATTGTAACTTGAAAAATGTTTGTTTCTTTCCTATGTAATTTGTGTTTGTTATTTGTATTAGAACTAGATCTCTCATCATTGTAGAACAAGTTTTAAATGTAAATTCTGTTCTAATTTTAAACTCCTGAAAGAAGATGAGCTTTAAAATGTTAGATAGTCTAAGGCTCTCATGGTTTGTCATGCTTTAAAATGTTAGATAGCCTAAGGCTCTCATGGTTTGTCTTAAATTAGAATTTACGTCTCAAGAATGTGTGCTGTATGTTAAAAGTAACTCAAGCCAAGTTACCTTAGCCATACATCTATTACACTGGTTAGAACTGGCAATTATTTTAATTTCTTTTTGTAACTAACCATACATTTCTAAATAATATCTCCCTATTTCTTTTTTTTTTGGCTGATTAGTTTTGTAAAGACTTTTTAAAAAAATGGTACCTCACAATTTTGTATACTTTTATACAGTATTTTTAAAAATAACACACTTTGTGGTTGAGAAATCACTTTGTCTGAGTCAATCAATCCTCCAAAGTTGTAAGACAAGTAATTGATAACAATGCCTTTTTATTCTCAAAATGTTTAAATTTAAACACATGTTTATTTTTAGTGATCCATTAATAATTATGAATCAATATGCCCAAAGAAGTTTAAATATAACTACAAATAATGAAACAATGAAAAGATATGTTGACTATCAGTATATTTAATTATTTATTTCATATTAAATTTCAATACATACATAAAAAAAACTCACAATTCAAATCAGATTACACCTCCCCCCCCCCACACACACACTCACTTATAGCAACAATCACATATAAAGAGTAAACATTAGGATGCTATCTGAAGTCTTGGTTCCATGACCACTGGCTGACCCATGGTCTGCTCCAAGTTATAGTAGTCTGCAATGACAGAGTTGAGTGACTCCAGACTGTCGGTGAAGTCTGACATGTCCATCCCATCCACCTGAGTGTAGTGATGAAGATGAGCCTGTAGACGCAACGAGAACTTTCTTTTTGTTTGTTTTTCTTATAAATAAAAAATTTTCTTAACAATCTTAAAAAATAATATTATCATTTTTATACTCAAGACAGAAAATGAGCTTATTAAATTTGAATCAGACAGCAACCAAGAATAACTTCTTTAAGAAAACAAATTCGACATTTGAAAGATACAAAAATGAAACTAAGATTTAAAAGATCCTGACATTTTACATTAATTTTACCTTCCCCACTGGGCCCATTTTATTTTTAAAAAAATAAATAAATTTGCAGCTAAGTCTTTTTTCATTTTTTGTTAAAGGTTGGCTTTTCCTAATAGGTAAAAAGGGAAGCTATCGCATGTCCACCAGGTCAGCTAAAGTAAGTAAGTAAAGTTCCCCTTTCAGACATTGGGATCTATAGGGCAGATGATGTCAAGGTCTTCTGTTTCTGTGGCCCATTGTTAACGAGGGGGTATCATGTGGCCAGTTTGATGGCCAAATGCCTTTACTTTTCCCAACTTCAGGTACCCATTAGAGTTGGGTGTACTCAGAGGCATCCAAAAATCTTGAAATTAAAAATCCCAGTCTTCACCAGGTTTCGAACTTGGGACCCCAGCCACCATGCCTCCATGTTAGCTAACTCCTGCAAAAATGTATTTGAAATGCATTATTTATGGATCTTGATAAAAATTCAGCAAGAGTTAATCTTTACTTTTTGGGTGTTGAATTGTAAAAGCTCCAACTTGTTTGTCTACTTTTGTGGAATATGATACCCAGCATTTTTCTGTAGCAGTTACTGTCAAAAGTTTGGATTCTTCTTTCAGCCTCAGCATTCAGTGTCCAACTTTCACCACCATATAGAAGTACAGAGAAAACTAGAGAAGAATGCAGTTTAAATTTTACTTGACTTTGTCTGCATCAGTCGTGGCAAAATATGCAAGTTGCTACTAGGTTAATGTAGTTACTAGAAATACTGCACTCATCCTTAATCTTTGGAATTGAAGACAATGCCATTATTTTAAAACATGGATACACAAACAATTTTACCTTTCTCTTAAATAACTTGGTGAATCTATCTCTGATGTCAGTGAATGTATTATGTATACACGTGTTATTGGCCAGGGTGAGCAGGGAGTAAGGCTGACCAACAGGTGCCACAGAACAGAGACCAGTTTTCCAGCCCTCCTCATTCCAGTGGACAAAGTTAAGGTTAGGTTTCAGCCTGAAATACAAAAACACAATGATAGAAAATATCTTGAGGTTTGAGGACAAATCAAAATTATGTTGATAACCTACTAAAAAGTATCACTAAAAATATTGGTAAAAACAAATTTAAATCAAATATTTTTTGTTCTGTTCAAGACATTAAGGAAGCAAGTAGAATATTAATTTGTTCTACTTCACTGCACAATTAATTACATCACAATGCATCAAAAAATCTTGTTGCAAAGAATAAAAAGCGTGCCAGCAAAGTTTCAAAAATTTTGGTAAAAAAAAAACTATCAATTTAAAAAAATCAATAGTTGAATAATAATAAAATGCTTAGCTTTCATAAATTAATTAATTAATTTTTATTATTAAGACACTGATAGTGTTCTTAAAACAACATCTAAATATATTTCAGATAAAAATTATCTTCTCAACTAACAAGGTCTCTATCTATTATTGTTCACTAATATAGTGACTGTTTTCAATGTTTTGCATCTATTACCTGTCAATGTTTCTTCTGATATCAGAAAGCTCTACATTTCCACGGACCATCAAGGCACAGGCTAGATACAAACTGTGCTTAGGATCAACCTTCAACATCTGGTGGTCTTTCGCAAAGGCATCAGAGAACATCTGATCAAGCCTGATATAAGTCAGAGTTAAATTATAGTATTGTTAAACACCTAAGAGAGGATCAATATGCATCTATATATTACATATTTTAAAAATTGTGGTCGCAAATGATTAATTTCCCTAGTGATATAATGCTTTAAGAACTAAGTTACTGCTAAATTTTTATATAAATATTACTGCGCTGAGATTAGGATTTCTAATCTAGACTTCTATAGATCAAACTAGTGAACTGATAGCCATATGTGATCCACAATTTTTTTGTTTTTTACACGTTTCAGGTGTATTTTGGGATTGAAGATATTTAATTACTAGCCAAAACCTCCTGCTTGACAGTTGGGAATTGAGGCAGGCAGGGTTCAAAACCCAGAACCATCAAGGCCACAAATAAGAGCACATAACACATGAACAAAATAGCATTAAAAATCCAAGAGTCAGCTTGGTCTAAACCATACTTCCAGAGAAGGGTTATGATACTAGCACCAAAAAAGATGTCAAGCATAAAGAAGAAAACATCTTATTTTTTACCATATTATAATATAAAACTTAGATGCTTTAAAATTATGGGCTAGGTGGTTTAGCAGATAGACAAATGTTGTTTTGGATCTAGAAAGTGACCAACGGAAGAAGCTGAAAACTTTCATTATCAGCTTAGTTCTGAGGCAGTGAAAACTTTCATTATCAGCTTAGTTCTGAGCAGTGAAAGCTTTCATTATCAGCTTAGTTCTGAGGCAGTGAAAACTTTCATTATCAGCTTAGTTCTGAGGCAGTGAAAACTTTCATTATCAGCTTAGTTCTGAGCAGTGAAAACTTTCATTATCAGCTTAGTTCTGAGGCAGTGAAAGCTTTCATTATCAGCTTAGTTCTGAGGCAGTGAAAGCTTTCATTATCAGCTTAGTTCTGAGGCAGTGAAAGCTTTCATTATCAGCTTAGTTCTGAAGCAGTGAAAGCTTTCATTATCAGCTTAGTTCTGAGGCAGTGAAAACAGCCTATGAAATACATTTTCTAAGCCTGTCAGTTAACAGTTTGGAAAGATCTAGACAAAATAGAGTTACGAGAAGCACAAAAACATTTAATAGGTCAAATTCAATAAAATTTTCAAAAGCAGCCCTCTAAAAGTAAACCAGTTAGCAGATGATGATAAAGATGTCAAACATCAAAAATAGCCCCAATCTCTCTCTATGGGTCAATTACCTTCTTGGTGGAACCTTGACATCTGCCATGCAATAGAGTGGTGTCTGACTTGCTACTAAATAGTGCATCTTAGGAAATGGCACCAAGTTCATGGTGATCTCATTCAGATCAATATTTAGAGAACCTTCAAATCTTGCTGAGCTGAGAAAAAGTAAAAAAGTTAAGGATTATGAACTATTAAAGACACATTTTTTAGATTGTATAATGCTAAGTTTACCAGTTTATAGGCCAATAGTTAGCAGAAGTTTGATTATGACAGAAGCAGCTTAGATTGCCAGGCTGAAGCCTTTTTGGAGAAGGTAAACTCTAAGACTTCAGTGATAACATATATAACCCCAGCACCTCCACCATGGATCAAATATATATAATTTTCACGGTAGCTGAGAACTTCATAGTTTAACTACCATATTTAGCCAAGAAAACTATTACTGAGATAGAATGCAATGTTAAAAGTAACCTACTAATGCAGTACAATGCAATAGAAAGTTACTGCTGTTTTTAAAGCTTGTGCATAACAAGAACTTATAATGACTCATTCTGGGCAAGATTAGAAAGTTAGATATAAGTGGATGCGAATAGTTTTTTTTTTCTCTTCTTGATGATTTTTTAAACAAACCATTGTACATGGCCTAGTGGGGAAATGGAAATTGTGTAACTTTGACGCTTGTTTTTTTTTAAACATAATTTTCAAGTTGTTAATTTTTTGGACTATGAAAATTTCTCAAAAAAAAAAAAAAAAAGCTAGATATACCTGGAAAAAGATTTAAATAGTTAATAGTAATTTATTAAAAATTACAGGCTTTGACCATTTCAACCATCACTTTTTTTTTTACCTATACAGAAAAACACTAGAATATTATCTTCCATAACAGACCAACCTTGTCAAATTTAACAAAAGATTAGCAACCAAGTTGTTCATCTTGTCAAAAGGTTTCTCTTCGGGTGAGCCAACAGCAGTTCCTGTAGTAAGGGCACTGTCTGGTTTCACTGCAGGAGATACTCCGTACACACGTTTTCCAGATTTGGTTGGTGGCAGTGCTTGGGTTATTTTGTTTACAATGTCAACCAGCGCCTGTTCAGAACAAAACAAAAAAATTATAATAAAAAAATAAAAATTAGAATGCAAGCCAAAGAAGCAACAGAAAGATGACAAATCTTTGACAAGAAAAATGAGTCTGTGTTCAAGACTATTTCTCTGTGAATTCTTGAAGTAAGAATGATGCAAAAGCCACCTAAGAAAAAGAGCCAATGGAACATTCTAAAGCAGTAACTAAGCACATGATTGAGGGAGGACGTTAACAAACTGCAGTGAACAGAAAGGGTTGCAATCATCTTATCACTAGACCCCCACACATAACATGCAATAGAGGCAAATATTTATGCACATTTGCTCATTGGATAAAATTTCTGTGACGGTAATTTAACAATTTAATAATAATTATAGTGCTACTTTCATGCTTATAGCATGCTCAGAGCGCAATGGTCCAATCTCATTTGTGGACCAGTGGGGGGGGGGGGGGGAGGGAGCCAAGTTCAAGCGTACTTAACCTCTCGATCCACACTTCCCATAGGAAGCGTTTGAATAAAATACTGGGATAAAATATGTCCAGTGGATGACTTAAAGTCTGCATTCTGCCACTGTTCTACTGTAAAATATACCTGGTTTTCAATAGGCAAGACACAGTCAGCGTGATTGGTTAACTCTCTCATAGCCAAGACACTATTGTAAGGGGAGGTAATAACATCATCTTCTGCTGAAGGATAAACTGCAGTAACAAACCTAGAAAGGAAAAAAAAAATGACCAACTGTCATAAAAGCAATAAGAAATTTGACAAAAAATAAATTTTTAATAGCTTTTCTATATGCAATATTCATGCTTATAATATGCTCAGAGCACTATGGTTCAGCCTCTTTTAAAACCAGTGGGGGAACAGTATTTCTGAAAGAAAGGTTTTCATGTTGCCTGTGAGTGCTAGTCAAACACAATTTAACTCTACTTGTGTTCGGATTTCATCTAGAGCCCCCTTGATAGATAAGCACTTAGACAATCAGCCACACAGCCCAAATTAGTATGTGTTTTTCTCCTCACCATAAAAAAACCCACTAATTTTCCTTCTTGAAACAACTGGTCATAATATTTTATTTTTGTTTCTTTTTTATCTAACCAGTATCTTTTGCTGTTGAGCTGTAGGCTCATTAGCAGTCTATGCTGTAGAATAGTAGTGTGTAGTTCTTTTCAGTTGCTCTGAACTGCCAACAGAGTGTTGATTGTGATGAGATGTTGAGATAGTATGGTCTGTGAATTAAATTGGGGTATTCTAAAAGGTTACATTATATATGATTAACATTTTCGTAAGGGTGGGCACAGTCTCTTCAGTGGGATGAACATGAGCGTTTTTTTTTCTTCTGAGATGTTTTCTGTTAAGAGTTTATAAATCTAGATATAAATGCTTTGTGGGCAATGATATATTTATCCTAGGTGTGTTTTTATGTGAGTTTAGCAGCATTTATTATGATTAAAAAGAAAGCAAATTAAGTTTCTTTGTTTCTGCAAATACAATTTTTAAACCTAATATGAATATTTCACACATAAATATTGCTACTTGTACTGGTTTTAAATAGTTATAAACTATTAAGAACAATTTATATCATAGTAAGGTAAATATATTATACTAGCCTATATACATCTGGATAGTCATCTTCTAACAGATTGAGGATCCTTGTTCCAACACCAGATCCAGTGCCTGTAAAATCAAAGAAACAAGATTATTCATTTTTAATTAAAACTTCTAAAAGAGAAAAAAAATGTAGATTAGTTATATTTTTTTAGGGGAAAAAGTAAATTGAATAGAGTAGGCCTACTGTGTTTTATAGTTTCTTAAACTATTACTAGTATTTCCCCCTCCACCCCCCCCCCCACCCCAACAAAAAAATTCATTAGTGTCCTCCTTAGAGAGCTAAGGTCTGCGGTAGTGCTCTGAGCTCCCAAAATGCTGAACGGCAGGTTTTTTAGGATGTAAATAAAACACTTTCCAGCATTCTGAGCTTCGAAATTCATTCCCCTGGAGTCTACAACACACTCATAGTAAGAGGAGGGCATGTCAAACAAAGATTGATTTAAAAAAGATGTAGCACAGCTAATAGGCCTATACACATGTCAAATGAAGTCTAATAAAAAGGAGTCAGGACTGACCAGTATTTATTATATATATTATAGCTTTTATATAGCGCTACTTTCATGCGCTAAGCACATGCTCAGAGCGCTTTTGGTCCAATCTCATTTGTGGACCGGTGGGGGAAAGGGGGTATCTAGGAGTTGGTTTTCCGTGCTGCCTTTAGGCGCTCAGTAAACACAACTCTGCCCGAGTCGGGTGTCGAACCTCGAGCCCCTTCTAATAGGTATCCAAGTCAAGCCAAGTTCAATCGCACTTGGCCTCTCGACCACGCTTCCCACCAGTACTATTACTATATATATATATATCATGGGCGTAGCCAGGATTTTTTTTCGGGGGGGGGGGGGGTTTGCACCGCGGAAGATAATTATATATATATATATATATATATATATATATATATATATATATATATATATATATATATATATATATATATATATATATATATATATGTGTGTGTGTGTGTGTGTGTGTGTACATAATTAATCTTTATTACATTCTGACCCTTTCGGAAGATGTTTATTGTAGACCCCCCGCCCTTGCTAGCAAGGGGGTCTGGGGGAGTTCGCAATGCTCCTCCAGCGTGGGGCAAAGCCCCGCCGCCGAGCACTATTTCTGGTATTGAAAGCCAACAAAATGCATATTCTGAGGTATCTACAGTGCATTATCTTGCTATTAAAAAGTTTTATTTCAAAAACCTAATGTGCTATTCTTACTGACTTAGACCCTCTCGCGCCGTTCGGCGCATTTTCAGACAAGCTGTTTCCGTAACTCTTAAATTGCGTAATTCATTTTGTCAGAGAAACCTCATGAGACGCTCTGTCACAACCTTACTAAGGATTCGACTCCCAATTCGGCATATGATTTCTTTGATTTAGACCTGATCTCTATGACTGACTCCTAAAATCTGTCTTAGCCATCTTTGTTGAGCCACATTTAATGTTTTTTAATTTCAGCAGAAGACTATTCACACTTTATTAATGGAGCCCAAGCCACTGGTAGAAATTTGTAACCTTTCTTGACTACGCTCTTGGAATTACATGCCTGTAATTCGCTTTAGATTTTATATCGAAAAGGAAAGTTTTTTCGTCAAAACATCTGTTGAGGGATTTTAAACTAAAAAATCTCTGGAGTTTTTTGTTTTTTTTTTAAATTCAAAACCCCATTTAGCTACGATCATAGAATTTGGTGACTGTAGTTTGCTTTAAAATAATATTGAAGAGAGAGGTTTTCAACTCTAAACGCTCTGTAGGGGAATTTTAAACTCAAAACCATCTGAAGGGGTTTTAAACTTTAAAGAAAAAGCCATCTGGAGGAGGAGGATTTAAACTCAAAACCCCTTTGGCTAAGCTCATAGATTTTATAGTGTGTAATTTGCTTTTTTTTTATATTGAAGAGGTACTTTTTAGCTTCAAACCACAACTGGAACGGGGGGGGGGGGTCAAACTCAAAACCCCTTTGGCTATGCTCATAGAATTTTCAGTGTGTAAATTGCTTTTTTATATTGAAGAGGGGGTTTATCATAAATTTTGGAGGCGGTTTTAAAATCAAAATCCTCCATAACTGTGCTGTTGGAATTTGGGGATTGCTGTTTGCATTTTTTTTGTTTTGTTTTATAGAAGAGGGGGGTTTAACTGCAAAAACCTCTGGTAGGGGGTTTAAAACTCAAAACCCCCTGTAGGGGGTTTTAAACTCAAAGTCACCTGGTAGAGGGATTTGTATCTCAAAACCCCCTGATAGGTTTTTTTTTTTTTATCTCAAAACCACCCTGGTAGGGGTTTTAAACTCAAAACCCCCTCGGCTGTGCTGTGGTAAGTGATGATTTAGTATTATAATCTCACCTAAAATAAACAAAATGAAAGCAAAAATCAGTCACTTAATTCCGTTCTCCCCCACCCCCTCGGGGGGGGGATTTCATTTCGGGGGGGGGGGGTTGAACCCTAAACCCCCCCCCCCGGCTACGCCCATGATATATATATATATTATGCTGAGAAATGGGTATATATTATATTATTTATATAGATCTATATATGGATGGGAAGTTTTACCAAGTTGCCATTGGACCTGACTAGACTAGAAAAATATTTGATTAAAGTCAGTCTATAAAAATCTAATCAGAAAAAAATGTATACTATTATATTTTCTACTAAACAAATCTAGATAGGAACTAGATCTAGGAGTCTATATTGACCTAAATCTAGATCTAGCCTCTCGATTCAGTCTACGATGATTCAGTTCCGCGCGACAATGACATAAACAAACATGCTATCTATCTACATCTATTAATAGCGCATCTCATCCCATTGAGGTCATGGGTTGCTAAATTTAGATCTAGAGTTTGCCGAAAAACACCTGTCAAAGGCTAAAAGAAAAGCTAAAAATAGAAATGTGTCAGTTTGGCGTTTACATTTGAAATATAAAAATTTGGCTATTGAAGCTTCTAGCTATTGCATTTTAATTTTGATCGATATATTTTTTAAATTGGCCAGAACCCATGAACAATGGTTTTGAAAGCGGAAATATAGGAATGAATATAAACAAAATGTCGACGACAACGCTAACTAATCAGATTAAGGAGGAGCACTTAACCTGCACTATCTGTTTAAATAACTTTATTAAACCGAAGGCGTTACCGTGCCTTCATACATATTGTGAACTATGTCTGTACGACTACATTGTTAGCCGTGGCTACGACAGTAAAGGTATTTTCCCCTGCCCAACTTGTAGAGCTGATACCAAAATGCCCGCAAACGGAGTTGAAGGGTTTCCGAATAACCACTTAATGTCATCTTTATCTGATACAGTTGAGAATGCCAGCCACATGCGTCCTGTACCGAAACCTAGAAAATCACTTGGTGTTACACAACCAGTACCAGAGAAAGAGCAAGACCTAAATCTAGATGATGGAAATAGTAAGTTAAGTAAGGGAAATCAGATTCAATCTACTCATCCTTCGCCTAATAACAGTCTAACCAATAAACATTTAGACTTAGAAGGATCTTCTAATTTATCTAAAGTATGTTCAAATGATATAGATTTAGACTGGACGGTAGGACCCAGACAAATGCCGACAGCTCCTGGGGCTTCAGAAGACAGTTGTAAAAGTAAAACTAAAGATGTATCGCAAAATTTTGGTGTAAGTTCACTGCCGAAAACTGATCACACATCAGGTAGTTCTAATCCAAGTATAGGATTGTATCCTGCTCATTCGCCACCACATTATCAACCAGAAGATCACATCTACTCTAATGAGCACATTTATTCTAACATTGGCAACATCTCGGCACAACCTCCTATAGGATGGAATATGCCTGTTCTAGAAAGTTCACATCCTGGTCCAATTGTTTCAAATGCAGCTGGCCACAGTGTGTGCAATGACAATGTAAAATTTTTTCCACCTCAACCATCCAGTGATAGTCAAATAAGGCACACAAATGTACCAAGATCATCTCCGCTACTGTATCCAACTGTACCTCACAGTATTGAACACTCCAATGCAGCTTGCACTAAAAATATGATTCTTAGGTTTGGAAAACAAGGCTCCACAGTTAGAGATTTCTTAAAACCCATTGGTCTTTCTGTCAGCCATGATGAAAAGTATATAGTATCCGACAACGCTGGTGACCAGAACAGGATATTTATCTTTAGCAATAATGGAGAACTGACAACAGCCTTTAACTGTGGTTGCAAAGTTAAAGATGTGGCCATCTCAAAGAAGAATGAAATTCTAGCTGCAGTACATAAGAATGTTGCTGCCATACGCCATTTCACAATGTCAGGGCAGTGCAAGGGAGAGTATGGAAAGTTTTTTACTTATGAAGAACCCTGTGGCATCTCTGAGTTAAGTAATGGTGGTGTGGCCCTCACAGGAACTCAGAATCACTGTGTGTATATTCTTACTAATCAGATGAAACTATCAACAAAATTTGGTCGCAAAGGAAATGGGGATGGTTACTTTCAAAACCCTGGATTTTTAACAGTTGATTCCAAAGACCATGTCATTGTGACAGATAAAATCAACAACTCGGTTCAGGTTTTTGAGTCAGACGGCAAATTCAAACACCGTTTTGGCTCTACGGGTAGCAATCATGGGCAGCTCAAAGTTCCCATGGGTGTATGTGTTGACAATGCTGATAATATCATTGTCGCAGACAGTGAAAATAACAGAGTAGAATGCTTCTCTCCTAAAGGTTCCTGGATAGGGACTGTGGTCCAGAATACTTTAGAGCTAGGGGAAAGTGTTAAACCAATCAATGTAGCCTTCACCCCATCAGGAAGAGTAGCAGTATTACTTAGGGGTCCATACTTTGCAGAAGTAAGAGTCTATCACTCGGACCATAAAAAAAATGTTCCGCAAGAAGGAATTGTAAGCAGCTTTTTTTCTTTAGAAAAGCTTTTGCCAATGTAGTGATTGTTCTTGTTTCCTTATTATTTGTATAGTGGCTTGTATTGCAAAAAACTAATCTAACATTTTAATTTCTTACACATTACTAAACAATTTTCAACTTTGTGAGCTATCTAATGCTAAATTTTACTTATAGATAAATGTTTTAAGTGCAATTAAAGACTAAGAACTGGTATTTTATATTTGAATTTTGTTTTGATTTTTATGATAATTTTCTCATAATTATAAAATTGAAAGAAACAAATAAATAAAGTCTTGTAACTATGACATCTAGTCTTGTAAATAATATTAAATTAATATTTGTATTTAAAAATGTTCTTTCCACCAGAAGAGGTACTACACACCTTCAATACCTCTCGTATAATTGGGGTCATTTTTTAATACTGATTTTAAAGTCAAACACTTTAAATTATAAATAATTAATATCTACTATTATATATCTAGTCAAAAGTTTTGAATGTTTTTTTTAAATCTTTTAGAAAACATGTATATTTATGTGCTTCTAACACCAGTACAGAGAATGCTTTTTAAGACATTTTATACACTTTTTTTTTATTGCTTCTGTACTGCAGGGATATGATAATTCCACATGTTATTAAAGAAGTTATATTTTAATTTTGAAGTTACCTAGAGATAGGGTTAGGGTTAAATATATACATACAGTCAATAATTTTGCCATTTCAAGAATACATACAATCAATATTGCCATTTTAGTTCATAAATTAACATTAATTGAGATCTACTGATGTGTTGTTAACAGTTTGAAAAGTAAAGTTGTACTCACTAGCATATATATTATATTCTAACAGCACATCCAGTGCTCACTGCTGTTTATAATTTTCACAATAACATTTAACAATCATTTAGTAACATTTCTTTATGTTGTAGCACTAACAAATGTTTACATATAAAACTGCTTTCATAAAAATATATTTATAAATATATATACTCTTTTCGAGGGCATACATGTTGTAAATAATTTTTTTTTTTTTTTAAATTATATTTTCTTACAGTACCAGTAAAATTAAATATTTTTCAAAGATAAATGTCTTTATAATAAATCTTCTGTTTATGTCACCTTTTATCTTACTATTGACAGTAGTAGTTAAAAATCTAGAATTAATAATAATAAAAGTTTTAAATAAAAGATTTTAATAGAATTTTTATAAATTATGACTTATCTTTTGTTGACCATGACCATATAACATTTTCATAATTTAAATTTTTGCTAAACAAATTCAAAAGATAAGCAGAGTATGAACTAAAATTAGATAGCAATTATTAGTCTTTAACTGAAATCAATAAAAACTGTTTTATAAAACAAAAAAAATATTTATTTTTTTTTGTTTTTTAACAGCGCAAGAAAAAATAACTTTTATAATCAAGATCACAAGAAAACTTCATGAATTTCAGAAAAAACAAACAAACAAACAACATAAAGCAAGTTTAAGTTGAATGGAACCCAACAAAACAAATTAACTCAACGGTGGTGGTAGCGTTTCTACCATTAACAAATGTTGTTGTTCTTTGAACTTTATATGTGTGTATATTATTCTCACATGACTGTATTTGTGATAAAAGCAACATTTTTTGTTTCTATTTATATCTAAACCTATTTTTCCAGTTATCATCAAGTTTTGGAATGTTTGTTAAAGAAAGTATATTAAAAAAGCAATTAGTTTTTGTTGGAACCTTGCTGTAGTTAAGGTGCATGGAAAAAAGAAATTATACACTCAATGTTTAAATGATTTTCTGTAATAAAAAAAACACTAAACTTATACAAATTGACATATTATAAACTTTTTTTAAATGCAAATCTAGCATGATTGTTTGGTTGTTAGTCATATACATACTCATGTACAAAAGAAATTTAGTTTTTCAGCTTAAAATATATATATATATATTTAATATATAATACATTTATGCTATTAATGTCAATACCATATTATATGTTACTGGCAGAGTATGAAATGCACGCTTTCTATTCTAAGTAATACTAGATGTGTGCGATTCATCAAAACATTCTGTAGAATACTCAGATATTAAGTACAGGATTTAATATTTGGGTCCAGCAATTAAATAGCAGAAAAATCATTAAAATGTTACAAGTTACTGTTATAAAACTGCCCCTCATTTCATAATGTTTAGAACTTCCGAAACTCTTTTGAAATAGTGCTAGTTTAGTTTTTTAGTCTGTAATAAGACTAAGATGAGGGAAAAGTTGTATAAATTAGGAAGCTAGTAAACATGGGAAATATATTTAAATAACCTAAGCACAGCTAGTTAATTGTTGACATTTTAGTATCATTTCTTTTAATACTGCAAGCTTATCATCTAGTGAAATAGCTAGCCAATACATAATGGCTGCCTGGTCATGAGGTATGTGCTCTGGTCTTTCATCTCAACTGTACTGGGTTCGAACCTTGTCTCCTGCTATTCTGCAGAGGTTTGGGCTAGGCCCTAAGTCTTCAATACTGAAGGAATGTTTGAAACTAACAAGTCAGTCAATGTCCATGTTATGTACTGTGGTTAAAGTTAAGTAATAGTGCAACACCCCAATGTTATATTAAAAATAGGTTAAAACAGTCATCTTCCCATGGCTGTTGGTGTAGTAGGCCATTACATAACAGACAGTGTGCATATTTCCCTGCATCTTTCTACCCTCAAGGGTCATTAAGTGTCTACTTCAGTCTAAGAATTTAGTTCTAAATAATTTTATGAAGTGAAACTTTGAAGTTTGTTAAAAATGCTAAACAATTCGATGAAATTTAAATAAAATGAAATCTTGGTGCAGAAATTAGGATAAGTACAGCAGGTTAGGTTAAAAGTAATGTCTTTTTAAACAGCAAAGTTTCCAATACAACTAATTTTAATTTGCCAAAAAAAATATTCATTCTTAGCCAGCAACATATTGTATCAAAAAGTGTTTTAGACATGCATATCATTAATTAGTTGTGTAATCACACAGAATATTTATGAATTCTGTTCAGAAGTGAACATTTCTGTAATTATTAGTATACTCTACCCCTAAAAGATTTCCTGTGACACTAATGCTTTTCATTTGTTCTCATTTTTTTCCAGTCTGCTTGTTGTGTTGGCACATCATGGTAGCATGTTTGATTTTCATTATTTAAATGGCTTAGATTTGTACATCATTTTGAAAAAGAAAATTAATTCTTTGGAATTTCATTTGCTGAATAACTTTGTATATTATATTATAAGATAACATTCTAAGACTATTTGTTGTTTTAAATAACAGTTTGCTTTTGACATCTGTGAAATAGATTACATAGTTTAATTGCTAAGAAATTGTTAGCTAATCATAAATATAAAAAAAATGTACTCCTTTTTGCATTTGTTTGACGGTGAAACCTTCGCACACCTGCCCTCAGGACCAACCTCAACAAAGTGAAAGTAGGTTGTGTTAACAGAATGCTTTTAATAGAGTACTTGTTATGCAAAAGATTGTGTTCAGCTGTGATCTTGCTAATGAGTTTCCAATGTGTATTTATAATAATTAATAATATTCCATTTTTTTGTTTTATTTTTTATCACCCTTTTCTTACTTTCAATGTGATACTTATGCAGATGTGTTTTATTTTTTAATCATCTGTAAGTCTGTTACTGTTTTGTTCTTCTTTGATTTTAGACCCCAAAACATTTCAGTTGCTTAATTTATTTACTTTTAATTTATTCTCTTTTTTTAAAAATAGATATAAATGGAAAGAACTTGAAATGGAATTCTGTTTGTCTAATTTATTGTAGTAGAGAATAGCTTCATTAGAACAAACCAAATATGTGCACCAGGTTTTCTCAACTTTTTATTGGTGAAGCTCACCACATGAACAAGTTAGCATTCCCTCCTTAGCAAACCTGAGATGCAGAAATACATTCTCCCAATGATGCCAACACACTTTTCATTTTAGTGAAGGAAAAAATGCAAATTAAGTCAAAATTGAAATGAGATGTAGACGTTATGTGTAAAGTACAACACTCATGAGAAATGCAACTTTTTGATATTAGAAAGATATGTAAAATTGTGTTGGCTAAGACATGTTGAAAGGACATCTTAACATTTAACATCTTGTGGGCAAAAACACTATAAAAGGTTTAACCTAGAAAGGTAAAAGATTTTTTGAGTTATTTTAATTTTTTTTAACTTTAGTAATAATGTTATTTTTATTTAATCTATATTCAAATGAACTACAAAGTGAATGCACCAGACTTAAACAACAACACTGCTAGCTCCCCACCCCCATCACATGCAGCAGGACACATCCACAGGTTGAGAAATACTAATTTATGTACATCGACTGTATTTTTCTTATAATTATTGAGTATTTAAAAGTAGAATCTCAATGACCAATGGGCATTCAGAAATTAAAATACAATTAAAAAATGTCCCTTTATTTTTTTAACTATATTATTTTATCTGATTTTTTTCTTAAGTAGAATTGGTCCAATGAGATATTGTTTGCAGCACTCAGGGAGAATTGAGTCTTAGCTACACAGATGACAATTTTAGGCACACAACAGTAGATACAGTTTGATTAATTTCTGCATTATATTCACACATACACAGACCTTGAAATATAACATGTTGCACACTAGGGGCAGCTCTTGTTTTTTTTTTTTTTTTCTCTTTAATTTCCTGTTGATGTCTTGACATCGTAGTCCATGAAGAGTGTACATTTTGTACTATGCATTTCCCTAAAACCGGTACCACATCTTTACACATATATGCATATACATATTTACTGTTGTCAATAATTTAGACAAAAAAAAATATAAGACTTTAGAACATTATTAGTTAGAATTGTGTGTTGTTGTTTTTTTTAAATCTGCTTGTTAACTAGTTAGACTATTTTGTTTTTTACTTGTCTGACCTGCAATATTGAGATAATAAAATTGCATAGAGTTCTACACTATTTGTTTTAAATGTTTTTTTTCCTAGTTGTCTTTCGTATGCCATACCATATCACATGAACACAGAGAACCACTCATAAATCAAGAAATATGGAAACAAAAATTGCACACAATTACAAAATGTGAATTATTTTTTTGCAGCCCCAGAAAGATTAGAGGGCATGATGGCTGATAGGATAAGCGTATACATAGTTTTTTTAAATTTCAGGATTTTTGGACACCCATGAGCCCACTCAACTCTAATGGTACCTGACTTTAGTTGGGGAAAGTAAAGGCGGTTGGTCGTTGTGCTGGCCACATAGAAACATTACATTAACATCATCTGCCCCAGATTGCAAGGTCTGAAAGGGAAACTTTTTTTTTTTTTTTTACAGAAAGACCAACTTGTCTACCATTCCTTTACTCCATGGGTGCAAGATAGCCGGCATGCCGGCAAAATCGAAGTTAAAAAAAAAAGGTTGCCGGCAAACGCCAGTCCGACTGATTGCCGGCTCAGTATCGGACTTTTTTTTTTTTTTCACATTCACGTTTTGTACTTTAAAACTAAAACTTAATAAGTTGAATTCAAAGAAAGACAGGAAGTTACAATTCTTAAGTTACGGCGCATGCGCTATTTCCGAACTTTCGCTTTGTATCAAAAAAACGTAAACAAAAGTTAGAAACAAATCCGTATGACCCCGGCCTGAGACGCCTAAACATCTAGCAAGTAAGTAGATCTAATTCTATTAAGTTTGATCTGCCGGCATAAAAATTTAAACCAGACCTAGAGGCTAGATCTAGTCTAGAGATCTAGATCTATTTCTACATTTTAAAATGATTTTAGAAGTTGAACGTATTTAGTATTTACCCGAAAATGCGAATTTACCGTACCGTATCATAATTATTGTCGCCGTATCGGCGTATGAATGATGATAGTAACGATAGTTTTAAAACTTATATAATAATATAGAACTAGATCTAGTCAATTCTAGTCTTGCCTTTTTTAAAATAAGTTTTTTTATTATTAGATCTAGATTTAATTATATCCAGGGACTAGACCTAGACTAGTCAGGCTAGCTAGTGCACTAGACTAGTAGTGGCAGTGGTATAATAGTCGATAGATCATCTCAGACGTCTCAGTGGATGATAATGATAGAGCGATATCAATTCAATGAGTATTAACTATTAGATCTAGATAATGGAATAATTAGTTAGAATCTTACAGTTACAATCTACCACTAGCCTGACTAGGTCTAGTCCCTGGGCAGAATCAGCATAGATCAAAAGTAGATCGTATCTATTACTTTAGTATTATAATCTATTATCAGATATAATATTCTACTAGTAAAGTCTAGATCTAATTAAATCTAGATTCTAGATCTAATAATAAAAAACTTATTTTAAAAAAGGCAAGACTCTAGATCTAGTAGATGATTCTAGCTAGGGGGACAGGGCTCACTTCTATGATCTAGCAGTACTAGATTAGTGTGTATATAGTGTATATAGATCTAACTTCAAGATCTGGAACTAAATCTAGAGTATATAATTTGGATTTAGGTCTAGTCTAGACCTAAATCTAGAGAAAATCTAATATCTAGTTAAATAGTAGCTCTAGTGACACTCTATTCCTAGACAAGTTAAAGTCTAGACTTAGACTATTGTATGTCTAGATCTATAATACTTAATTAACTTAATACTTACTAGTTACTAGTTTCTTTATTATACCTAGACATAGATAGGTGTAAATTGATGGATCTACTCTGTTACTATTATCATAGAATTAAAATGACATCTTGATTAGATCTAGATATCTAGTATAAAAATCAGTCTAAGTACTCTAAGCTACTATTAGTTAGAAGATCCAGTTAACTAGCTCTATATTTGGTAAGATCTACTGACTAGTACTCTGTCAGCCAATAAATATTTAGATCTATTAGATCTTTTATTTGAAATAGAGTTAACTTTTAACATAGGTGCTACAAAGTTTGATTTATACTAATATAGTGGTAGTAGGTAGGCCTATCTATGTGCATATTATATATATAAAAAATGAAATGTTTAAACATACATGTAGATTATAGTAATTTAAGTAAAAGCTTAAAAGCTTAGAATTTATAGTTTGTATTTAAAGACATATATATATATTAATATATATTTATATATATATATATATATATTTATGTCGAGAAGTATAAGAGGCATCATGCTTGCAGGTTTTTCGGGATTGCCGACCCCCCCCTTGCAGGCAAAACGGGGCTCTGTTGCTTGCATCCATGCTTTACTCTTAAATTCTTAACTGACTATAATGTGTTTTAAATGAGTTACCTCTGACCAAATGATTGAGTTATTAATAGTCAATGCCTCTGAACTAATATAATTGTTTATTTTCTTTAATATTATTCAAAGAAGTCTTTTCCTTCAAATGGACACATCTTCATAAAAATAGTTAAATAGTAAAGCTCTTTTTATAAGATACTGGCATCTTTTGGCCTAGAGCTCTGTGCAAATGTATACTTGCTTTAATGATCAGACAATTTTAAATGATCATTTTGAGTAATCCTTGTTGGAAACTAAACCTTGCTGAAAACTAAATTTACATTTCGTCTAGCACCACAGATATATAAATGAAACCAAAGGAAGAAAACATAGATTATATTTTATGATTGGCACTGATATAAATGACAGAGCTTTATAAAGGAGGTTACATAAAATTTTAATGTCCATCTTATCATTCATTCTGGGTACAGAATTATCATAGAATATCTTACACCCTCTTCTGTCAGAGGCAGACAGAAAAAGCAATGGGAAGACAACATAAAAAAAATGGACGGGCCTGCCACTGAAAGAGGTTCTAACTAAGGCAAAAGACAGAGAGGAATGGAGAAAGACGGTTGACAAATCTTGCATGGTGCCCCAGACTAAGGAATAGGTAAAGGTAAAAAAAAGTCTTACAAACTTCAATCAAGCAAGACACAAACACATTTTGTTTCAATATCTGACACACCCATCCTGAAAAAAGGAGAGTTAATAGCCAAGGAGACACATTGTTCTGATCAAGTTTATGTTAAGTAAAAAAAAACAATGCTACTTTTCATCTCTTCCATGTCTCACACTCTTTTAAAGAAACAACACCGGCACTAAGCAGAGTGGCTAGAGAGTCTGAGAAAGTTAAGTGTAACACTTACCTCCCCCCATGGAATGAATGACAAAGAAACACTGAAGGCAATCACAGAACTCTGCAGCTCTACGAACAGCTTCTGACAATTGTTCCTTGTACTGGGAGCCATACATTTTGTGACCCGTGGCCCTAAAACATTAACAAGTTTAAAGACAATATGAAACACAGTTAAGACTGAGCTCAAGGAAATTCATTATTACCTTGTGCCAACCGATACTATCATATAAATAAATAAAATAGTAATATTAACAAGGAAAGAATCTTAAACCACTTGATGTGAGAAAGAGTGAACTTTACATCTACACTACTGACCTAAAGGCCTCAAATGGAAGATTGTTGTTTAGAGGTGACTAAAGAGATAGGACGATGTAGGCATCTTGCCTTGAGAGTAATCATTGATGTTTTTTTGTGTTTTTTTTTGTCTGGGATTTTTCTCTGTCAATAGCATAGGAATCTTAGCTTATAAAACACAGACGTTGCTTCAAAAAAGAAAATGATTACGTCCTACGTTTCATGCATCTAGTCATGCAAGTTAACCAATGACTTAAATTCTGCCACATCATTGGTTTTCCTGGCTGGCTGAGGCAACTCATTCCATGATCTAATAGCATTAAGGAAAAAGGAGCATTTGTACAAATTTGTCCTAGATTATGGAACAAAGATTGTGCCTTTATCTTTGTGTCTTTCTGAGTATTTTATTTTTTTACTTTTATATTCTAACTGTAATTGTAAGATATTTACAAATAAGCTGATGTTTTTTTTTTTAGAAGTGATGTCCTCAATAACTAAGAATTAATCAGAGAATTCCTTACCAGTTTGCCAACTATTGCAAGATTAACTGGAGCTCCAGATCTATTGAGGACATTTGCTCTAAATTATACGCTCATTACAACCAGCCTTGTTAGATCCTTTGACCTACTTAGATTAGGGTTTAGTGTTAAAGGGTCATCATTTACTTACCAGTTATTACCTGAGCCAGACACATCAGTAAGTAGTTGTCTGCAGTCAAAGACTTCTCCCAGTGGCCCTTTCATCAGCTCACTGACCACACCTTCTTCCATGTCAACTAAGACTGCCTGTGGACCAGTATAATATTACTATTGTTTATAATATTACTGGGAAAGGAGGGGGGTGGTGGATTGTTGAGTGGTTAAGCACTTGGCTTCCAAACCTGGGACCTGGGTTTGAATTTCAGTGAAGAGTGGGATTTTGAATTTCAGATTTTTAGAGAGTTCCTGAGTCCACCCAACTCTAATGGGTACATGAATTTAGTTGGGGAAAGTAAAGGCATTTGGTCATTGTGCTGCCACATGACACCTTTGGTAACTGTTGACCAAAGAAACAAATGACCTTAACATCATCTGCCCTGTAGATTTATTTAGAATATAACTAGAAGACGTGAAGAGGAAATGAAGAGAAAGGTTAAAAAGTGTGTGTAAGTCTTGTCTTTGAGTCTGAAGATTAATGTTGAGTGCAGTATTTCATGTGGCTTGGCAGCCTCAGCTGTGACCTACATATTTTAACACGTCCAGTGCAGTCATAACCATTGTCTGTTAGTGGTCCATTTAGATTCTCTTTTCGCCATCCTTGTCTTTGAATTTTCTTTTGGTCTCAAATGTGTGTCCCATGGCCTTTACAATTGATCTTCAGCTGTCGCGTTCAAATCTGCCTGCTACCAGGTGCTGTTTTCTATGTAAGTTAAAGCAAGTTGCCACCTAAGCTGGTCTTTAAAGCATTACTTGTGGCATCTCATGATTATAATTTGAAACATTTTAAATATGAGCTTCTATTTTCTTAAGTACTGTATTTAAATTTAAGTAAAGTATCCCCTTCAGACTTTGCAATCTATATGGCAGATGATGTAAAGATTATCAGTTTCTATAGTGATGGTTAATGAGTGTCATGTTGCCAGCACAATGACCAACCACCTTTACTTTTGATAACTTATCTCAGGTACCCATTAGGGTTGGGTGGACTCAGGGGCATCCTAAGAATCCTAAAATACAAAATCTCAGTCTTCACTGAGATCTTTTTGTACCCATGCTTTACCACTCTGCCACCACTACTTTTGTAAAAAAATTGGTTAAAACAAAAGTTTGACTGCAGTCTCCTTAGAAAACAATTTAAAAAAAAGACCAATTACTCGAGCCTTAAGAGACTTGATTTTCCCTTTGCCTTCGCCCAGTGGAATGTTTGCTGGATCTTCATGTCTGCTGTCAACGTTGCGAAAAAAGCTTCCAATGGAATCATCATAAACACCATCCTAGAAAACAAAATAGGATAATGAAATATTTCAAGACATTCATAACATTTGGTGATTGAAAAGTTCAATAATTAATATATATATATATATATATATATATATATATACAGGGATGTGCAATCAGTCATAGAGTTGTATCAGTAACTCTTAAGATCTCAGAATAGCTGATATAAAATTGGTTTCATCATGTTTTATAAATGAGATGCTATTCGAAAAGATTAGAAGACCAAAGGCACCTTTTATATTTTAGGGCAGGGGAAAAAAGGCTTGAACACTATTGTGATCATTGTAATACAGTTTGAAAATAATACATGATTTTATGTTTTTTTTTAGTTGTGTGATTTGATTGTCTTATTAATTTGTGATTATATTGTCTTATTAAGTTGTTATTAGATTTTCTTATTTAGTTGTGATTAGATTGTTTTATTTAGTTGTGATTAGATTGTCTTGAATTTAGGGAAGGTGTTGACCTGGTAAAATGTTTGTTACAAAGTGGAGTTACTGCCCTTAGGCCAGTGTTCATTTTTGCTGTCCTAGACTTAAAGATCTATGAAGATATGTAGTTTTGTTTTGTTTTTTATTTCATTTACTGTGCTTGATTTTGTTGCAGGAATAATTATTTTCATTTCTTAAATACATTTTGTTTTCTATATAATTTGCTATTTCATCAAATATCTCATAAAAATGTTGATCCATGAACTCTTGTGTTGCAATGGACAGAACAATATCAAGTCAAACTAAATAGGAATAAGATTATTGTAAGTTCTACAAACTAAATCTAAGGTAATAAAGGTCAGTCACAGCTCATGCCCAGAAAAAAAAATTTGATTGATCATTTGGTATAAGTAATTCAACAAAAAATGCCTCAGTAGTTATTTGTAGAAAACTTTCACAGAGAAAAGCTATCTGAAATGAGGTTGATGAGTCAATTAGCAGTCAAATTGCGCAATGGTCTCCAGATCTGGCAGCTCTCCATATACTTTTTGTTCTAGGTAGTGAGTTTGGGGTCAGTGTCTTGGTCAGGCCTTTTGATAGAGTATGCAGCTTTGGAGGCCATGGTTGGCATTTTATGGTTATGCTCCACAAGGGCAAATCTCACTAGTCTAAATTATCAGTCTCCAAAAAAATGTCTCATTCTGCTGTGTCAGATGCTGAGACAAAATATTATATGTTGGTCCTGTTGGGACAACTTGTAATAATAGGCATCTTTTTTTCTTGAACTTTGTGTGAAAGCTGGTCCATTTCTCATTTATTCGACTCTTTTTTTTTTAAATTTCTTCCAGGTAGAGAGGGACTTTGGATTGCTTTGTCATTTTCCCATCTTTGTCCAATATGTCTGCTTTTTCATTGCCTTCTAATTCATGATGGCCTGTGATCCGTTGGAGAAATGTTACCTTGCTACTCTTTTTGAGATTCACAAAAGCTGTTCTGGTGTCAGTCAGGACAATCTAGCTGTATGTCATGCTTCCATAGTAGATGCTAGCTCTAGTGCTCCTCTTTCTGCACTGTGGCTGTCCAAGAGATCAGTTGTAATTGACCAATCACAGATGAATCCATACTAATGCAGGAGCAACTTATTCAAATATTCATAAATGAGGAGCTAAAACCAATGTGTAAACAAGGACACCACTAATTCTGGTTACAATAGCATACTACATCCTAAGTCATATCCTGCATTATGGGTAATTGTAAAGAAATTGTTGACTACTTTACTGTACCTTCTTATTTGGTACAACGTGGATTCATTGCCGAAATGAGTCTCATTGCAAATAAAAGAAACTGACCAGAAATTTGTTCTCGTTGAGACGGGCATGAATACAATCATAAAATCTCATCAACCTCATCCAAGACATTAATTTTTTTAAATAACAAAAAGTTATACTCCTTCAACAAATGCTATTTTTTAAACATTATATATATATGTGTGTGTGTGTGTGTGTGTTTACATGTTTTTATTTTTCTCATTAGAATCAATACTTTGTACTTATAGTCAAATAATGTATTCACTTGTACAAACCTTATTCACTTGTGCATACTCTCTTAGAGCCAAATCCCAAAAGCGGCAGCCAATTTGGTTTCCACATTGGCCTACTAGAAAAAATAAATGTGATATGTTGCAAAAAAATGTAAAGTAATTGTAATTAAACAAGTCACAAGGAGAGATATGGCTTTATTTGTTGTTTAACATATTGAAACTCTCTGCATTTCTTGGAATCATTAGACAATATTTTTTTTTATCACAATATTTTTCTTATGAGTTGGACTTTTTAGGACTAATTCAATTAATAAGTATAAAAATGTTTGTTTGTAAAATGTTTTACAAATTTTGGATGTTCCTTCAGAGTTGAAGATTATTTACTTCCAAATCTGAACCTCCTGTAGGACGATAGGGGATGAGAGCGGGCAGAAAATATTGTTACGTATCTCCTACTATCGAGGCTCTCTTCAAACTGCACCACACAACACAACAAACTTAAAGAACCTCACAACTCAGGGCTCCAAAGAAACAGTTTAATTTCAAATACATTGCAAATGCTGTAAAGTTAGCAGCAACATCACACTGACTGTCCAAAAACCTAGTCTCTGCTCTGCACTGACTTCACACACTGTGCTGGTTCTCGCCTCATACTGGTCACATTGCGAGGTAAGGTGAAGTGTCTTCTCAAACACACTCGCTGTTATATAGTGTCTCTACTAGCCTTCTCAAACAAGATGGAACGTTGCTTGACCACTCCAGTAAATCACTTTTGCCGTGACTTCCGTGCAAAATATTTACACACATGTGCTTGCCGAACTGGCATGTACTGTCACTGGCCACGGCTGACTGCTCATCTAGCGCTGGACTGGGGCGATATGTGTAGGCTAAAAACACACACAGCCTACAACCATCTGTGTCACCACAAGGTTTGTAACAATATAGATCTACATCTAGATGCTTTAATTTTAAAAAATTCTATGAAGCTTAAGTTTAGACCAATGCAAACTTGGAACACTAATATTATAAGAGATTGTCTAATATGGAGAAAATGAAATTTTTTTTGCCTATCATCTATCATGTGGCAAATATTTTATATCTAATAAATTACAATGTTACTTCAAAAGAGAAGGTAATTGCATCCTACAGATTTCAATTTGTGTCAACCTAGGCATGCATGATCTAGATTCTAGATCTACTTAATTGACTGAAAGTCCAAAAATGATATTCTAATAGTAGTGTAAATTTAGATCAATGACTACTTGGAGTCTGACTAGATCTACAAAAAATATAATTACATCTATTGATCTAGTTTAACTAGTAGGCCTAGAAAGGCTAGTTACAAGATCATCTATTATCTAGCTCTAGACTAAAATCTAGCTAGATTAGTAGATAGAGTCAAACTTCCCACAGTCATCACAGTGCATTAATTTAAACTTTTAAATAAAACTACCTCTGCCTCTAGATCTACAACTACAATAAATTTTGAAAAATTATAAACTAATTTGTAAGTAGATATTCTAGACTAAATTGACTAAATAATCATAATTTTTCATTCAATTTTCAAAACCATAACCCATGCATGATAAAAATTAAAATGATGATTCGTTGATTGATTACCCTGCACAATGATCGACTGTGTCATTTAAAAAGGTTGAGTAACTGTAATAAAATGAAGCAAATTTGTCATTTTTGATTTTCTTTTCTTAAAAAAATGTTTCCTTATTTTAGTATTAGATCTAGATACTAGATCTAGATATAAATCTGAAATGCTAAATATGTCGACATCGCTTGCTTGAGGCAACTCACGGCAACTGTAACTAGACATAAACAAAAATGCTCATTATGTCCCTTAGATTGAATGTTTGAGATCTCTTAAATGTAAGAGCTCTACAAAAAATCACTGACCAAAATCAAATATCATTTAAAAATACACTACAACTTGCTGTGGAAAAAATCTCGATCTATATTTATTATCTTTTTTTTTTTTTTACAAAGCTTATATCAACTCACTCTGCCTGTCTGTGTGTCTGTCTGTTTGCCCAAAAGTTTGTATACGTTATTTCTCCGACACCCAATCTCGGTTCAAGCTGAAATTTTGCACTATTATTTCTTATACCTGACAACACAAGAATCAATTGAAAAACAACAACAACAAAACAATTAGTTAATTAACTATTGGCAATAAATTACTTTGTTTTGTATCTCAAACAAGCGAATGAAATAGTACTCGAGGGAAGTGGTATAAGTTGTAGTTCCCTTTATATAAGGCTGCCTTCTCAGACTTAGTGATCACAAACATTTAATAGAAACAACAGATAACTATACCATTCTTCCATGTGCATAGAATCTTCGGTCCTATAGTGGTTACCGTGTTGGTTTGAGAAGCCTGAGAAGACTTAAAGCTCATAAATTCGAATTCAGGTATTTTTTATTATTTTATTTTGTTTAATGCTTTTTTATGTTATTCTAGATCTAATTCACATTTAATTACATGACTGATACAAACTAGTTGATAGGCCTACAAGTAGGCCTACTACGATTAATATAGGCTTAAGCTTTTTTTTTTTTTTTAAAGTATTTTTCTGTTTTTCTTGTTTAAGCAATTCCAATTGCGATTTTAGATGGAACACAAACATATAGGCCTATAGCGGCCTATTTAAATTTACTGTTATGGAATCGCAGAGCTAGGTCTATATCACCAACTATTGGGCGCAATTTTTATTTTTTTTATTTTACATTTCCTTGTTTCATATATTATGTACCGTAATATACGATCGTTACACACCGGCTACGCCCGTTGATTTGTCCGAGGCTTTATATTGTTTATTAGGCCTATGTCAGGTGGATCAATTGACCGTGAAACAATTGTCGGGAACGAAACGTTGACCATTTGTAAATGATCCATTTATCCTAATATATAGGCCTAGTTATATATTGACCTACTTATATATAGTACTACTTATATATTGACCTACTTATATATAGGCCTACTTATATATTGACCTACTTATATATATATATATATCATGGGCGTAGCCGGGGGGGGTGGGGGGGGGGTTCAACCCCCCCCCCCCGAAATGAAATCCTCCACAAGGGGGGGGGGGCGGACTTTAGATTTTTTGCTTTGATTTTGTTTATTTTAGGTGAGATTTTAATACTAAACCATCACTTGCCCCAGCGCAGCCAAGGGGGTTTTGAGTTTAAAACCCCCTAATGGGGGGGTTTTAGTTTAAAACCCTCTACCAGGGGTTTTGAGTTTAAAAACCCCTACCAGGGGTTTTTGCAGTTAAATCCTCTTTTTCTATAAAGCAAAACAAAAAAAAATGCAAACGACAATACCCAAATTCCAAGAGCACAGTTAAGGAAGATTTTGATTTTAAAACCCCCTCCAAAATTTACGATAAACCCCCTCTTCAATAAGAAAAAAAAAAGCAAATTATGACTCAAAATGTTATGAGCCTAGCTAAATGGGCTTGACTCAGTTTTAAGTTTATACTGCCCTCCAGTGGAGTTTGAAGCTAAAAAATACATCTTCAATAAAAAAAAAAAGGAAATTACACACTCTAAAATCTATGAGCGTAACCAAAGGGGTTTTGAGTTTAAACCTCCCGCCAGCGGGGTTTGAAGCTAAAAAATACATCTTTAATGTAAAAAAATAAAAGCGAATTACGCACTCAAAATGCTATGAGCGTTGCCAAAAGGGGTTTTGAGTTTAAATCTCCCTTCAGAAAGGTTTGATGCTAAAAAATCCTCTTCAATATAAAAAATACAAATTAGGCCTACACACTAAAATTTTTTGAGCTTTGCCAAGCCAATTGGGGGTTTTGAGTTTAAAATCTCCCTACATAGCGTTTTGAGGTGGAAAACCTATATCTTCAATATTATTCTAAAGCAGTTACCAAATTCCATGATCGTAGCTAAATTGGGTTTTGAATTAAAAAAAAAAGTCCTGAGAATTAAAACCCCAACAGATGATTTTGACGATAAAACTTCCCTTTTCGATATAAAATCTTAAGCAAACTAGTCACCTAATTCCAAGAGCGTATTCAAGAGAGGTTACACATTTCTACCAGTGGCGGGGCTCAATTAATAAAGTGCCGAAATTGAAAAACAGTAAAAGTGGCTCAACAAAGATGACAGATTTTAGGAGTCTGTTATAGAGATCGGGTCTAAATCAAGGAAATCCTATGCCGAACTGGGAGTCGACCCCTTAGTAAGATTGTGACAGAGCGTCGCATAAGGTTTGCGGGACATGTTCTCCGACAAAATGAATTACGCATAATAAGAGTTGCGATGACATCCTAGTACAACTTAGCGCCACACATTCATGGAGGTCCTCAGAGCAGTTTGGAAGAGGCTTCAGACATTACCAGTGACAGATTTTTGTGGAAACACTTTGACGGCAAATGCGCCGAACGGCGCGGGAGGGTCTAATTTAAGTCAGTAAGAATAGCACATTAGGTTTTTGAAATAAGACTTTTTAATAGCAGGAAAATGTACTCTAGATACCTCAGAATATGCATTTTGTTGGCATTCAATACCAGAAATAGTGCTTGGCGGATGGGCTCCGCCACGAGCTGGGGAAGCTCCTGGCGTTCCCCCAGACCCCCTTGCTGGCAATGGCGGGGAGTCAACAATTATTTCACTAACTACAGAAAGAACCTATTCTAGGGCACAATAAACGTGTTCCGAAAGAATGAAGGGTCAGAATGTAATAAAGATTATGTACACACACACACACATACATACAAATATTTTTTTCGCTGGGGGGGGGGGGGCGGATCGGGGGGGGGGGGGAGAAAAAATCCCCCATAAACCCCCTCCCCCCCCCCCCGAAAAAAAATTCTGGCTACGCCCATGATATATATAAATATATATAGAGGCCTATATAGGTCTATATATATATATATTGACCTACTTATATATAGGCCTGCTACTTATATATTGACCTACTTATATATAGGCCTGCTACTTATATATTGACCTACTTATATGCACCTCTTGTCACTCGTACAGTCTCAGTTAGGCCATCTGCACCCTGGTTGACGGAAGACATAAAGACTGCCAAACTTATTCGCCGACGTGCCGAACGTACATTTCAAAAGACAGGTCTGACGATACATCGACAAATATACATACGAGAAAAAAACAAGGTTAACCGTATGATTAGAGACGCAAAAGCTAGTCATATTCGACAAAAAATCGAAAATTCTGATTCTTCAAAGGAGCTATTCAGGATCACCGCTGAAATGTTAGGGGGAGCAAATAACGAACGTTTGCCGTCATCTATCCCATTATCTGAACTTCCTGATTCCTTCAATAGATTCTTCATTGGGAAGATTGAGCAGATTAGAAATGACATGCCATCCCTCTCATCACAGCTTGACCACTCTCCAATTTTTCAAAATACTCCTTTTTGCGAGTTTCAGCGTGTATCTGAAGATTATGTCAAAAGTACTATTTTGAAGATGCCAAATAAGTCATGTGACCTTGATCCCATTCCAACCTCCTTGCTCCTTGAATGTTTAGATGAGCTTGTACCTACAATTACCAACATTGTGAACTCTTCACTGACTTCAGGCATTGTACCACAGCAATTTAAGCATGCACTTGTCAGGCCCTTATTAAAGAAATCCAGTCTTGACCCGGAATGTCTAAAAAACTATCGCCCGGTTTCAAATCTTCCCTTCCTGTCAAAGCTTCTGGAGCGCATCGTGTTAGTGCAAATTCTTTCTCATCTTGAACAGTACTGTCTCTTGGAAGAATTTCAATCTGCATATAGGAAGTGCCGTAGCACAGAGACAGCAGTGGTCAGGGTACTAAACGACTTACTTCACAATTCCGACAAAGGCCACATATCAATTCTTTCTATGCTGGACTTGTCCGCAGCCTTTGATACGCTAGACCATGAAATTATGATGGCCAGATTCTCTGCAACTTTTGGTTTAGCAGGAGTCGTCCTAAAGTGGCTTGGATCCTACCTGACGGAACGCACCCAAAGTGTCGTTGTTAGCGGGACGGAATCAACAAGCTTACTTTTGAAGTACGGAGTACCCCAAGGATCAGTTCTAGGCCCAGTACTGTTCACTATGTACACATATCCACTCAGCGGTGTCATACGGCCAACCGGCATCTTATACCATTTCTTTGCCGATGACTCACAGTTATACGATTCATCAGTACCCTCAGAGGTGTCCCATCTGGCAGAGAATATCAGTGGTACCGTTGCAAGGGTTAGCGATTGGATGGTTGAAAATAAACTCAAGATGAACGAAGACAAGACAGAAATAATTAAGATTGGCACTAGGAACAATGTCTCAAAAGTTGAAAGCACAGATTCTCTCTTTATCACGAACTGCCATGTTCCTTTTGTCCATGTAGTGCGGAATCTTGGAGTTTTCTTCGACTCAACACTATCTTTCGACCCACACATAAATCAGCTCTGCAAAGGTCTTTATCTGCAGCTGCGCAGATTAGGCCAGATCCGACCATATTTAACAACGGAGTCAACAAAAACGCTAGCTGTGGCATTCATACTCTCCCGCCTTGACTACTGCAACGCCGTGCTAGCAGGTATACCTGATGACAAAATAGCCAAGCTGCAACGTATACAGAACAACGCCGCTCGAATAGTCCTTAAAAAAACTAGACAAGATTCTGCTACTACGCTCTTGCGCACGCTCCATTGGCTTCCCGTGAAAGCGAGAATCGATTACAAGGTCGCCACACTTTGTCATCAGTGTATATATAACAATGAGATGCCCTTGTACCTTAGCGAACTGATTACTCCATATGTCCCCCAGAGAACCCTGCGCTCAATGGACTCAACGCTTTTAGTAGTGCCACGTTTCTCCCTCAAAAGCTACGGTCTGCGTGCTTTTTCAGTTCACGGACCAAAGGTTTGGAACTCACTCCCCATTGATCTCAGACAGACAACATGCTATACCACTTTTAAGAAGAACATTAAGACCTACTTGTTTAAAACTTTTTTAGATTAACTGTTATTTCGGCAGTTGTGTTTATGTTTGTAATGTTGTTACAGCGCCTTGAGCCTACATTTTGTTTGTTAACAGCGCTTTATAAATAAAATTATTATTATTATTATTATGTTGACCGAGTCCGAAGATTAAAGAAGAGTGCTGCATTATAAGTGTGCACGCAGATCCAGCTATGACCTACATATTTTGCCACTTTTACTCATAGAAATTTATTATCAGACTTAGGTTGATGTTCGGCGGTAACGATCTTTGTAAGAATTCTTTTACGGAAGTTAATTTATGCATTTTATGCCTTTTTATACAGTTAAACAAATAAGTATTCATCTATCAATACATTCTGTTATACATTCTTTCATTTATGCATACATATATACCCATACATATACATACATACATACATACATACATACATACATACATACATACATACATACATACATACATACATACATACATACATACATACATACCATTACATTACATAACATTACATAACATTACATAACATTACATAACAAACATACATTACATGACATTACAAACGTACATTACATGACATTACAAACGTACATTACATGACATTACAAACATACATTACATTATATTATATACATACATACATACCATGGGCGTACCATGTGGGGGGGGGGGTTCAAACCCCTCCCCACACACACACACCGGAAATGAAAATGTTTGCTTTGATTCTGTTTAATTTTTTTTAGGTGAGATTTTAAGACTAAACCCTCACTCGTACCAGCGCAGATAAAGGAGTTTTGAGTTTAAAAACCCCTACCAGGGGGTTTTGCAGTCAAATCCCCCTCTTCTATAAAACAAATCCAAAAAAAGAAAATGCAAATGACAAACCCCAAATTCCAAGAGCATAGCTAAGGAAGATTTAGATTTTACCCCCCCCCCCCTTTTTCCGAAATTTACGATAAAACAATGGAAGTAGCTTGCCGCCCAATGCGTCAAACGAGGATCTAAGTCAGTAAGAATAGCACATAAGGTTTTTGGTATAAAACTTTTTAATAGCAGGATAATGTAATGTAAATAACTCATAATATGCATTTTGTTGGCTTTCAATACCGGAAATAGTGTTTGGCGACGGGGTTCCGCCCCGCGATGGGGGAGCTCACAGCGCTCCCGCAGACCCCCTTGCTGGCAATTGCGGAGAGTCTACAATTTTTCCACTAACTCCAGGAAGAACATATTCTAGGGTACATCTTCCTATAGAACGAAGCGTCAGGATGTAATAAAAATTAATTATGTACACACTCACGCACGCACACATACACACACATTATTTTTTGCTGTGGGGGGGGGGGGGGAGAAAAAATTCCGCTTCCAGCCCCCACCCCCCGAAAAATCTTGGTTACGCCCATGATACATACATACATACATACATACATACATACATACATACATACATACATACATACATACATACATACATACATACATACATACATACATACATACATACATACATACATACATACATACATACATACATACATACATACATACATACATACATACATACATACATACATACATACATACATACATACGTGCATACATATGCCTAAATACAAAATTACAACTAGCTCCTATGTTTGCATACATACACCTTCCTATATAAAGCATAAAACCAGCACATCCTATAGAGTCTACATCCTCCCCCCCCCCCCTCTTGTCCTTGCAGAGAGCTCGTGTCATGACATCGTCCTTCTCTAACCGAGGCCTCGTCTGCGTGTAAGCGACTCTCGAATGAAATCACAGAAACGCCATTATGTAACGATCCGAAATAATAAGTGCTTGCAAGAAAGACAGAGAGAGAGAGAGAGAGTGGACTGAAAGAGGAAGAGAGAGAGGGAGAATGCTTGGGGGAGAACGAGAAGGAGGAAGGGTAAAGAGCGTAGGAGATGGGAGGGGGGGTGAAAAAGTGGGTTGGTGGGACAAACTGGTCAAAAAGGCGATAAAGGAGGGAAGGTACGCCATCGTAAGTGTAGCAGACAGTTAAGAGAGGAAGATAGAGAGACCTCCCCCCATCTCTGCACGACGCATCTATCAGGCTCGATATTGATCCGTATGGTTGCCATGGCAACGCGATCGATCGCGCTCGCGTTTCGGATTGTCCGCGAGAATAGAGGCGAGTTGTTTTTTTTTTTTTTTGTGTGTTTTTTTAGCGTGAATTTGAGGTACTGGAAGCGATGTTACAACAGAAATATTGGGGAGGGGGGGGGAGAAAGAGCTGTACATTTTGAGTATGTTTATCAGATATGTTTTGGGGGGTGGGGAGGGATGAAGAAATAGGTAAAGAGAAGCTGAAGTGAAAGTGTCGAAGCAATGGACGTGTCATGGAGACCAGGCTCTAGGGGGAAAAAAAAACGAGCCCAAAATGATGAGCCAAAAGATGGCGTAAAGGAGATGGCGCCTTGATTGGCGGTGGGGATGACGGGGAGGGCTGGGTGCTAGGGAGGGGTGTGAAACGGCACTGTACAAGTCTTAAGTCGAGTGCGCACACCAGCTGCGCTCTTTGAGACGGTGGCATCACTGGGAGGTTACATTAAGAGAAAGTTGACCCAGCCGCCGGTCAGTGTTCTGAGTACGCCCTGCACAGAGCCTGGTCAATAGAGGATCAAATATTTAGATATTGGAGGACAATCTTACTCATTATCTGTTCTTATCCGACCCCAAAATAACTACTTATCAACTCAAGATCTGTAAAGAAAGAATTCTCTTTAAAAATATGAAATCTGCATTCAAAGTAAGCAATAAAAAGAAACGAAACAAACAATAAATTAAGTCATAAGAAACTTAGAAAGGCACTTCAAGTGAAAGATAATTTGGATAACAATATAGATCTACTAGTATTATTTCACTTCTCCCTTTAATTTTAAGTATGCAATGACCTTAATATAAATGTGTAACTGTCCTGTTGTATGTCGGTCTATATTGTGTGTAGACCTACATCAGTTCATCCAACCCGGGGGTTCTCAACCTGTGGGTCGCGACCCCCGTGGGGGTCGCTTGACGATTTGCCAGGGGGTCGTCAAAGACCATTGAAAAAATGGATTGTTATTGTCTATTCTTTAATTGCTGTGTGTGTGTGCGGGGGGGGGGGGGTCGCGGCTAAGTGGGGGATTGTAAAAAGGGGTCGCCGAGCATAAAAGGCTGAGAACCGCTGATCCAACCCTTCTATGTTAGACCCTGCATAATTACTAGAAGCGATTTTTCAGGCCATCCGATCCAAAATATTGTGTCATTTTGCCACACGTTACCAATGTTTCGATAGCCCTCGATTGAGCCTCCACGCTTATGGATAGAGAGAGAGAGGGAAAGAGAGAATGCGAGCAACAATTTTCAGGAAACGTGATATGTTAATGGAGAACGGGTTGTTGTTGTTGTTTTTTTTGTGAAAGGAAGGAGGGGGGGGCTAGATCTAGTAAGGGAGGTAAACATTTATTGCCGGGGGAGGTGGTAAAAGGCTGGGGAGACCAAGGGCGTGCGTATCTGTTGAAAGTGGACGGTGATAAATGTTTCGGGATTAATACCATGAACATTTCGGAGAGATCTCGTGGCGCCCCATTTGGAAAAGAACCTCACCCGCCATTGAATCAAATAAAGTGAGAAACATTTTTTTTTTTGGTTATAGTTCTTCCCCCCCCCTCCATCCCCCCTCCCCTGCCAGTCTCGCAAGGTTTGAAGTCTGCCGAGAAAAGGTGAGATCTGAATGACGTCAATTTTGGGAAAAAGGAGGGTGCTGTCCCTTGCACTTCCCCCCTCTCTCCCTGTAACCCTGAAATCAGATTGAATTGATGAAAGAGACGTCAGGCAGGTTTTAGGAGGGTGTGTGTGTGTGTGTGTATGTGTGTGTGGTCGAGGATGTGGGGTACGAGATTTCGGGATTGGGGCAGTGCCGTAATAAAAATGTGTTTATTGGGAGTATCAACCGAAACAAATTACATCCGAGGAGAGAGAGAGAGAGCGCAGAGAGCATAGAGAGAAACAGAGCAAAGGAAGTAGCAAAAATGTGGTGGCTGGTGGGGGGGGGGGAGTAGTACTGGACTGAATTTGATTTAAAAATTAAAAAAAATTCAAAACTTTTTGTTTTCTATTTACATCTGCAACACAACCACATAAAATTACACCATAATAGTAATAGCAGGCATATTACGGACAATAGGATTATGATTCATTATTAATTTAATATACTGCAGTTGAAAACTGAATCAATAGGTTTTTTTTTAAATTTTAATAGATAAAACTGAAATGCCTAGAGGTAAATAAAAGTCATTTCCAGAGGCCGGTTAAAAGAAAATGCTTAATACCATTATTTCTAACATTGAAATAGATCTTCATCTTGCTTAGCTAAGGCAAGAGGTAACTTATGCATTTTGCATTCGGTACAGGGATATCAGGGCCGGCCTTAGGCATAGGGAAACTAGGCAGCCGCCTAAGGCCTCCAATTGGTAGGGTCCTTGTATAGGTGTCAAAACACTTTATTTTAGAGAAGAAATAACGAAACTTGTTCTCAATGTCACTGTTGGAGTAAACTCGGTTTATAATAAAATACGTAATTTTTGTGTTTTTTTTTCTCTGTTTATTTTTATTTTTCTATTCTATTTGGGTTCACCATATTTACTTTGCCTAGGGTCTCCAATTAACTAAGGCAGGCCCTGAGGATATAATCTTGAAAAATGTAAACTCCGCCTTTTTTTTTTTTGTTGGTAAAAATCTTTTGACACTATTAGAAGTACGTAGAAATTTATTAATTGCACTGACGTCTTTCGTGGACACCTCGTATAGGTTAGCAAAAGAGCATAATATTAGTCAGTTTTTATTAGAATGAATGTTCATGTTTCTCGTTCCGCTTAGCGGAAGACTCCGCATTCGAGTTGATATTTATATTTCAGTAGGTAGATATGATCAATGAAAAGTTCTTAGCTGTTGTACTGTCATTCACTTGTTGTGTGACTGTGATTCCATTGTAAGTTTTACTTATGATGAGATGTATGCGCTTCACATCAAAATGGCACCCCTCGATAAACATTTTCAGAGACTACACCGTGCAGCGCAATGCGAAGTTTTGATGAACAGACTGGCATAATTAGAGGTTGATGTCATAGAACGCTAATGTTCGTTGCCATAGTAGCTTATTTGTCGGTTCTTTAGTTTGTAGTGTTGTTTATTTTGGAGGGTTCCTTTTTATCTTGCATTTAAACTTGTTTCTAGAGTAAAACCAAAGGTTCTTTTGAGATTCATGGGAATGTAAAGGGATGTAAAGGTAATCTGTTTCTGTGGCCCACGATTAACGAGGGTGTCATTCGCCAGCTTTACTCTTCCACGACTAATGTCAAGTACCCCTTAGAGCTGAGTAGACACAGAGGTGCCAGAAAGATCATTAAATTAAAAATCCCAGTCTTCATCAGGATTCGAACCGGTAACTTCTGGGCTCGGAGGCCAAGCGCCCTTTGCACTCAGCTACCGCACCTCCTTGTATCTAGAGAATGATTCTAAAATGTCCTATGGTCCCAAAATGCGTTTTCATGTTCGGGGATAGTTCATTCCCAGATGTCATCGCTCCGCAGCAATGTATACGTAGCTGTAAACTGGACACAACGAGAGATACAGGGAAATCAGTTTAGTGCAGGAAGAATGAAAGAAACTGCAGGAGGAAAGGTGTTAATTGTAAAGTGGTGTAGTGATGTAGTGTTAACTGTCAAGTGGTGTAGTAGTGTAGTGTTATCTGTAAAGTGGTGTAGTAGTGTAGTGTTGTTTGTAAAGTGGTGTAGTGATGTAGTGTTAACTGTCAAGTGGTGTAGTAGTGTAGTGTTATCTGTAAAGTGGTGTAGTAGTGTAGTATTGTTTGTAAAGTGGTGTAGTGATGTAGTGTTAATTGTAAAGTGGTGTAGTAGTGTAGTGTTAATTGTAAAGTGGTGTAGTAGTGTAGTGTTAATTGTAAAGTGGTGTAGTGATGTAGTGTTAATTGTAAAGTGGTGTAGTAGTGTAGTGTTAATTGTAAAGTGGTGTAGTAGTGTAGTGTTAATTGTAAAGTGGTGTAGTGATGTAGTGTTAATTGTAAAGTGGTGTAGTAGTGTAGTGTTAATTGTAAAGTGGTGTAGTAGTGTAGTGTTAATTGTAAAGTGGTGTAGTGATGTAGTGTTAATTGTAAAGTGGTGTAGTAGTGTAGTGTTAATTGTAAAGTGGTGTAGTGATGTAGTGTTAATTGTAAAGTGGTGTAGTAGTGTAGTGTTAACTGTAAAGTGGTGTAGTGATGTAGTGTTGTTTGTAAAGTGGTATAGTAGTGTAGTGTTAACTGTAAAGTGGTGTAGTGATGTAGTGTTAATTGTAAAGTGGTGTAGTGATGTAGTGTTAATTGTAAAGTGGTGTAGTAATGTAGTGTTGTTTGTAAAGTGGTGTAGTGATGTAGTGTTAACTGTAAAGTGGTGTAGTGATGTAGTGTTAATTGTAAAGTGGTGTAGTGATGTAGTGTTAATTGTAAAGTGGTGTAGTGATGTAGTGTTAATTGTAAAGTGGTGTAGTAGTGTAGTGTTGTTTGTAAAGTGGTGTAGTAGTGTAGTGTTGTTTGTAAAGTGGTGTAGTGATGTACTGTTAATTGTAAAGTGTTGTAGTGATGTAGTGTTAATTGTAAAGTGGTGTAATGATGTAGTGTTGTTTGTAAAGTGATGTAGTAGTGTAGTGTTGTTTGTAAAGTGGTGTAGCAGTGTAGTGTTGTTTGTAAAGTGATGTAGTAGTGTAGTATTGTTTGTAAAGTGATGTAGTAGTTTAGTGTTGTTTGTAAAGTGGTGTAGTAGTGTAGTGTTGTTTGTAAAGTGGTGTAGTAGTGCAGTGTTGTTTTAAAGTGGTGTAATGATGTAGTGTTGTTTGTAAAGTGGTGTAGTAGTGTAGTATTGTTTGTAAAGTGGTGTAGTAGTGTAGTATTGTTTGTAAAGTGGTGTAGTAGTGTAGTATTGTTTGTAAAGTGGTGTAGTAGTGTAGTGTTGCTTGTAAAGTGGTGTAGTGATGTAGTGTTAATTGTAAAGTGGTGTAGTAGTGTAGTGTTGCTTGTAAAGTGGTGTAGTGATGTAGTGTTAATTGTAAAGTGGTGTAGTGATGTAGTGTTAATTGTAAAGTGGTGTAGTAGTGTAGTGTTGTTTGTAAAGTGGTGTAGTAGTGTAGTGTTGTTTGTAAAGTGGTATAGTAATGTAGTGTTGCTTTTTAAGTGGTGTAGTGATGTAGTGTTGCTTGTAAAGTGGTGTAGTTGTGTAGTGTTAATTGTAAAGTGGTGTAGTAGTGTAGTGTTGTTTGTAAAGTGGTATAGTAATGTAGTGTTGCTTTTTAAGTGGTGTAGTGATGTAGTGTTGTTTGTAAAGTGGTGTAGTAGTGTAGTATTGTTTGTAAAGTGGTGTAGTAGTGTAGTATTGTTTGTAAAGTGGTGTAGTAGTGTAGTATTGTTTGTAAAGTGGTGTAGTAGTGTAGTGTTGCTTGTAAAGTGGTGTAGTGATGTAGTGTTAATTGTAAAGTGGTGTAGTAGTATAGTGTTGCTTGTAAAGTGGTGTAGTGATGTAGTGTTAATTGTAAAGTGGTGTAGTGATGTAGTGTTAATTGTAAAGTGGTGTAGTAGTGTAGTGTTGTTTGTAAAGTGGTGTAGTAGTGTAGTGTTGTTTGTAAAGTGGTATAGTAATGTAGTGTTGCTTTTTAAGTGGTGTAGTGATGTAGTGTTGCTTGTAAAGTGGTGTAGTTGTGTAGTGTTAATTGTAAAGTGGTGTAGTAGTGTAGTGTTGTTTGTAAAGTGGTATAGTAATGTAGTGTTGCTTTTTAAGTGGTGTAGTGATGTAGTGTTGTTTGTAAAGTGATGTAGTAGTGTAGTGTTGTTTATAAAGTGGTGTAGTGATGTAGTGTTAATTGTAAAGTGGTGTAGTGATGTAGTGTTAATTGTAAAGTGGTGTAGTGATGTAGTGTTAATTGTAAAGTAGTGTAGTAGTGTAGTGTTTTTAGTATAGTGGTGTAGTAGTGTAGTGTTGTTTGTAAAGTGGTGTAGTAGTGTAGTATTGTTTGTAAAGTGGTGTAGTAGTGTAGTATTGTTTGTAAAGTGGTGTAGTAGTGTAGTATTGTTTGTAAAGTGGTGTAGTAGTGTAGTATTGTTTGTAAAGTGGTGTAGTAGTGTAGTGTTGCTTGTAAAGTGGTGTAGTGATGTAGTGTTAATTGTAAAGTGGTGTAGTAGTGTAGTGTTGCTTGTAAAGTGGTGTAGTGATGTAGTGTTAATTGTAAAGTGGTGTAGTGATGTAGTGTTAATTGTAAAGTGGTGTAGTAGTGTAGTGTTGTTTGTAAAGTGGTATAGTAATGTAGTGTTGCTTTTTAAGTGGTGTAGTGATGTAGTGTTGTTTGTAAAGTGATGTAGTAGTGTAGTGTTGTTTATAAAGTGGTGTAGTGATGTAGTGTTGTTTGTAAAGTGGTGTAGTAGTGTAGTGTTAATTGTAAAGTGGTGTAGTAGTGTAGTGTTGTTTTTAAAGTGGTGTAGTGATGTAGTGTTAATTGTAAAGTGGTGTAGTGATATAGTGTTAATTGTAAAGTGGTGTAGTGATGTAGTGTTAATTGTAAAGTGGTGTAGTAGTGTAGTGTTTTTAGTATAGTGGTGTAGTAGTGTAGTGTTGTTTGTAAAGTGGTGTAGTAGTGTAGTGTTGTTTGTAAAGTGGTGTAGTAGTGTAGTGTTGTTTGTAAAGTGGTGTAGTAGTGTAGTGTTGTTAGTATAGTGTTGTAGTAGTGTAGTGTTGTTTGTAAAGTGGTGTAGTAGTGTAGTGTTGCTTGTAAAGTGGTGTACTAGTGTAGTGTTGATTATAAAGTGGTGTAGTAGTGTAGTGTTGTTTGTAAAGTGGTGTAGTAGTGTAGTGTTGTTTGTAAAGTGGTGTAGTAGTGTAGTATTGTTTGTATAGTGGTGTAGTAGTGTAGTATTGTTTGTAAAGTGGTATAGTAGTGTAGTGTTGTTTCTAAAGTGATGTAGTAGCTTAGTGTTGTTTGTAAAGTGGTGTAGTAGTGTAGTATTGTTTGTAAAGTTGTGTAGTAGTGTAGTATTGTTTGTTAAGTGGTGTAGTAGTGTAGTATTGTTTGTAAAGTGGTGTAGTAGTGTAGTGTTGCTTGTAAAGTGGTGTAGTGATGTAGTGTTAATTGTAAAGTGGTGTAGTAGTGTAGTGTTGCTTGTAAAGTGGTGTAGTGATGTAGTGTTAATTGTAAAGTGGTGTAGTGATGTAGTGTTAATTGTAAAGTGGTGTAGTAGTGTAGTGTTGCTTGTAAAGTGGTGTAGTGATGTAGTGTTAATTGTAAAGTGGTGTAGTGATGTAGTGTTAATTGTAAAGTGGTGTAGTAGTGTAGTGTTGTTTGTAAAGTGGTGTAGTAGTGTAGTGTTGTTTGTAAAGTGGTATAGTAATGTAGTGTTGCTTTTTAAGTGGTGTAGTGATGTAGTGTTGCTTGTAAATTGGTGTAGTTGTGTAGTGTTAATTGTAAAGTGTTGTAGTAGTGTAGTGTTGTTTGTAAAGTGGTATAGTAATGTAGTGTTGCTTTTTAAGTGGTGTAGTGATGTAGTGTTGTTTGTAAAGTGATGTAGTAGTGTAGTGTTGTTTATAAAGTGGTGTAGTGATGTAGTGTTAATTGTAAAGTGGTGTAGTGATGTAGTGTTAATTGTAAAGTGGTGTAGTGATGTAGTGTTAATTGTAAAGTGGTGTAGTAGTGTAGTGTTGCTTGTAAAGTGGTGTAGTGATGTAGTGTTAATTGTAAAGTGGTGTAGTGATGTAGTGTTAATTGTAAAGTGGTGTAGTAGTGTAGTGTTGCTTGTAAAGTGGTGTAGTGATGTAGTGTTAATTGTAAAGTGGTGTAGTGATGTAGTGTTAATTGTAAAGTGGTGTAGTAGTGTAGTGTTGTTTGTAAAGTGGTGTAGTAGTGTAGTGTTGTTTGTAAAGTGGTATAGTAATGTAGTGTTGCTTTTTAAGTGGTGTAGTGATGTAGTGTTGCTTGTAAAGTGGTGTAGTTGTGTAGTGTTAATTGTAAAGTGGTGTAGTAGTGTAGTGTTGTTTGTAAAGTGGTATAGTAATGTAGTGTTGCTTTTTAAGTGGTGTAGTGATGTAGTGTTGTTTGTAAAGTGATGTAGTAGTGTAGTGTTGTTTATAAAGTGGTGTAGTGATGTAGTGTTGTTTGTAAAGTGGTGTAGTAGTGTAGTGTTAATTGTAAAGTGGTGTAGTAGTGTAGTGTTGTTTTTAAAGTGGTGTAGTGATGTAGTGTTAATTGTAAAGTGGTGTAGTGATTTAGTGTTAATTGTAAAGTGGTGTAGTGATGTAGTGTTAATTGTAAAGTGGTGTAGTAGTGTAGTGTTTTTAGTATAGTGGTGTAGTAGTGTAGTGTTGTTTGTAAAGTGGTGTAGTAGTGTAGTGTTGTTTGTAAAGTGGTGTAGTAGTGTAGTGTTGTTTGTAAAGTGGTGTAGTAGTGTAGTGTTGTTAGTATAGTGGTGTAGTAGTGTAGTGTTGTTTGTAAAGTGGTGTAGTAGTGTAGTGTTGCTTGTAAAGTGGTGTAGTGATGTAGTGTAAATTGTAAAGTGTTGTAGTAGTGTAGTGTTGTTTGTAAAGTGGTGTAGTAGTGTAATTTTTTTTGTAAAGTGGTGTAGTTGTGTGGTGTTGTTTGTAAAGCAAATCGATGGGAAAGATTTGGCATTTTGAAGTGTGTGTATTAAGTTTCTATGGGGCATTGTGAGAGAGAGATCCTTATTTTAATATCTCAACAAGTTGAATGCTGGGAGACTGGGCCCACTTCAACAATAAAAGCACGTCTCAATTGCTTCAAGAATAGAAATGGGCGATATTTTGTACATTCAGTAAACATTCTGGAAAATAATAGACAGACAGAATGAGAGAGAGAGAGAGAGAGAGAGAGAAAGAGAGAGAAAGAGAACGAGGGCTTTGATGACGCTCAAACTAATATAATTGGTTGAATGTTTAAAAGCCTTTTGGGATATTTCCTTGTTACTCTCAAGTCAGAGAACGTAAAGTATACTGCAAGATGAAAAGAAGAAAAATGTTAATGCAGACTAAATAAAGCATGCCAAAAATAGTAATTAAAACTAGGTTACAAAGACAGTTTGGAAACACAAACTCAAAATCGGCCCCCGAAGTGGTCCACCCAGGCAGGTGAGAGGCAGGTTTTAGTATTTTCAGAAAGAGCATCATAATGAAATTCTATCAAAGACAAATGAATGGAGAAAGAAAGTTGACATATCTTGTGTGTTGCCCTAGCTGATCTAATTGATCTAATTGTTTTGTAAATGGTCAATCTCTTATTCTAATCCTCAAGAAAATACATTTCCGTAAAAAAGAAAATTGAAAAACAATAAAATTATCCTTTAGTTCAGTGTTCTCTCACCATGGTGCAGCGCTGCAGTTCATGCGATAATATGAAAAACTAATTAATTGTTGTTTTAAAGCAGGCATGTCAAACTCATTTGGGTGTATGTGCCACATAAAAATTTACTATGACCTGAGGGGCCGCAGCAAAAAAAAAACAGTTGCGAAACAGCCTACTAGTTTTATGTAAATTAGAAACTATACAATAGAATACAATAATTAATGGCATACCTGTTCCTTAGCTAAATTTGAAGTACTATTTGGTAATTAAAAATTACAATGATTACGAATTATTTTGTTTGTACTGATCCTTGACATATTTTCTGGGATACAAGTTTATTAATGTCAGGTTGAAGTTTGTTTGCCACTGACACTTTCATCAATGATGACAAATTTTGATCAGATAATATCGAACGGTGAAGTGTTTTTGTAGCTTTCATTATGGAAAAGAACTGCTCACAGAGATCAGTGCTTGCAAACAGAGCTAGAATTCTGGCAGCAAATTTCCGCAATTCAACGTACAGTTCAGGGTAAATAACTGTAACATTTTGGCACAGCCACTTCTATATACTTCGATTTCACCAAAGAATCTGACTGCTATTCTATTAACTCTAGTTGCACATTATCAGCAGCATTTTCAAGAGCAAATGAAAATGGAGATACAAACAAAGAAAATTCTTGCTCGTATGAAACGAAGTCACGAAAACGTTCATTGTAAGCATCTAGTAACGATTCCAGGTGTAGGACATATCTACTAAATGTTGCAACGTATTTAATTTTTTTAGTTCCTGACATGTTGAAAAGTGAACAAGATTTTCTCTTCATATTTGGTTTATCCACAGTCGTAATTTTTCTAGAGAGCACTTCACATCATCACACGCAGTTGTGACAATTTTGTCTTTACTTTGAAGTTTCAAATTCAAGTCGTGCAGTTGACCAGTGAGATCATTGCAAATGCCGAATCCTGAACTCATTCGTCCGTTTTGAAATGCTCAACAGGTTCACCATTCATGTTCAGAAACAATACTATTTTCTCAGGCAGTGCAAAAAATCTCTGCTTGATGACACGACAGCCAGTGGACTTCTGTGTTGTAGTGAACACAATCAAATTCGTGTCCAACGTCATCCAGAAATATTGGCGATGAAAGCATCACAGGCACGAATAAAATGGAGAGCGACTAAAAACGGTCTTATGACATGTTGGAACTGTAATTGCTTTGCACAGAATGTTTCTTGGTAAATGATGCACTGAAAATGAGCAAATTTAAAATTAGCATCAGTCTCTCTTATTTTGCAAGTAGCTATACATCAAAGCCATTTCATTTCATGGTTGGTGAGCCATCCGTTGTTAGACTGGCTAGCGTTACCAAAGGTAGTTCCTTGTGTATCTCAAAATTAATGCCACAGACCCTTATGAATATAGCCAATCCGTTACATCAGTTGACTCATCGAGAGCCAATGAAAATAATTCAAATTCAACTATTTTGTTCTTTAATTGTTGACGCAAGCTGATTGACATGTCATTTATTCTATCTGCCACAGAGTTCCTAACGCTATTTCTTTGAATGTTTTCACCTTTTCTGGAGAAATTACTTCAGCCCTAACGACACACTCATTCATATAATCACATTCAATAAATGATTTGCTATGGCTTGCAATTAAGTTTGACAAAATGTAGCAGGCTTTCACTGCAGACTCAATCTCGTTGTTCTGTTTAGCAAAAACTAATTCAAGTAACTTGTCATCTCTTATTTTCCAGCGTAATAGTTTAACATTATTTTGATAATTTTCAAGGTGGCCAAGCGGGCCGCATGCAAGGTGGTCGCTGGCCGCATGCGGCCCCCAAACATCGTATTTGACATGCCTGTTTTAAAGTATGTCCAACTTAAACATGTTTTTTTGTGTGTAGGCCTAAATGTAGTAGTTAGTATGACAGAACGTACTTAATTTGTTTGTTTAAAATATGGTAAATAGTCTCCCTTACTTAATAGCCTCCCCCCCCCCGTGTTTGTTTTTATTAATGGTGAATAGTCAAAAAAATGATGTATTTTTATGAAAAAAACTGCTTGCATACTTGATTTTAAAAATTAGATTTTTCGCTTTCAGAAAAGAAAAAAAGTAGTCGTTGCATCAGAACTTTGAAAGGTCTAAAATATAGTGTCGGATTTTCACTATCTTTTCTAGTTTACGAGATCTAAACGGGACGGACGGACGGACGAACGGACAGACATTCCACACAAAACTAATAGCGTCTTTTCGGCGATAATAAAAACTAAAATTTCATCCAGATGTAAAATTTGTTGAAAATAAAAAGTAAAACATTACCAAAAAAAATTTTTTTTAAAAAGACAATAAACCCCATTATCAATATTAAATATAATAAAATAATAAAAAAAAATCAAATAACGCATGGTTCAAAACGTAACAACGTCAGCTGCATAGAGGTTGACTGTTACCCATTCGGCCAGAAAGGCAATGCATAGGGGCCTACTCTGGCGATTTTTTAATTAGTATGCTCGTTATATGGGCATTTAGATCTAATACTAGACCTAGGCTTCGATTAAGAACTCTAGTCTAGATTTAGATCTTTTTCTAGATCTAGAATCTAGATATAATCTATATTAGTTTGACTTAGAAAATATAAGTAAAGCTTAGATAATCTTTCCATCTTCGACTTCGGAGCAACCTCAAATGTACTCAGTTATCGCATACTGTCTGTAGGCCTCCTGCACCATGTTTTGTTTTTTCAAATTATTATTGAATTATTTCAATGATAGGCCTTTAAATCTACTTAGAAGACGATGCGCAATATGTTTTTAAATATATATATATATATATATACCTTATTCGGAAATTCCCGAACGCGATAGTCCTTTCAAGAACGCGATAGTCCTTTCAAAACCGATGATGGCGCTAGATCTAAGTTATTCCCAAGTCTAGTAGGCCTACTCAAGCCAAATTTACATTTATTTTTCACTTTGAAAAATTATAACGGTCAAACTAGAGCTTTCCCCATGTGTCCAACGAGTTAGTAATTCTTTTTTAAGCGATATAGCCTACAACAATCGTTAAATTTCTAGGAAAATCGTTATAGCCATTTTTCAGATCTGTGTTTAGGCTTGATCCATGCATTTTCCAGGTTCCATGAAGTTCTGACTTGAATAGAGCCATTGTACAAATTGTTAGTGACGAGAAATCACAGAGAGTAAGATAAGACCAAAACCTTTTCGTGCCTCGGGTCACAATATATGACATTGTCTAAAATTATCTCAAACATTGTTCCGGTCATTTTGAACAATTTGCAAGTCTGTCTTGGACGTTGACCAACCGATGACTGCGACCTTCAGGTCATCGTGGATCGTCCCCGTTTCCTCCTGTCTTTTGTTTTCTTGGCTTCCGGGACGAGCGACTGAAAAAAAAATGATTTGAAATAAACATAATTTTTTTTTAGAGAAGATCTAGAACTAAACAATGTGGGGCACCAAAAACGGTTATGTCAAAGACAGACAAAACAACATAGATCTAGGAAATCCTTCATCTGCCTTGAGAATGCACTTTAAAGACATTACGTTTAAAAGATGAATTTTCAAAAATCTAATTTCTATTACGGCATTTGTATTGATCAACTACAGTGGCGTAGCTATGGTTGAGGGAGGAGGTGGGAGAATATGAAAGTACCCCCGGGCCCCCACTTGAGAGGGGCCCCCAAATGAGTGTTTTTTTACATTAAAAATTAAATATTCCGAAAAATGCAGGGGCCGTCAGAGAAGTCAAGAACCGGGCCTCCAAACGATGGGAAATTCCTAGCTACGCCCCTGATCAACTATACATTAATTCTTACTTATCACGATATTCTATATGGATCTGTAATCTATCTATCTATCTATCTATCTATCTATCTATCTATCTATCTATCTATCTATCTATCTATCTATCTATCTATCTATCTATCTATCTATCTATCTATCTATCTATCTATTCTATAGCCCTACATAGTAACTATCAACTATTCCTTGACCTGACAGTACACAGCTAATGAAACTCGAATCACACTGAAATGAGGTTTCGGAGTATCAGCAATGTGGATAATATCCTGCATCCTAGAGACAACTTCTTACAAGCTACGCCCTTGAGAATCTACTATTCGAGCGAAACTAAATATCTGTCTTTTTTTTTTTTTAGGAACCACTATCCTTGGGCTTATTACAAAGCTTATATCACACTCCATCTGTTGATCTGTCTGGTACATAGTTCCTATTCCTATTCTTGCATCAAGTTGAAACTTTGTGATATTTTTCATTGTTCCTAAAAATAATAAATCACTCAAAAAAGAGTGGTTATTTTATTACTTTCGTTAAATATCAAGAAGGTAAATAAATCTTACAATATTGAGATATATGGCTGTAAGTGTGGCGTTCTTTTCCTTAGCTAAGCTTTTTTAAAAGTTTTTTTTTTGCTTCTTTTATGTTCTAATGACAATATTGAAATTAAATTTTAAAAAATTATGATCATTTTTTATTAAGACAATTTCAGACCATAGACTTAAACGTCTTGTTAACGTGTGTGATAAGTCTACTGCCTTGTACTTAGTGATGCCTGTCTGACTTAGACAGATTACTCTGGAGATGTCTGAGTTTCTTGTGCGGGCGTATTAAATGCAACTAATTAATAAGAACATAGACTCACACAAAGTAACATGTGAAGAAACTAAGTCCAAACCGTTAGACAATTCAGATGATGGTGTAATACTCAACAGGCCACAGTCGAGTGTCTGTCTATAAATACTTGTTATCCCTAAAGGATCCTATCACTGTATCGCCAACTGACTTAATGTCTTTAGGTAGTCTCTAATCCAACTAAGTCATGACGTCACTAGTCGCGTTCTAGTCTCTACACAAATTAATAATACTAACTAAGTGTCTTACACGTGGAAAGAACTAGGCGTAACGTTTCTCTATATGTATATATAGTGACATAGGTTATATACCTGGCTTTTGATGAAGACAATATAGTTTTAGAACAAAAATAAGACTTCTTAAGGCTTTCTAGAAAATCAGCATCAACACAGGTAACAACTTTCTATATTAAGCACATTCTAAAACCCAATCAAAAGCATCATCTGTAAATACACATACATTTCACTTCTTTGATTAACCATTATGTTCTTAGACACGACCTTATTTAATTAAGTAAACTCTCAAATGGGATACTCATATTTTTTCTCTATTTCATTCAAGAGCCACCGACTGGGCTTGGTTGAATAAAGAGATGCCCAATTGGTCTACTTCCCGGTGGCTCTGACGCTAACATCTCAACTAGACCGAAATGAACCACAGACCTTACTGACATATATAAATGTTTTCTGACCAAGAGGCCGTGCCGTCATGGCGAAACTGGGGGGATACTTTTCTTTCGGGTGGATGGGAACGGGCGCCGTTATCCCCATTCCTCCAGTGCTTCGCCCTCATTCGGACTTGGTGGTCTTAATAAATAGGAATGTGTACAGAAGATAAAAAAGGGAGAACTCGCCCCCCCCCCCCCCAAACAGTGAAGTCCTTTCACTCGTCTGTGTGACATGTTATGACAGAGTAGCTAGCTCATCTGTGTGCAATAACGTGATTGTAATGAATGGTAAATATCAAGCAAGCTTCCAATGTTGCGTACATCAAGAGTGGTTGTGAGTTGTATATAGCATATATGAATATATTATAGCTGATTCGTCTTCTTATCTTATCTTAGCTTATATATTACAGACGTTACTTAAAAAAAAAGATAATTACGTCCTATGGATTTCATGTGTCAATCTAGTCATGCATGTTAATCAATGACCTAAACTCTGCTAAGTCGTTGGTTTTCCTAGCTGATTCGGGCAACCCATTCCATTCTCTAATGGCACTATGGAAGAAGGAGCACTTTGTTCTAGCGTATTTATTTCGAAAGGAAAAAAAAGATATGACTCGATTGACAAGATAAAAGAAGTGGGTTAATGGATTGATTTAAATTTACAATAATATGCAAAGCAAACGCCTCTTCTATACGCAGCAAAAGAAAATAAATATTTATTAAATGAGATTATTGCAAATCAAGCAAGAACATTAGTTGGGGAAAAGTAAAGGTGGTTGGTCGATGTGCTGGCCACATGAAACTGTGACCTTTACATCACCTGCCCAAACTAATTTGAACTCCTCGTCGACTAGGCTGTGTCTCTTTTATAGTATTCCCTTCAGCTTAGAATCGACGCTAGAAGCTTGTTAGCTATTTATAGTTATACGCCATAGTTGCACATTAGAAATTAACCTCGGCACAGTTCAACAGTGTGGGAAAAAAAATTATATATCCTTTTTAACTACATTTCTATCTCCAAGTCGAGTGAGCTACACCAAAATTGACTCCATTTCATACAAATTCGTCTTATGTAATTTTGAGGCCATTTAATTTGCATAAATCATTTGTTGCTTATACAAGAGGCGTTTACTTTGCATATAATTTTAAATTTAAATCAATCCATTAACCCACTTCCTTTATCTTGTCAATCAAGTCATATCTTTTTTTTGGCTACAAAATAACACTGAACCATGTTTTAAAAATGAGTCCTAAACTACAATCCATTTTTTTGAACCTCTGAGGTTCCTACTACTTTGTGGTTGGCTGTCAAACTTCCTCCCAAATTACTAGTTCCTTGACAGGTTTAGTCTAGTGAGGTCTAGTCAATACTAGTTTGGTAGTCAATGGCTTTGCATAGAAGACTCGACATAGTTCTTAGCAGAAACAAAGAACGATAATACAGTACAGTGACTTTACATCAGCTGGCTCTCTTGATAAACTGTTCTATTTAGTGTGTTTATGTTAAAGAAGTTTCTTGTTTAATTGCTAAGCTTATGACACCTCACTGTGTCTGTCGGTTTGGAATCTTGCACACGTTATTTCTCACACTTCCCATTCTTGGATCAAGTTAAAAGCTTGCACAATTATTCATTGTCGATTACAACACATGAATCAATGAAAAATGATCAACATTTAACATTTATATTTCATTGGTCCTTGACAAAAATTGTTTAGTATGGCTGTATGGGGATCGAACTCAGGACGTGTCAACAACCAGTCAACAACCAGTCAACAACCAGTCATTCTAATATGTGCAGCATTTTGTTTTTGAAATAAATGATTCCGTTTTTTACACTACCTAGATCTGCATGTGTCTAACATGTTGGTTCCAGAATCTATTTTATTTCTTTTCAATTCTGAAACAGATATTGTTAAATCTGAGTTAGTGCTTTTGGAGATTTTGGAGATTATGGCCTCATGACCAATCTACCCGCTGTCTCGCGCCCCCAGCCCCCCTCCCCACCCCCGAAGTGCTGTCGGTGATAACGTTTAGAAGCTTAGCGTGTAGGACAAAAGGTTGGTTGCCACCTAAAGCTAACAGGTTCCTCCTGCCCGAGGGAGAAAGAAAACTCAGAATTCAAACCTCTGATGCCTCCAGATAAATATAATTTTTAGATCAAGGCATATTTGATATGAGATACAGTCTGCGTTTGTTGTACGAAATTTTGGCATGTAACCCAATTTCAGTTATGTGTGCTTCTTAAAACAAGATTAATTCTAGGCAGTTCTATTTATTATTCAAGTCGATCTTTGTTCGTCCATCCTCGGTATGAGCGTGAAAAGAAACACGTAATGTTGATGTCTCTTTGTTTCAAGTCTAAAACTATAAAATCATATAGGTCATGTTCACGTAGGATCCATTCAGCCTAGGGCTAGCAGGCAGGACCTTTTGCTTTGATTGTAAGCTATAGCAGCAGTGCCGGATTTAAGGGAGGGCAGAATAGAGACGCTTTGAGTCGAAGACCATTTTCCCTGTAAATGGGATATGGCATAAACACGGCTTAGTGTTGGACCGAATTGATTTTGAAAATCAAGTGGCAGTGCTTCTTGTGACTGAATTAGAGACAGTTTTATAAGTGCACATTCTTAAAAGCACGAAATAAAACGATATTATTAATTAATATCCATTCCTTTTAAGACACAAGTAAATATCACACCAGTACTGCGAGGACTATAGGACGTAACCACTGCCTGCTACACAAGTAAATATCACACTAGTACTGCGAGGACTATAGGACGTAACCACTGCCTGCTACACAAGTAAATATCACACTAGTACTGCGAGGACTATAGGACGTAACCACTGCCTGCTACACAAGTAAATATCACACCAGTACTGCGAGGACTATAGGACGTAACCACTGCCTGCTACACAAGTAAATATCACTCCAGTACTGCGAGGATTATAGGACGTAACCACTGCCTGCTACACAAGTAAATATCACACCAGTACTGCGAGGACTATAGGACGTAACCACTGCCTGCTACACAAGTAAATATCACACCAGTACTGCGAGGATTATAGGACGTAACCACTGCCTGCTACACAAGTAAATATCACACCAGTACTGCGAGGACTATAGGACGTAACCACTGCCTGCTACACAAGTAAATATCACACTATTACTCCGGGTTCAAGAACATCTTGATGGGCTCCTCTCCAGCCAATAAGACAAATGTAGTGTGTAATGAGTAATCTAAATGTAAAGACATTCCAATGTAAAGATCGAACCTTTTTCTTTAAAATAAGTAATTATGTCCTAACTTTTGATTTAGTTAGGACTGCATATAAGTAATAATGTCTTAAAAGTTAATGTTTTTACTTCTTAACAGAGTTAAACGACTTAAAAGTGTTTCAAATGAACAAAAAAATGTTCTTCCTAACTTCTAATGTGGGCCCCAACTGGCCTTGAGGCATGGGCCCAAGCGTAATGAGCTCTTTCGTGCCATGGTTGCTACGCCACAACTTGCTTGTGGGCCCAGGTTCATTGAACCCCTTCGCGGCATGGATGCTACGCCACTGGTGCAGAGCATAGATCGTTCGCTAAAATGCTTCAACTAACAATAGAATATATAGCCTTCTCCTTTTATAAGTACTGGAAGCTCAGTGGCTAACAAGTCGATCTTCTATCGTGGATGCTCGAGATCAAACTCAAACAAGAGCAACTTATAAGAAAATTATTTTTAAAAAGGTAGCAATAAAACCTTCTGACTAATATCTTATGGGCCCCCTCTGCCTCACCCACTGGTCCACAAAGCATGAGAGTAAGGTTTAAAAAAAAAATTAATACAAATATTTCCAGTGGCACAAAATTATATTTACGTTGTCTAGAACTGCTAAAAATTATTGATAATAATAATGATAATGATACATGATTGATTCAAAATAATTGATGCAATTTCACTGAATATAAGCTTTGTCTTATTTTAAAAGTATCTATCTATCTATCTATCTATCTATCTATCTATCTATCTATCTATCTATCTATCTATCTATCTATCTATCTATCTATCTATCTATCTATCTATCTATCTATCTAATGTCCTTTGATTATATAATAGATTTAATAATTGTGAAGCAGTGCCTGTAAACATTTATATCTAACACCCTGTTGTTCTGTTAGAGAGAGGTGAAATTCAAAGTAGGGTCTTGGAAGAAGTCTCTGGCTCCAGTATATGTTTACGATGAGGTTTTTTTTTTTTTTTAAAGTGAGAGCAGAGAAATAAGATCATCTTTCCTTAACGTCCCTCGTGAAGCATAGGTCCAGTTAACTTAAAATGTCCTTATATTCACTCACTCTGTCTGATTGTATTATTTTACTCGTCCCCAATCGACTCTGTTGGTTCTGTGGTCATTCAGTTCAAGAGAAAAACAGACCAGTTTATTTTTAAAAAGATATGCACCTTTCTTGATTAAAAACGTGAGTGTGTGTGTGTACAGGCCGGCCTTAAGCGTAGGCTAACTAGGCAGCCGCCTAGGGCCTCCGATTGTTGGGGGCCTCGATCCGGACTCAAAGAATTTGTTTTTTCGAAAAAAAACCTGCGAAACAAGTATCAAATGTCTATGGCTCTGTGTCTGCTAGCCTAGCTCTCTTAGTGTCTACAATGATTCAAAGTTTATTCCCGAATATTTAGATCAATATGTTAGAATGCAGATGTTAGAAGACCATACACATAAGGGATAAGCTACTTCCTTTTGATGAACTGTCGAAACGTTATTTCTAGTCTGGCAATCATGAATCATTTATTGCTAACGGGGCTATATGAATTTAGCTTGTTGATTTAGATAGAGATAAATGGCGGCTTATAAATCATTGCGCAGTTTTCGGTCTAAATTTGTTGTTTTTCTATTTCATTTGGGGCCACCATATTCACTTCCTCAAGGTTCCTCCAGACTCGCTTCGCCTTGAGACTCCAATTTCCTAAGGCCGGTCCCGGTGTGCGTATGTGTTTGGTGTTCTTGTGTGTTGTCAACAACTTGTCTCCGAGAGTCATGGTCCAGTGAGGTTCTGCAGCAGAGCCAGCGTTGTTCAGATCGAAATAGCTCTTCAGGCTGGAGGTGAGCTTTTGCGTGATAACCTTTGGCCCGGAACGATTAAGAGCATAAGAGTTGGAAAAAGTGAGCGGGGGAGGGGAGAAGGGTGGGGGATGAGAATAAAGAGAAAGCAGGGGGAGGGGGGATAGAATAGAATGAATGAGCGTGAGTCCCCCCAAACTAGGGCATGCGAGTTTTTATGTCCGGACCACTGCTCTAGTGTGACGTCCCTGGACGTCGATAACTTCACGGTCCGATAGCTAGTTTTACCTGTCAAAGATTAGACGATATACCGGCATTCACGATGCACTGGAATGCGCCCAAATAGAACGAAGCAGAAGTAGAGAGAGAAAAAAAGAGATGTGCAGGTTCTAAGTATTCCTAGGAGTCCCCACCCACCCACACACCCCCACACACTCTCACACACACGTACACAGAGTACACGATAGAAAACAATAGTGAGAACTGTTTTGACAAAAATCAATCAATCCATCGGCATATCAATTAATCAATCACTTGAGCGGTCTTACAATTACTAAATCAATCACACGATCGCAAAACCAATCTTTTAATTAAAAGTTTGTTTTTTTTAAAAAGGGAACTGTATATTAATACATCTAACAAACTAAGAGGATCGATTGACCAATCAGTCTAGCGATGATAAGAAATATTGAACGAAACGTACCCTAATATATAAATCTATCAGTCCATCAGCAGACGATACACAGTGTTCTAGACTTTTTCTGTATTTTTTACATCTATTCATCCCAGTGTCGCTACAGCCCATGAGGGTCCTGGCCTGCTCTAGCACATCTCTCCATTCTGATCTATCCTGGGCTTTACGTCTCCATGCCTGGACTTTGAGCTGTTGTAGATCTGTCTCTACGTCATCAAGTCACCGTAACTCGTGGTCTGCAATTGGGGCGCCTGCCTTTTGGTTTCTGCCTGTGAACAATCTTTGCTCCTCTGTTCTCCGGCATTCTTTTAAGGTGACCTTCCCAACGTCATCTGTTCCCTTTTATTTCCGACACTATTTTTGTATACCGGATACACCAACAAGCTTGCTATAGTTTTTTTCGTATGTATGAAAATATAAACTAGTAGCCAACCCGCGGCGTAGCATACGCCGCTATTTAGTGACGGGTGAGAACACTTCCTGAAAGACACAGTGTCCAAATGAGGTGGGTTTGGGCAAACGACTGTGTGCGCATGCCTTTAGAGCGAGGAAGGCGCGGGTGCGGGCGGGAGGTGAGCCGGAGGAGGGTTACAGAGTCGGCGTGCGTGTGTGGTGTCCCGCATGGTTGGGCGACGTAGAGAATTATATATACAGAGAAGATTATTTGTTCTTCCCCCCCCCCCCTATTCTTTGTTTTCTGATTCGCGCTCTCTGTCGCTTTGAAAGTTACTTGGGGTAACTCTAGTCCGACTTGCAGAAATAAAAGAGTTATCTTACCATGACTTTTTCATCGAGGGCTAGAGAGTCGGCGTGCGTGCGTGTTGTCGATAATGGTTGGCTGACGTCTAGATTATATATAGAGATTTGACGTAAAAAAAAAAGAGACACTGACGTAGATTGACTACTGTTCTGCGCTTTCACCCAATCTGGCAATGACAATCTGGCAATGACAATCTGGCAATGACAATCTGGCAATGCAATCTAGCAATCACAATCTGGCAATGACAACGTGGATACTTAGAGGATAGATGAAATTCAAATTGTTAACAATACAAAACCTCAAAAAGAAGATTCAGAGTAGGAGAAACGAATCAAACCTACAATTTAACTGCCTTGGGCCTGTCCACCAGCTGAAGAAGTGTATACCAGTGGCGTAGCAAAGGGGCCTGGGGGTTGTTTTGCCTCTTTAGGGGTCCCTGCATTTTGACATTCGACATCATGACATGAGATAATGTAATTAATAAATACATGTTTAATGTCTAACATGTAACATGGACACTAATTTACATAATAACATGTATAGCAAGATAACATGACATTGGCTTAATATTTAATGTAAAAGAAATTTAGGATACTTATTTAGGGGACCCTCAAGTGGGGGCCAGGGGGGATTTTCAAATTTGAACCACTCCCCCCCCAGCCTAGCTACGCCACTGGTGTATACCCACGAAAGCATCGGAGCCGACACAGTGCATATCTACATGTCAATACTAAAAAAATAGATAATGCTTATCTTCTTGTCAAAAGAAACAAGAGCTTATGCTTATCTTCATGACAATCGAAAAATGATAGTGTGGTTATCATCGTATCAATAGAAAAAAAAGATTGAGCTTATCTTAATGTATTTATTGAGATTGTGCTCCTATTCGCCTACATAGATAATGAGATTGTATCTTTTCAAGAAAACAAAACAAAAAACGACTAGAGTTGTACATCTTTGTCCTGTAACATTTCTCTTGCCGTCTTTTCAATAAGACACATTTTGGTGTCAGAAAGCCTCTTCCCCCCCCCCCTCCCCTCCCCCATTTGAAACGTCGAACAAGGGCAAGAACTTGTGCGAGCTTAAAAGGGAGCAAGAGAAGAGGGATTTTTTTTCCAGGGGGGATAACCATTGAGATTGGTGATTGTACAATTGATTTTCTTTTCATACGCTGGGTTTTAATGAAATTATTTTACATTATTAGGATTTCATTTAATAAAAATCTTATCATTGCTTTAACCTTTTTGTTTTCTTATGGTATAAATCACAGTTCTTTCATAGAAGATACCTCAGAGTATGTATCTCTGTGTTAATGTAGTCATCAGGTGTAATTATAGAAGATACTAAGAGTATGTATGTCTGTGTTAATGTAGTCATCAGGTGTAATTATAGAAGATAACTTAGAGTATGTATCTCTGTGTTAATGTAGTCATCAGGTGTAATTATAGAATATACTAAGAGTATGTATCTCTGTGTTAATGTAGTCATCAGGTGTAATTATAGAAGATACCTAAGATATGTATCTCTGTGTTAATGTAGTCATCAGGTGTAATTATAGAAGATACTAAGAGTATGTATCTCTGTGTTAATGTAGTCATCAGGTGTAATTATAGAAGATACCTAAGATATGTATCTCTGTGTTAATGTAGTCATCAGGTGTAATTATAGAAGATACCTCAGACTATGTATCTCTGTGTTAATGTAGTCATCAGGTGTAATTATAGAAGATACCTAAGATATGTATCTCTGTGTTAATGTAGTCATCAGGTGTAATTATAGAAGATACCTCAGACTATGTATCTCTGTGTTAATGTAGTCATCAGGTGTAATTATAGAAGATACCTAAGATATGTATCTCTGTGTTAATGTAGTCATCAGGTGTAATTATAGAAGATACCTCAGACTATGTATCTCTGTGTTAATGTAGTCATCAGGTGTAATTATAGAAGATACCTAAGATATGTATCTCTGTGTTAATGTAGTCATCAGGTGTAATTATAGAAGATACCTCAGACTATGCATCTCTGTGTTAATGTAGTCAGGTGTAATTAGGATCTAGGAGTAAGTATCAGCATATTTTTGTAGTCATGTATGTTACTTAAATACTTGAAGTCTAATAAGTCCATAGATTTCACATCTGACTCAGGCATGAAAACTATGCCATGTTTTTGATAAGACTGTTTTATTGATCCTCATTAGAAATGTGTTGTGATTTAAACAACACTTTTTATTTCAATTCAAAACAGTACGTAAAGAAACCATAAAAGAATATGCAAACTATGTTCTAATCTATTCTATGGTGACGACTTGACGGAACGTAGACCATCCCTATAGGCTACTAAGTGGCCCAAAATTAGATTTTAAAGTAAGAAAAAAAATGTTTCCTTTGCGATCTATGTGGCATATGACGTAATGGTCTTCTGTTTCTGTGGCCCCACGGTTAACGAATCCTGGTTAAGATTGGCATTTTTAATTTCGGGATCTTTGTGTGCCTGTGAGTTCACCCAGCTCTAATGGCTACCTGGGAAAAGTCAACTCGGTTGGTCGTTGTGTTGGCCACATTACACCCGCGTCAACAGTAGGCCACAGAAATGGATCTGCCCTAGAGACCGCAATGTCTGAAAAGGAAACTTTAATTTTTTTTTTTACTTTTATGATGCTATGAACATTTGTTTTTACGACCAAACAGTAAGAAATGGGTGATGAGGCCTGCACATTGACCAAACAGTAAGAAATGGGTGATGAGGCCTGCACATTGACCAAACAGTAAGAAATGGGTGATGAGGCCTGCACATTGACCACCTGCTATTACTCTTTGCACCTAATGTCAGATACTCATTAGTGTCACGTGGACGTCCTACAATTCCAGAAGTTCCAAATTTCCTTAATCTTAATGTCAAGACGATTCGTTTCGGAAGCCAACTCTTTTACCCTCCCTTCTTCCCCACCTTTCTCTCCCCATCACCCTACTCGCGCCCCAAACATTTCTGGACGCCCAAACCAACAATAAAATATACCCCAAAACTTGCAATCTTTCTTTTCATACCCAAATTTGTTCCCATTTTTTAAATTTTCTCTCATTTTCTATAAAAAAAAATGGTATCATATCTGTGATGTTTGTAAAGAAAGAGAAGACCTTCAAATCTAAATACACACTAGACAGTGTTCACGGCAACAAGGCGCTTGTCCCAGAGGAGGAAAGGGGGGGGGGGGAGGGGGGCGAGGAGAGAGTCAGGGCGGGGGTAGGGCGTCTGAGACTTGCTCCAACCGTCTCAGTCTGTCTGACCTTAAGGCATTGACTCGTCTCTTCACTTCTATAAATATATCCATATAGATATTTTGGCGGTTGACCCTGTAACCTTTGAAGCAGACGATACTGGAGACAAAATCGAGAGTATGTTGGAATAAAAGAGGGAAACAAGGAATAGATAATTTTTTTTTTTATTTTGTTAGCATCGATTTCAAATCTAAAGAGGAAAGAAGGTTGAGAGATTCCAGTGGCGTAAACAACAAGGATTATTAGGAAGGGGCTTCCATAAACACGCGCTATATATGGCACATGTAAAAGGAGAAAAGAGCAATTTAATTTACTTGTATTTTGGTTACCCTTCACTCTAACCCTAACCACTTTTAACGCTCTAGTGTTTCTATGCTGTTCAGTGCGAAGCGCGACCGAAGATCTGCTTCTACACATTTTAAGAGTGGCTAAATGTTTGGTTTCTGTACCTCGTAGTGCTCAGTTCGAATCCTGTCCAAGGCAGGTAGTTCACTCAGCACTACTGGGTACCTAATCCTTGAAAAGGAAACAGAGACACAGAAAGAAAGTGGAGATATAGTGAGAATAAAGTGAAGACACAGTGAGAAAAAAATAGAGACACCGTGAAAAGAACATGGAGACACCGTGAAAAGAACATGGAGACACAGTGAGAAGAACATGGAGACAGTGAAAAGAACATGGAGACACAGTGAGAAGAACATGGAGACACGGTGAGAAGAACATGGAGACACAGTGAGAAGAACATGGAGACACAGTGAAAAGAACATGGAGACACAGTGAGAAGAACATGGAGACACAAAGAAAAGAACATGGAGACACAGTGAAAAGAACATGGAGACACAGTGAGAAGAACATGGAGACACAGTGAGAAGAACATGGAGACACAGTGAAAAGAACATGGAGACATAGTGAGAAGAACATGGAGATACAGTGAGAAGAACATGGAAACACAGTGAGAAGAACATGGAGACACAGTGAAAAGAACATGGAGACACAGTGAAAAGAACATGGAGACACAGTGAGAAGAACATGGAGACACAGTGAGAAGAACATGGAGACACAGTGAGAAGAACATGGAGATACAGTGAAAAGAACATGGAAACACAGTGAGAAGAACATGGAGACACAGTGAAAAGAACATGGAGACACAGTGAAAAGAACATGGAGACACGGTGAGAAGAACATGGAGACACAGTGAGATACAGAGAGAGACAAAATGAACAAGTGAGAGAAGGATGCAGAGACACACACACATAGCATTGGAGAGAGAGAAATGCATTGAGATAAAGGTACAATTAACAACACAGTGAATAAGAGTTATGCAATATAAAAATTAACACGAGAGTCATACAGTGATATATATATATATATATATATATATATATATATATATATATATATATATATATATATATATATATATATATATATATAGAGAGAGAGAGAGAGAGAGAGAGAGAGAGAGAGAGAGAGAGAGGGAGAGAGAGAGAGGGGGGAGATAGAGGTGAGTAATTGAGAAAGAGAGAAACAGTGACATAAAGATGCAGTTAGAAGAGAGCTTCTCTTTAATCAAGATTATTGATTTTAAAATAGACACGATGGGAACAAGAGAGAGAGAGAGAGAGAGAGAGAGACCGCAGAGAAGTAAAAAAAATAGAGATTGAACTGAGCGAGAGAGAGAGAGAGAGAGAGAGAGAGAGAGAGAGAGAGAGAGATGCTTGGAATAATTCAGTACCCTGTGATTAAAAAGAAGGAATCAGTAACAAACCTTTTTTTTTTGTTTCTCTGCTTTCAAAATGTGACCGCTAGCGCTCACTACTCAGTGATGAAGACATTTTTATTGAAGAACTACGTGTAAGGTATTTCTTGTTTGCTTGATGTATCTAAAGGTCTGACCACTTGTATATGGTATTTATCAAACTATCATAAGGTCCTCCAACTTGAATGTGGTAAATATCAAACTATCAAAAGGTCCTCCCTCTTGTATGGGGTACATATCAAACTATCATAAGGTCCTCCCACTTGTATGTGGTACATATCAAACTATCAAAAGGTCCTCCCACTTGTATGTGGTACATATCAAACTATCAAAAGGTCCCCCCCCCCACTTGTATGTGGCACATATCAAACTATCAATGTTCCTACCACTTGTATGCAGCAATTGTCTAGTTAACAAATGGTCCAATCTTAATTCTGCTTGTGCCAGAGATTAGTTTTGGAAGATTCTCTCACTTGGAGGTAAGTCCACACATAGTAAACTGTTTGGTGTATCCGGTGTACAGACTACGAAGTATGGATAAGCGAAGTCTTTTTGTATAAGCCATATAATAATTTGTGAGCACTTGTCAGGACTGTCCAATCAAATGTCCGAGCACTTGTCAGGACTGTCCAATCAAATGTCCGAGCACTTGTCAGGACTGTCCAATCAAATGTCCGAGCACTTGTCAGGACTGTCTAATCAAATGTCCGAGCACTTGTCAGGACTGTCCAATCAAATGTCTGAGCACTTGTCAGGACTGTCCAATCAAATGTCCGAGCACTTGTCAGGACTGTCCAATCAAATGTCTGAGCACTTGTCAGGACTGTCCAATCAAATGTCTGAGCACTTGTCAGGACTGTCCAATCAAATGTCTGAGCACTTATCAGGACTGTCCAATCAAATGTCTGAGCACTTCCGCTTGTAGCACAACGCTTGTAGCACTTGTCAGGACTGTCCAATCAAATGTCTGAGCACTTGTCAGGACTGTCCAATCAAATGTCTGAGCACTTGTCAGGACTGTCCAATCAAATGTCCGAGCACTTGTCAGGACTGTCCAATCAAATGTCCGAGCACTTGTCAGGACTGTCCAATCAAATGTCCGAGCACTTCCGCTTGTAGCACAACGCTTGTAGCACTTGTCAGAACTGTCCAATCAAATGTCTGAGCACTTGTCAGGACTGTCTAATCAAATGTCCGAGCACTTGTCAGGACTGTCCAATCAAATGTCTGAGCACTTGTCAGGACTGTCTAATCAAATGTCCGAGCACTTGTCAGGACTGCCCAATCAAATGTCTGAGCACTTGTTAGGACTGTCCAATCAAATGTCCGAGCACTTGTCATGACTGTCCAATCAAATGTCCGAGCACTTCCGCTTGTAGCACAACGTAATGTTTATTTTAAGTGCTCTTTTTGTCTAGTAAATTTATCGACCTCGCAGCCGCCCCTCCAGTTGGGCAGGATTTAGCGCCCCAGCCTTAAAGATGCGCCCCTTCCCCTTTTTATAAACTCTTGTATAGAGTTAAGATTAAGGGATCCATAACATCTCTAACAACTTTATTACAATGACTTAAATAGCCAGAGCATAAAAATGACTGATTACTGATAAAGCTCTAAGATTATAAACTGTGCTGACATCATTTCACTTGACTGGGAGCTTATAAGACATTGGTGGGAGCAAGCCCTTCTGTAACATAGTTTTTTTTATAAGCTAACTAGACATATGTTACCCGCGGGTCTTTATTTGCGCATTACTGTCGATATAGTCACTGAGAGTGTTTTGTAAACAATTAAACGAAATAATAATGTAATAAGTAAAGCGAATGTGTCAATGTAAAAATGGTGTGAATGAAGCTATCAAATCAAAATAGCTAATAGGCTTAAATCTATTTTTTTTTTCAAATTAAAACATTTGCTTGTAGGCCTACATATATTTGATTAAAAATTGAGATGAATAGACTTAATTTTGTATGTTCATGTGTTACAGTAAAAAGTAGATCTTGAGGTAGACATAGAGACATAGATCTAAATCTACACTAATCTAGTTGCCTTTTATAGAGTTCATTCTGTGTTGCGCATGCGTGACCTTTTTTCATGAATGAATATTAGGCCTATCTCAAATCTCAACACGGCTACGCAGCTTTATTTAGCGAACAGCGAACGAATGTATTAAAAATGCTTTAGAAAAACAAATTTGAATGTTAATTTGATTAAAATATTAAATGAGTGGACAATAATTAGTATGTTTATGTGTTAAAGCATAAAACTATCTTTGCGAAAAGAAGTTTTATTATCTTAGAGTTCAATAAGTGTTTTAGACCTAGGCCTAGGAATAGACTCAGTAGAGAGATGTGTTAATCACTGTTAATGTGTAACCATTTGGTAATGTCTAATGAAAGGATGTTCGCTAGACTTTACCCGCGGCCTTCGGGTCTAAGTTTGTGTTTAATAATCTAGTGGATTGGATTTAGATGTATGTTAAACTTAACTAATGATCCTTTCAAGTTTTTTCTCTTTCGCTACGAAAATAAAATTAGGTTTGCGAAAATGGGATTACCCGAAGCCGATAAATTCATATCTATTACAAACGAAAAGAGCGATAGCTTTGTTAAATGAATGGGATTATAAAGTGAACAATTAAACGAAATAATTTTTAGTACGCGATTCATGAATGAATATAGATCTAGGCCTATCTCAACTCGGCTTCGCAGCTTTCGTAAACGAATGTAGCTTTAGAAAACCAAATTTGAATGTTTATTTGATCAAAATATGAAATGAATGGACTTTAATTAATATGTTTATGTGTTAAAGTATAAAACTATCTGTGCGAAGAGAAGTTTTATCATCTTAGAGTTGAATTAGAGTTTTAGATCTAGGGATGGGATTATAAAGTAAACAATTAAACGAATTAATTTTTAGTTCGCGATTCATTACGGTATTGTCTAATGAAAGAATGTTCGTCAGGAAATCTGTAATCACAGATATAAGGAACTAATTAATGTAAAAAATGCTTTTGAAACACAAAATTGAAGATTAATTTTATTATATAATGAAATCAATGGATCTTCTTTTGTCTTTTCATGTGTCAAAGTAAAAAACTATCTGCGCAAAGTGTATTTCTTAAAATTAGATCTAGGTCTAAATCCTTTCTATCTTTTCTCATGTCAACATTGTAGACATGGCCTAGATCCATAAAATACTATAGCTGTAATAGAGTCGGACAACTTTATTTTTTTTGAGGGTCTTACATTTGTTTTAGGGCTACAATACATTCACTAAGGTCTAAGTTGGTACCCAAGGAACATTCCTGCCTAGTTTTATCAAGATTGGTCAAGCGGTTTTGATGTCTATAAGTAACATACATACATACATACTCCACACATTCTACTTTATAATATAGATATAATCTCACTCTGTTTGTCTGTCTCGTTCACATTTTAAAAATTCTCGGATCAAGCTGAATTAAAAAAGAAACAAAAAACAATTAGTTAATTAAATAGTTGTAATAAATTACATTTTTATATCGAAAAAGGGAAATAAATCTTACAGTATTGAGATGCAAATGTCCTCCGGAGGGGGAGGGCCCTTAGATAGTTTTTTTTTTTTTTTTTTTATAATTTCGCTAGTTTTATTATCGTCTAGTTTCGTTTTAAATCAATTTTATAGCTGTATATGTATACCCTTAACACCATATTGCTAGTTAGCATAAACTGAATAAAACAATTACAGTCAGAGTGATGAATAATAATATTTAATTATACAAGTACGCATGACATTTTACACATTAACAATATTAACTCCCTTGCCAAGGGGTATAACTCTATATAAAGCGGTATGACTAGTGACAACATAACACGTAAATGCATACATTCAAACGTGAGTCATGGAAGTATTGACAGGCACATAGGCCAGTGACTACTGAACATAGTGAGTCTGTTTGTTAGTTTAACAAGATTCTTAGGTGACTAGGAAAGAGTCTAGAAACAGGAAAAACATTTTTTTAAAAGACAATACCTCCTTATTATACTTAAAATATAATTTTTTAAAAAGTAAAGTTCCCCTTTCAGATCTTGTGTTCTCTAGGGCTGATGATGTTGGTAGAATAATTAAAAAGAATTAATTTAGTGATAAATAATTAATGGAATGTTTGGTTCAATTCGGGTATCGAACCCCTTGACACCATCAGCTGCTAGAAAATATGCATTTTCTAGTTCGGCCAGCGAAGCAGGTATATTTATTTGTGCGATTATTTATTCATTATACGGACATCTAGATCTTACACTAGACCTAAAGTTCTGATTTAGAACTCTTAAGATCTAGTCTAGAATCTAGTCTAGTTCTACTAATACGGCTGACTACGCCATGTTGGCTCTAGACCTAGATAAAGTCTCCAGACAAATTTACATTTATTCATTTTTTACTTTGAAAAACTATAACAGTCAAACTACAGTTTTCCCCGTGTGGTCAACGAGCTAGTCATTCTTGTATCAGCGATAAACATCAACTGTTCAATGTCTAGGGAAAATTATGTAATCTACAAATTATTCAAAAAATATTTATTGTACCTCTTGCCTTTACGGAGCGCCCAAAAATTCTACTTTATTTTTTACAATGCCTTCATTCTAGTCACTCCTTCATGGAACCTAGGTGGGTGGGCGGATAGCTGATCTCAAAAATGGCTCTAGACCATTTCCTAAAAAAAATAACAGTTACTGTATATTGTTAGGAAGAAGAATTTCTAGCTCTTTGGCCACACCGGGAAAACTATATTTTTCTAGTCTTCATTTAATGTAGGTCTTGTAGAATGATGCAAGATAAGCCGCGTTGTGTTAACTACGCAAGACGACTTCAGGACGCTGGAGTGTTAAGACGTGTTGTTATAGTGGGTTAGATTTGTTTCCTTTCATCTCAAGTTGAATGGTAATTGTAATAATTGTAAAAAAAACAACTATATTTAGTTTTCTAGTTGTTTTTTTTTTAGTTTTCTTCACAATAGAATTTTTTTCAATTTCTTTCAAGCTCTATAAGTTAAAATAGAATACGCCTACAGCGGTTTAGTTGTCTACCAGCAGTTTGGTGCTATAAGTCAACGACAGTTGACAACACATAGAAGCAGTCGTCAGTAAGCAAAACAAAAATTTCATGTAAGATAAACGAAGATAACGAATGATAAATCCGGCTGAAGTAGTTTTTAGCGGCCCCTGAAAGGGGAAAAGTTGTTATTAATTTTGTGTGGCCTGTCTGTCTGTCCGTCCCGCTTAGATCTCAGAAACTAGAAGAGAAAATGAAAATTGGACATCATGATATTTTAGATCATTCAAAGTTCTGATGCAACGCTACTTTTTTTTCTTTTCCGAAAGTGAACCATCTAATTTTTAAAATTACATATGCCAGAAGTTTTTCAAAAAAAAAATAAAAAAATACGCCACTTTTAAATGAAAAACTTCAAGGGAGGTAGTTTTTTTTTTAAAAGGTCACAGTCTTCTACATTAATAACTCAAGCTTCAGTCATAGATTCGCGCATTGGTACACAAAATTTGCATCTATTAAGGGAAGAATGGAAAAAGTGTAAAAAGCCTGACAGATAAACATCCTTGTCCCACTGAAGCTCTCATGTAGATCTAAGAGAATTTTAGTTGAGATTAGCATGTCATAGGTAGACCACAGCTAGCACTGCGTCGCCAATGAAATGCTACACTCTTTATTAATTAGCCTTCCAACTCAAACTCTAAACAAGAGTTTCATTGCCCCTAAACTCCCCAAAACTGCCCTCATTCAATAGATCTATCTGATGCACTGTAACATACGATTTCGGAGATTTTGATACCTCAACGGCGAAATACGGCCCTGCTGTGCCAATAGCGCAATATAAAATAAATATTATTTAATTTTGTTTTTGAGGGAGATAGTATAATGGAGTTCTACTTCAAGCGAGCTGAAATCTTAAGGTCTCTCTGTCTGTTCTCTGTTTGCCTGACGTTTTGGTTTTGTCTACCTTTGACTCTCACTGTTTCTCCCCCCTTATATGTAATTAATTATGTCTCTTATCTTATTTTTTGAGTCTGTCTCTCTCACTTTTCCCACCAGCCGTTCTCTTGTCATTTATGTTAATCTTTCTACTTCTGTCTGTTGCTCTCTCTCTCTCTCTCTCTGTGTCTCTTCCTCTCTCTGTGTGCCTCTCTTTCTCTCTCTGAGCCTTCTCTCTCTTTGTGTGTCTCTCCCTCTCTGCCTCTGAGCCTCTCTCTCTTTCTCATTACTCTCTCTGCTCCTTCTCTCTCTTTGTGTCTCTCTCCCTCTTTCTCTCTTTGCCTCTCTCTCTCTTTTTTTGTGTCACTACCTCTCTCTCTGTACCCCTCTCTCTCTCTTTGTGTGTGTGTGTGCGTCTCTCTCTCTCTCTGTGCCTCTCTCTCTCATTGTGTGTCTCTCCCTCTCAATCTGTGCCTCTCTCTCTTTCTCTCTCTGCACCTTCTCTCTCTTTGTATGTCTCTCCTTCTCTCTGTGCCTCTCTCTCTCTCTTTGTGTGTGTGTCTCTCTCTCTCTGTGCCTCTCTCTCTCTCTTTGTGTGTGTCTCTCCTTCTCTCTGTGCCTCTCTCTTTCTCTCTTTGTGTGTTTCTCTCTCTCTGTACCTCTCTCTCTCTCTCTCTTTGTGTGCCTCTCTCTCTCTCTATGTGCCTCTCTCTATCTGACATTTACTCGTTCCCTTTGTCTTTCTTTCTCCGAATTCTCAATGTATTTTTCTCTCTTTCTGCCTCTCTCGCCGTCTTTTTTTCTTTCTTCCCGTGTTTCTCTCAGCCTCTTTCTGTGCCTGTCTGCTTTTATCACTTTCTCTCTGTCTCTCCCTCTCTCTGTCTGTCTATCTCTCTCTCTCTATTTCGTTAATAGATGTTGTTACACCACTTCGTCCAAATCAGATGGTCACATGTTGACATTCTATTACCCAGCAGCCCACACAGTCTCCAAGCCCTGCATCCTCTTTATTTTAATTGGGTTTTATTTCAGCCTTAATTATTTATTTTTTATCGAGCGCAATTCATTACCATGTTTATGTGGTGAGCTCGTGTGTGTGTTATTATTATTTATTTTTTTGGGGGGAAGGTCTGCACAGGCGTGAGTGTGCATCAATGCGTTGTGACATTCTATGGAAGAAAAAAAAAAGGCTGCACACTAGAATGGATGGGTCAAAGCGAAGGGAAATAATCTGTCTTTTCTTGGGGCGATTTCGTGGAGTTAGCGTCGCTTCATTGCACTTGAATTAGGTTCCAGCATGGTGGTGGGTAAAACACATTCCTCCCTACCTACCACCACCACCCCCAGGCCGCCCCCTCTTGTATTTCTCACCCTCGATTCCGTCCTCCGGGTCTGTTCCAGTGTCCCCTAGATAATCGATTATGTCAGTTGCGCAATATCGATTCTTAACTTTGAGTGTATTAGCAGGTAAATAGAAGAAAATAGAATTTCGACTTTGATCATGCTGAAAGTGATTGCGACTGGAATCGGAAGGTTCGACTACATTTGCGACCGCCTTGAGGTATAATATTTTGCTTTTGTTCAGTTTAGTTGCACTGGTATCCAGAGTGTGACGATCAATACCGATATCTTGAAAGCTTAAAGGTTTCGAGTACATGATTAGGACACAACCCAATGAGATAGCACATGTTCTGGAAACTGAACAACTAGCAAGCCCTTTTGTGGAGTGTTTCCAGATAATGTTGAAATTGAAGACGCCAACTTTTTCAAGATGCCTTTACGAAATTCTGCTACAAAATACCTTTCTAAAAGACAAATTGTACAAGTGCTGCCTTGTTTGAAAAAAACAACAACTGTTCAGCTCATCCCAGATACAGGACTGGTTAGCAAGACTGTCTCCCATGAAGCAAAAGAAAAACGAAGTACTTTTTTGTAATATAACGATATTGCAGCTTAAGAGAAATAATAAAATATAGATCTTTATATCCAGGTAAAGATCAGGTTTTGACAGCCATGAATAAGACCAGTTTCTTAAGTGCTTGCTAATCTCGTACTGTAGTTCGGAAACATATTTACAAGCCATGCGTCAGGAGATGCGCAAAAAAGCTACTTTACATAGTTGAAGCACAAGTCAGTTCCAACATGATCTGTATGAAGATTTGACCTCACGAGGGCTTGTACAGGGAAAAACGAAAAAAAGACAATCAAGTATTAAAGCCATGTCATTATTGTCTCATCATTTGCAGAGTCCTTCCTGCGAGGTACATTACCAGTCAAAAAGAAGATAATTAACGGTCGACTTTGGAGCGCGTTTTGTAATAACCTCCTTCATAATCTTCCTGAGTTTGTTTCTGTTAAAGAAATTATTTTTTTGGGAACATCAGAAAAGAACGCATGACCTACTGATGTATTATTTTTTGGCTTACAATACCTTTAATTAAGTCACTCCTTCGTGGAACCTGGTACCCGGAACCTGAGCGCTGATCTAAAAAACGACTCTAACGATTTTCTTAGCAAATTAACAGTTAATGTATAGCGGTGAGAAAAGAATTAATAAAAAAAAAAATAAAAAAAAATAATGTAAATTTGTCTGGAGACTATATCTAGGTCTAAAGCCAACATAAAGGTATTGTCATTGTAAAATATATTTTAAAAATGTTTTCCTCGTTTTTATTTTAAATGAATTTCAAGGGGGCGGAAACTCAAAAAGCAGTAATAGTTCAGTTGGTTTCACTGCGTTCTTGTCCTGGCTCAGTTTAAAACAGAAATCACTTGAAACAAGTCCCTCTGTTAGTCCCAAAATTGTATTAAAGTATCGGACACAACGTAACGCCCGAAATATTCCCTCTTGAGTAGTGAGGATGATCCGTTTTATTAATACCTCTCATTTTTTACTTGAAAATCAGAACTCCCCCACCCCCACCCCTTAACATCCTCCTCCACCCCAACCCCCGTTTTTTTTTGTTGAAAGAAACTTCAACGAGAAGAGAGAGTAGAGATGATGAGTAGCGTGTGTGTGTGTGTGTGGCTGTGGAGGGGGTTGTAAAGACGGCGTCATCATTGCTTGTTAAGGCTCGTCAACCCCCCCCCCTCTCTCTGTCTCCATTCCTCCATCGTGTCCACACCCACCCCCCACCCCAGACATCATCTTGCTTTTGCTTGCAAACCTCTTTCCTCTTTTCTCGTGTCCAGTTTTAAGAGCGCGCGAATCAATGCCTCGCTATGACGTCAATATTCTGTGTAGATTCCCCAGTCATACAGAAGTGGAGTGGAGGACGTGGGGGGGGGGGGGGGGAGGGGGTGCGATGCCAGGTTAAGAGGAGAGAGGTTTGGTGGTTTTGTGTCATTGGCCGGTGGAAAATAAATTGGGGGGGGGGGGTATAAAAGGGGCGAAATGCACAAAATAAGGGTTTAATAACTGGGCGTTAAACCCGAGATGATGTCCCTTTCCTAAAGAACCGCCCCTGATTTTCTGACATCATCGATTGTCTATCTATCTATCTATCTATCTATCTATCTATCTATCTATCTATCTATCTATCTATCTATCTATCTATCTATCTATCTATCTATCTATCTATCTATCTATCTATCTATCTAAATATATATCTATATTAACATCTTTCTCTCTTTCTCTCACACTTGTCAATACATAAAAGTTGACTTATAAACGAGGCAAGCTACACACACACACACACACATAGTCACTCGTACACAGATTCATACACACAAGGGAGGGAAGTGATTTAATATTTGAACACTGAACCCATGACTTCTATCTATCCTTATATAGAGTTGTGTCTCTGACCTCTTCCCCTTCCCCCCCCCCCTTACAATTGTTCAATATCGAACATCTTTGTACGTAGCTCTATCGGCACAGAACGAAGTTATTTCACCTATTCCTCATAAGTTCTTTTGTTTACTCTTCGAGTGATTAATTCAGATCTTTATCATCCTTTTCATTTTCACAATTTCATTAACATTCTTTTCTTCCTTTCTTCATTCACACTCTTCAACTTTATTTCTTATTTTCTCTTCTTCTTTTACGATAGCATTCTCTTCTTTTTCTTTATTTCCCTTTTTTCTCTTATGATCTTATTAGTTACGCTCCTTCTACACATTGTTGAGCATAATGACGTGTTTTTCTTTCGGGTCTTTGTGGTATGCGATCTGGACTGATGTCTTGATTGTCCCGGGTTCTAGCCCTGCCAACCCCTCCCCCTCCTGTAACAATTTTCAAATCTGAAGGAACATCCGAAACATGTAAAATAATCATCTTTACCTTAAGCGTGAAATCTGTTTGTAATACATTTCTACCTCTTTTTCTCTCTCGTTCTTTGTCTCTCCATTTCCTTCCATATCTCTCTCTATCTCTCTCTCTCTCTTTAACTATCTCTCTCTCCCTCTCTCTCTTACTATCTCTCTCTTTTCCTCCTTCTCTCTCTCTCTCTCTCTAACTATCTCTCTCTCTCCCTCTCTCTATTACTATCTCTCTCTTTTCCTCCTTCTCTCTCTCTCTCTCTCTCTCTCTCTCTCATTTCTCTTTTTTGCTGCGTCCATTTTAAAAATTAATTACAATGCCATAGCTAACGAGAGGAAAATCTCTGTCTGTCTAACTCTCGCTCGCTCTCTCTCTCAAACACATTCTCTCTCTCTCTCTCTCTCTCTCTCTCAAACACACACTCTCTCTCTCTCAAACACACATTCTCTCTCTCTCAAACACACACACTCTCTCTCTCTCTCTCTCAAACACACTCTCTCTCTCAAACACACACTAATGCGCTATAATCCTATCACTTTCTCAAGGCGCTATAATCCTATCACTTTCTCAATGCGCTATAATCCTATCACTTTCTCCATGCGCTATAATCCTATCACTTTCTCAATGCGCTATGATCCTATCACTTTCTGAATGCGCTATGATCCTATCACTTTCTCAATGCGCTATAATCCTATCACTTTCTCAATGCGCTATGATCATATCACTTTCTCAATGCGCTATAATCCTATCACTTTCTCAATGCGCTATAATCCTATCACTTTCTCAATGCGCTATGATCCTATCACTTTCTCAATGCGCTATGATCCTATCACTTTCTCAGTGCGCTATAATCCTATCACTTTCTCAGTGCGCTAAAATCCTATAATCCTATTACTTTCTCAGTGCGCTATAATCCTATCACTTTCTCAGTGCGCTATGATCCTATCACTTTCTCAATGTGCTATAATCCTATCACTTTCTCAATGCGCTATAATCCTATAACTTTCTCAATGCGCTATAATCCTATCACTTTCTCAGTGCGCTATAATCCTATAATCCTATCACTTTCTCAATGCGCTATAATCCTATCACTTTCTCAATGCGCTATAATCCTATCACTTTCTCAATGCGCTATGATCCTATCACTTTCTCAATGCGCTATAATCCTATCACTTTCTCAATGCGCTATAATCCTATCACTTTCTCAATGCGCTATGATCCTATCACTTTCTCAATGCGCTATAATCCTATCACTTTCTCAATGCGCTATAATCCTATCACTTTCTCAATGCGCTATGATCCTATCACTTTCTCAATGCGCTATAATCCTATCACTTTCTCAATGCGCTATGATCCTATCACTTTCTCAATGCGCTATAATCCTATCACTTTCTCAATGCGCTATGATCCTATCACTTTCTCAATGCGCTATAATCCTATCACTTTCTCAATGCGCTATAATCCTATCACTTTCTCAATGCGCTATGATCCTATCACTTTCTCAATGCGCTATAATCTTATCACTTTCTCAATGCGCTATGATCCTATCACTTTCTCAATGCGCTATGATCCTATCACTTTCTCAATGCGCTATGATCCTATCACTTTCTCAATGCGCTATAATCCTATCACTTTCTCAATGCGCTATGATCCTATCACTTTCTCAGTGCGCTATAATCCTATAATCCTATCACTTTCTCAGTGCACTATAATCCTATAATCCTATCACTTTCTCAGTGCGCTATAATCCTATCACTTGTCTGAAACAGTTGTGAAAGTGGAGGAAAGAAGGAAGATTTTGTGAATGTTTACATCATTTTTTTTATGCATACATAAAACATTTCTCAGGGGGAAAAATTCAAATTATATCAGCACATCTGTCAAGTACGATCTCTTTCCTTTGCTCAAGATACCAAACAAAATAATTAATTACTACAAGTTAATAATTGCTTTTTTTCTAATTGATTCTTGTGTTGTCAGGTAAAAGAAATAATTGTGCAAAATTTCAGCTAAATCCGAGATTGGGTGCGAGAGAAATAACGTGTACAAACATTTTACCATACAGACAGAGTGTGTTGATATGACCTTTGTAAAAACAAAACATGAGTATGTGTTTATACTAACATTCACTCCAGAATTTCGTAGAAAGAGCTATATTAACCGTTGATGATAACTTCCGGGTGCCTAAATGTCCGTTGCCTAAATTACCGATGCCCAAAATTCCAGTGCCCAAATTTTCAGACACCGTGCGAAACATGTAAATTCCAATGAAAGCACGATTTATTGTTCTTGTAGTTAGGGCCCTTGAAGTCTTAACTAATGAGATGACATACAAATATATAAAAGTGGGGATTGCTGAGGAGGACTTACATGAAGGAAACCAAAAGTCATCGGACAGTCTTACAGTTGTTGTGGCTTGGTGGCTGAGCGGTAAAACGCTAGGGTTCCGAACCGGGGGAAGGGTTTGAATTCTGGTGAAGACTCGAATTTTTTAGATACTGGATCTTTGGGCGCCTCTGGGTCTGCCAAGCTTTAATGGGTACCTGAGATTAGTTAGGGAAAAGTAAAGGAAGTCGGTCGTTGTGCTGGCCATATGACACCCTTGTTAACCGTGGGCCACAGAAAGAGATGACCATCCTAAAGATCCATCATTTAGATCCATCCTCATCTGCCCCATACATCGAGAGGTCTGAAAGGGGAACTGTACTTTTTTACACTTAACTCTTTCTCTCCGTAATTATTTTCCTCATTTCGAAAGAACTATTCATTTCGCTTATTTGTATTTCACTACCCTGTTATGGTTAAACTCCAACACCTTTTTTGTTTATTATCAGAAAATGTTATATTTGGTATTAACTTGTAGGAGAAAGCATGCTCCTATTACACAACACAAATTAAAGTTTATAAGCCCCAAAACTCCTTTTAGTTTAATGGGGTCAAATCAACTTTGACATCGTCAATAAGGAGAGAAAGAGTTAAAGTAAACTTTCAGACATTTCTAGCATGTAAACAAAGTATATATAGTTCCTTGTCAGGTTTTATTGACTTTTTGTGAAAGCACAATGAGGATGTCAACTCTCCTTTAGACACATATAACAAACTATCCGATTAGTTGACATTTACCCTGATAGGCTTTTTATTCTTGGCTCACTTATCGACCGTAACAAATGTCAAATGTATCTAGTATTTTTCTTACACATGGTTCAGTAGAGAACCACATAATTAATGCACAATGGATATTCTTTTTTAAAAAGAGTGTTTTTCTTTTGTATCTTAATTAGCAATTCAAAGGTCAATTTTAAATTTATTTTATATACGACTGATTTGTCTCAAGAAATATGGATATAGTCCTAATAATGGATACACATAGGACAAGGTTTTAAACTTTGCTACGCTACTGGCTAATGTATAGCGTGGTCGAGAGGCTTGAACTTGGCTACCTAGAAAGGGGCTCGAGGTTCGACACCCGACTAGGGCAGAGTTGTGTTTACTGAGCGCCTAAAGGCAGCACGGAAAACCAACTCCTAGATACCCCCTCCTTCCCACTGGTCCACAAATGAGTTTGGACCAAAAGCGCTCTGAGCATGCTATAAGCATGAAAATAGCGTTATATAAAAGCTATAATAACTAGTGAAAATTATAATAAAGAGATCCTAGTATCTTAGAGAGTGACTAAATTCTATACGTATGGATGGATGAATGGATGCCTGGTCATGCGGTATGCGCGCTGGCCTTTCTTTCGGTTGTCTTAATGGTCTCGGGTTCATACCCTGCCCGCTGCCATCCCCCGTCGTCCTGCTGGAGTTTTGGGCTAAGATGTAGATTATCCTCAACTCTGAAGGAACAAAAAAATGTAAAACATTTTACATACAAAACAAAAGTATCTATCTAATCTATATTTCTATCTATCTATCTATCTATCTATCTATCTATCTATCTATCTATCTATCTATCTATCTATCTATCTATCTATCTATCTATCTATCTATCTATCTATCTATCTATCTTTCTATCTATCTATCTATCTATCTATCTATCTATCTATCTATCTATCTATCTATCTATCTATCTATCTCTATCCATTCTAATGATTATAAATGTTACATTTTATATCTATCTATCGATTATCTATCCGATTATTTCTTCGAAATTGCGGGAAACTCTTTCATGTTAGATCTAATTATCTCCAGAGTTATTTTTCTTTCATCACAACCGGATATGCTCACAATGTCAAGGACGCTAAATTGAATTTCACTGCTGCGAATTAAAAATGAATTGTATACTAATTTTAGCAATCCTACAATCCGTGGCTAGTATCAAATATTAGTATCAATTCTCCTGTAATACCTTTTGTTCACAAGACATTCTGTATGGTGATGTAAAGGTAGGCAGGAGAGCCGCTGGTCGTCCCTTTTTACAGTATACGGATGTTTGCAAACGAGACATGAAGCTCTTCAAAATCAACAGCTGGAAAAGTAGCACTGGATAGATCCACAAGGAGAGAGAGCATAAAGAAAGGGTCACGGATTGCAGATGTCAGAAGGATGGATGAAAATGCAACGCGCCTTTGCCCAACCTGTGACCACAGCAGTGTATCAAGCATTGGCCTCTTTCGTAACACAAGAAGTTGCAAAGGGAAAAGATCGTTTCTCGTAGCTTACTACACAGTTCCCCGACCACTTGTTACTTGCCCATTTGGTTTTACAATAAATTTTAAGTGATGGAGTTAAAGTCTAAAACTTCTTGCATATTTAAATTATTTTGTGCTTTAATCGGAAGAGCTTTAGACAATTTGATTCTGCAGTGCTAAAAAGTAAACGAAATTTAACATCTAGAGTTTAGGAAACGTAGCTTATGAACACTTCCTTTTTTTTTTTTTACACCGGATACAACAAAAAGCTAGCCATTTATAGTTTTTTTTCCGCCATGTATGAAAATCTCAAGTAATAGTAATTCCAAAAATTATGCTTAAAAAAACGTATATTGTGTTTCCATAGGACTTGGTCTACACTTTGTGTACATTCGCTGGACGAAGCATCCAATCACCGTTTACTTCCGCTTTATGTGTAAACGTTAACCTTACAAGCAATCCAGTGCCTACCGCAGAATAGGGCCACTGACCAGAATAGGGCCACTGACCAGAATAGGGCCACTGACCAAAATAGGGCCACTGACCAAAAAAAACCCATCATAAACAAGAAAAAAAAATACTTTAAAAAAAATCAAGGCTTTTAGTTGGTGTAATTGTATCAATTTGTTTTGATCAATCATGTAATATCTTGTACAATAGACGTAGGCATATAAATCTTTGCGATAGAAATATTTTACCAATTGATTTTGTTTAGCTTTAAACTTTCTCATTCGCTATGATCCTAGCACTTGTCTGGACCAGTTGGGAAAGGGGAGGGAAGAAGGGGGTATCTTGGTGAATGTTTAAATGATATTTTTATTAAATGTATTAAAAAATGTTCTCTAAGGGGGACTAATTCAACTTATACCACCACATCTGTCAAGTACGATCTCTTTCCCTTGTTCAAACAAAATAATTAATTACCCATAGTTTATTGACTAATTGTTGTTTTTCTTTTGTAATTGATTCTTGTGTTGTCAGGTAAAAAGAAATAATTGTGCAAAATTTGAGCTTGATCCGAGATCGGGTTTGGGAGAAATAACGTGTAAAATCTTTTTAGCAGACAGACTTGATATAAGCTTTGTAAAACAAAAGTTAATAAACGAAAAGTGTTTTTTCAAAGCCTGAATAGTGAAAGTAGTCAATTGGGTAATGGATATCCCCAATGCTCTTTTTGTCATTACTTTGTTTTGTTTCGTTTTCCTTTTTCGTTTCGATTTGTTTTGTCCCGTTGTAAATTTGGAATAGCTGGCGGCGCAATAACGAAACTGTTGTATTGGGGTGAGCTTATAATAAAAGAGTGGATGAGAGGAGAGGGAGGGTCTTCTCCCCTCACCAATTCAGGTGCGAACTGAATAACTTAGGTCTCTAAGGGCGACGCTGCGGTCGCTGCCCTGGGGAGGTGGTGCTGGTGGTGCTGGTGGTGGCGGTTGGGAGGCGTGGGGGGTGTTTCGCCATTAGCATAGAGACAGGATCATTACGAGTACAATGAACGAAATTGAGGACATCGCTGCGCGTGTGGAGAGGTCTAAGTGGCTGTGAGTGACTTGGAACGCGCGTGTGTGTGTGTGTGTGTATAAGAAGGGGGGAGAAGCTATTGTTGTACAACGTATGCTGGGTTATTCTAACACCCTGAAAATTGATAGATATTTGTGTGTGAGTCAGTGCTATGCTAGGTAAGTGGAAAGTGTGTGTGTGCGAGAGAGAGAAGGGGGGGTGCTATGTTAGACATATGGACATTGTGTGCATGTGTGTTTGAGTGAGTGTACTAGGCGGGAACAGCCTCATAAAAAGTTCTTTTCAGTGAAACTATTGAAACCTATCTTTAAAGACAGAACTAGATCTAGTAGGCCTCTAATAATACTCTGACTACTATCGAAGTCAGATTCCATCAACTGGTCCAAATAGTCCTGTAGGCCTTCATTTTTTTATTTTTTTTTCTGTCGAATTTTTTTTTTTAAACTGTAAATTGCTTTTGTACAAACTATCTTTCCTGCTCTGGTTCTATCTCTCTCTCTGGTTCTATCTCTCTCTCTCTCTGGTTCTATATCTCTCTCTCTCTCTGGTTCTCTCTCTCTCTCTGGTTCTCTCTCTCTCTCTGGTTCTATCTCTCTCTCTCTCTGGTTCTCTCTCTCTCTCTGGTTCTCTCTCTCTCTGGTTCTCTCTCTCTCTCTGGTTCTCTCTCTCTCTGGTTCTCTCTCTCTCTCTGGTTCTATCTCTCTCTCTCTCTCTGGTTCTCTCTCTCTCTCTGGTTCTCTCTCTCTCTCTGGTTCTCTCTCTCTCTGGTTCTATCTCTCTCTCTCTCTCTCTCTATGATTCTATCTCTCTCTCTCTCTCTGGTTCTATCTCTCTCTCTCTCTCTCTCTGGTTCTATCTCTCTCTCTCTCTCTCTCTGGTTTTCTCTCTCTCTCTCTCTGGTTCTATCTCTCTCTGGTTCTATCTCTCTCTCTCTCTGGTTCTATCTCTCTCTCTCTCTGGTTCTATTTCTCTCTCTCTGGTTCTCTCTCTCTCTCTCTCTGGTTTTCTCTCTCTCTCTCTCTCTCTGGTTCTATCTCTCTCTGTCTCTGGTTCTATCTCTCTCTCTCTCTCTCTGGTTCTATCTCGTCTGTTGTTGACTTCTGAAGAAGATTGTCTCCGGAAGGACGTCTCCTTGCTGTCGTCATTAGGCGCTTAGCAAAAAAACAACTGAGCTCGAGTCGGAATTCAAAGTCAAACCTCATTGATAGATATCAATGTCTACTCAGCAAAGATTAATTTATACTTGATTAAATCTTTTTTTTTTTTTTATATTAACCTGTTCAACTCAGAGAAAAAAAATCATTATATAAACACAGTTTTGTTTTTTATTCCAGTATAGTTCAAAAGAAAAATAAGCTAATTTCTCTACTTCCCTATTTTTCTTTTTCAAACCAAACAATAGGACTTATGAAAGGTATCTCCCTGAAACGACAAAACCAATCTTCTATAAAATTTGTTGTTTGGTTATGTTCTTTTTTCGTCCTCTTTGTAATCAAATTGTAGATTCAAGTTATCAAACAAAGTGGGAGGTTAATCCGGATTAGAGGTAAAAGGTTATTTATCGTCTGGAATATCTGGCTTGGGATTTCTGGGTTGTTTGTCTTTCAAATACTTCTATTGTTTAAGCTTCGCTGAGATTATGTGCTTTTTTTTTTCAGGCGATATATTTAATCTTTAGCGATACTCGCTTTATGACGTACAAGTTTCTCAATTTGCTGGGTTTTTATTTTGTTTGTATGTTTGTTTACAAGTGTGTCTAAACAAATGAATACAGTTTTTTCCTTCTTTCTTTGTTTAATAATAGCAATGAAGTTACTTTGAAACGTACATTTACTGATCAGCTGGTTACTAGATTTGATATTATTTACTGATCAGCTGGTTACTAGATTTGATATTATTTACTGATCAGCTGGTTACTAGATTTGATATTATTTACTGATCAGCTGGTTACTATATTTGATATTATTTACTGATCAGCTGGTTACTATATTTGATATTATTTACTGATCAGCTGGTTACTATATTTGATATTATTTACTGATCAGCTGGTTACTATAATTGATATTATTTACTGATCAGCTGGTTACTGTATTTGATATTATTTACTGATCAGCTGGTTACTAGCTGGTTACTATATTTGATATTATTTACTGATCAGCTGGTTACTATACTTGATATTATTTACTGATCATCTGGTTACTAGATTTGATATTATTTACTGATCAGCTGGTTACTATATTTGATATTATTTGCTGATCAGCTGGTTACTATATTTGATATTATTTACTGATCAGCTGGTTACTGTATTTGATATTATTTACTGATCAGCTGGTTACTATATTTGATATTATTTACTGATCAGCTGGTTACTATATTTGATATTATTTACTGATCAGCTGGTTACTGTATTTGATATTATTTACTGATCAGCTGGTTACTATATTTGATATTATTTACTGATCAGCTGCTTACTGTATTTGATATTATTTACTGATCAGCTGGTTACTATATTTGATATTATTTACTGATCAGCTGGTTACTGTATTTGATATTATTTACTGATCAGCTGGTTACTAGCTGGTTACTATATTTGACATTATTTACTGATCAGCTGGTTACTATATTTGATATTATTTACTGATCATCTGGTTACTAGATTTGATATTATTTACTGATCAGCTGGTTACTATATTTGATATTATTTACTGATCAGTTGCTTACTGTATTTGATATTATTTACTGATCAGCTGGTTACTATATTTGATATTATTTACTGATCAGCTGGTTACTATATTTGATATTATTTACTGATCAGCTGGTTACTATATTTGATATTATTTACTGATCAACGGGTTACTATATTTGATATTATTTACTGATCAACGGGTTACTATATTTGAAATTATTTACTGATCAGCTGGTTACTATATTTGATATTATTTACTGATCAACGGGTTACTACATTTGATATTATTTACTGATCAACGGGTTACTGTATTTGAAATTATTTACTGATCAGCTGGTTACTATATTTGAAATTATTTACTGATCAGCTGGTTACTATATTTGAAATTATTTACTGATCAGCTGGTTACTATATTTGATATTATTCACTGATCAACGGGTTACTATATTTGATATTATTTACTGATCAGCTGGTTACTATATTTGATATTATTTGCTGATCAGCTGGTTACTATATTTGATATTATTTACTGATCAGCTGGTTACTATATTTGATATTATTTACCTTGGACTGGAGCGCTGATCATTAAATATTAAGGTTTTAGCTTGCCCATCTAACATTCAAATAATATTTTGGCCGGAACCCATCCACCAATCGGAAACCATCCCCCCAACACACACACACACACACACATACACACCATTTTAGATTTCTTGTAACATATTTTGGCCTGTCATTTCTAGTTTTGTTACGTTGAATTACATCGGCCCGCTTATATCGACCTCCCACACAAACACAGGCTTCTGGACTGAGAATTATTGGTTAGTTTTAAACTTTTTTATCTACAACCTTGAACCATAAGAAAAATAATCTAGACCCATTTTTTTTTTAATATTTTGGACAGCGTCTAAAAGGAAGTGGAAGAGATATTAAACATAAGTAGATTTGGGGAGAAAAAAATGCTTTTAAAATACGGAATTTATGCGATACTTCTATTAATGCTTTCTATAGAGACTGCGGCCTTTTGGGGAAATACCGAAAATAAAATACAACGGTTTGATAGAGCTTGCGGTTTTTCACGCAATTGCGGTCGTCAGGCTGCGAATCTGTCAAAACAAGTTCTTAGCAAGCGTCTAAGAGGTAAAAGGAACCAGTGTACGAAATTTTATGCAAAATCAGTACGACAGTTTAAGAGATCTCGTGATCAGTGAGTCAGTGACTTGCAAATATAAAGTAGAAGTGTTTAAGATTAAACTGTCTTTGATATTAAACTGTTATAAACCATGATCACTATGTGTGAAATGAAAAATAGCTAAATAAGATTTTTTTTTCTTGAAAATTTTAGAGAGTTACTGATGTATAATTAAGAATTTATTTTTTGTCTACATTGACTGGCACATTGAAATTTAGTATCGATGGTCGTACTGAATTGCCTTGTGATTGTTGAAGATACTTTCAGAAATGAATAATCTAATCCGAACCTCCTGCAGAACTGCAAGGGGCGGTTTTGAACTTTGGACAATCGAGACGACAGCCCTAAGCGCATACCTCACCGCCAGTCCGCCAGACCTACAAGGATACACAGTTTGATTTGAAGAATTATAAATCTGCTGAGGATATAAGCCTATACATTTAAGGGGAAAAAAATAAAAAAAGGTGACGCAATTTTTTCTCCCCACAAAATCGTACAATGAAAAGTTAATAGAGATTTTCATCAATTTCTGAAAAAGACTGTATAAAGCTTGATTTGTTTTTTTTTTTTGTTTGTTTTTTTTTTAAATAGTTTTGTGTGTGTGTATCTGGTGTATTATAATGTGTGTTGATAAGATGTTGTTGTTTTTTTTAAGTTATCTCATAATTTGCAACTTTAAGCTCTGCAGAATATAAATTTGTAAGCTCGTTTTTTTTTTAGTAGGCAAACATTAAAGTTCAATTTAGCGTCCTTGACATTGTATATTATGTGGCGAAAAAACCTCAAATGAAGCATAACCTTAAAAATATATCCCATCATTGATCTTGAGTCAAGAAACAACGTTGCGCGTATAGTAAGTTTTGTGGGGCACAGTGCTGGACCCTGACCTGAAATCCTAGCAGTGTTACTAAAGCCGCGAGACTATTACGTGACCAAAATCTGAAACGACCTATTTGGCGAATACCAAGTGCAAATAACTGGAGACTATCGAGTCAATATTTGGCGATTACGCGGCAAATATTGGATGTCTGCGAAGCAAATACGCGAGGCGGCTACGAGAAGTAGAAACATGCCCATCAAGTAAGGACATCGTTATACGCTGAGAGGAAACAAAGAAAACTAAAAAGGACAAATCTGTGGAAATAATACAATAGGTGCGCAACATTTATGTATCGTTCAGTCAGTACAAAGGAGCATCCTGGAACTTTTGTTTGCTTAATATGTAGCATTCGAATTGAAAACAGAACAGACAACTCTCTCTCTCTCTCTCTCTCTCTCTCTCTCTCTCTCGTTCTCTCTCTCTCTTTCGCTCCTCTCTCTTTCTCTCACTTTCTTTTTCTACCAAGGAAACTGGAGTTAGAAGACAATATTTATACTTCAAAAGACGAATGACTGATTGTTCGTGCGGTATGCACTCAGGACTGTCGTTTCGATTGTCCCGGGTTCAAACCCTGCCTGCCGCCGCACTTCCACGTCGTGTGTGTGTGTGTGGAGTAGGATGTAATAATCTTCAATTCTGAATGAAAAAAAAATAGGAACATCAGAAAGATGTCAAACAAGAAAAAAATAGGAACATCAGAAAGATGTCAAACAAGAAAAAAATAGGAACATCAGAAAGATGTCAAACAAGAAAAAAATAGGAACATCAGAAAGATGTCAAACAAGAAAAAAATAGGAACATCAGAAAGATGTCAAACAAGAAAAAAATAGGAACATCAGAAAGATGTCAAACAAGAAAAAAATAGGAACATCAGAAAGATGTCAAACAAGAAAAAAATAGGAACATCAGAAAGATGTCAAACAAGAAAAAAATAGGAACATCAGAAAGATGTCAAACAAGAAAAAAATAGGAACATCAGAAAGATGTCAAACAAGAAAAAAATAGGAACATCAGAAAGATGTCAAAAAAGAAAAAAATAGGAACATCAGAAAGATGTCAAACAAGAAAAAAATAGGAACATCAGAAAGATGTCAAACAAGAAAAAATTATTTTTTTTTAGCCAATATCAATTTCTCTCAATTCATTGGATAAAGTCAGCCATAGAAAGAAATATTTGGTACCTATGTTTTGTCCTGGTAGGGAGAGGGTTAATATTTGATACCTATGTTTTGTCCTGGTGGCGAGAGGATTAATATTTGGTACTTATATTTTGTCCTGATGGGGGCAAAGTTAATATTTGGTACCTATATTTTATTCTGGTGGGGGGGGGGCAGGGTTAATATTTAGTACCTATGTTTTGTCCTGGTGAGGTGAAGGGGGTAATATTTGGGGATGGATACACTTTCAATCTCAGAGATTAAGAAGATCTTAACGCTAGAACATTGCGTCCTATCGATAATATTAAGAATAAAATCTACTCCATTATTGCGAGGAAAAATAATAGGTGGAAATAAAATCTCTGAGAAGGTCGACAGGACCTACATCGGTTGGGGGGTCACGTGAATCAGGAGGTGAATCAAACCCGTCCTGGTTTTATTCCCAGACGCCACGTGCTTGATATCGGTAAGGAGTCTTGTTTTGTCCGATCACCCCCCTCCCCTTTTTTCAACCAGCACTGCCTACTCATTGCTGTGCACTGTTTGACATTTGTCTCCCAACCAGTGCTCACACTTGGTACGTATGTAGACAAGAGTGTGTTCGCGTGTGTGTTTGTCTTGGTTATGTCTGTGTGTGACGGTGTTATGCAGGGCCGGCCCTAACTATCGCAAGGCCCTACGCGAAACGGATTGCGAGGGCCCAGTCTCGGTAAGGATAAGGATAATAAGTGAAAATTAAGATTTTGTTTTAGAAAATAAATTCGACTTTGCATTTTATTCAAACTTTACGAAGTAAAAAATCACGATTGAATTTAAAAAAATCGCTTTTGTTTTTTTTAAGAGATCAAGATTGATTTAGATCTATTTATATGCCAATGACTATTAAAGTAAACAAAGTAATGGAACTTCCTTTATGATTAAAATTCGTCCTTTTATTACATTTAAAAAAAATAAAAGCTGAAAAGGCCGTTTTTTTTTTTTTTTTTACATTTCAATTTGGTGGCCCCCCAACCCAAATGAAATAGAAAAACATCAAAAATAAAAAGCGAAAAAACAAACAAACAACGCAATTAATTTAAAACCTAGTCAGGCTAGAGTACTCTAACAATATCGTTGGAAACAAGTTTCGCTATTTCTTCTCTAGAAAGATAGTTCAGTGTCCTGCGCGAGGCCCCCACCAATCGGAAGCCCTAGGCGGCTACCTAGTTTGCCTATGCTTAAGGCCGGCCCTGATGGCGGACACTCGTAAAGCATATGTTGTATAGTGAAGTACATCCATTTGGTTCTCCTCCCACTCAGGACCAAGCCGTGGAGGGTGATCGTCTGCCCCTATTGTCACATTGCAGACGACAAGGCAACATGGTGTCTTTGCAAACAGAACAAATTATTCTGCAGTATTGCCAACGGAAAGTCAACATGTTACGTTACCGCCAACACATGACCAAAGTATGGATTGCACAATGATTTCTGATTGGCTCAATAAACTCGACTTCCGTTTGATTGGCGGACATAACTTCATTATCTACATGTCTAGAAGTGACCACATAAGCAAATATAATTGGTATTTTAAGGTTAACTTTTTTATATTTTCAAATACGCCCTTAATTTTTCTTTTTTTTTTTATTATGTTAAAGTCAAAGCAACCCCTTGACATTGACTAAGAGAAAGAGAGAGAGAGAGAGGAACAGAGAGAGTGAGAGGGAGAGAGAGCGAGAGAGAGGGAGAGAGGGAGCGAGAGAGAGGGAGAGAGAGGGAGAGAGAGAGGGAGAAAGGGACAGAGAGGAAGAGGGAGAGAGAGAGGGAGAGAGAGAGGGAGAGAGAGGGCGAGAGAGAGAGAGAATGAAAGAGGGTTGAATGAAAAAGAGCAGAGCTATAAAAGAGAGAATAAACAAGGAAATATAAACAATGCCTTTTTTTGTTTGTTTTGAAAGAAAGCTTATGTTAAGTGTTTTTGTATCAATGGTTTGGATCAGTCATGTCATTACATTTGTAATAGCTCTAGATTAATCATGATTAATCATGATTAATCATGATAAATCACATCAGTGCGATTAGAGACATTTTAAGCAATTGTTTTTGTTTAGAGCAATTTAATGATTTGAGCTTTGTCTATGCGCCATGGTCCTATAACTTCTCTGGACCATTTTGGAATGGGGTGGTGGGGGGGGGGGGGAGGAAGAAAGAAGGAGGTAACCCTGTTTATGCAGTGCCAGAGGATGAATACTCGTTCTTTTGTAACATAATAATAATGATAATAATAATAAAAATAATAATAATATAATGACAATAACCACTGTGCCGGTGAAGTGCTTATGAAAATAGAAGGTTATATAGTTATCTATTGTTAGTTTCAGAGTTATTTCTCTCTACAAAGTATAAAGGAAACTTATTCAACTTACACCACAGAATCAATCAAGTACACTTTATTTCCCTTGTTCTATACCAAATAATAAATTAAATATCGTTTACCAATAGTTAATTAATTAGTCGGTTATTTTTTTAAATTTATTGTTGTTTTGTCAGGTAAAAGAAAATAATTGTGTTAATTTTTAGCTTGATCCGAGATTGGGTTGAGGAGAAATAACGTGTACAAACTTTTTACCAGACATACAGACATATTGAGTTGATAGAAGCTTTGTAACAAAAATGAGGAAAGATAGAAACCAGAAAATATGAATTGCGCAGGATAGAGGGATAAAAGGTAGAATAAAAATAGGAAGAAAGAAAAAAAGTAAAAAAAAAAGTGCGATAAAAGAGAGAGAGAGTGAAAGAGAGAGAGAGAGAGAGAGAGAGAGAGAAGAGAATTAAAGAGAAACCGAGTTGCTAACGAATGTAGTATGTAAAAAAAAAACATTTTGCTATGGATTTTCTGTTGCATAATCAATTGGCAACGTATCGACCAGCGCTCCTATTCTAAATATTGTGTAGGTTCAGAGAGAGAGAGAGAGAGAGGGGGGGTTGGGTCAGGGGAGTCTGGTAGCAAAAGGTCAACCCCCCCGTTTCCCTACCCCAAAACTCCTGGTCAACAGAGTGGAGAATATCTATGCAAAATGCTAGCGGGCGCTGGCTACTCTTTCGGCGCCCCCTTATCAAATTACGGAGATAAACGCGAGTCTACCCTAAAATTTAATGATTTCGCAAAGCAGTATGGGGGAAACTAGAAAAACAAGAGGGGGTGGGGGATGTGGGAGAGAATGAAAGGTCATTATCCATGTACTCACTCTAGCAGGGGCTGATTAGTTCCTTTAACTATCTAGTACCAGTTCGTCCTAGAAACAAACCTCCTCCCCCCCCCCCAAACTGGGCACTATTTTGTAGACCACTATATGCGACTAATCCCTTTTGTTTTGTCTACAATGTGAGAGTGTGGAGTAGAACAATGTTATTTAATGCTTGTGTTACCAGGGGAAGTAGGTTTACCATTGGAACGAACTGGAAAATGTCACAGTTTATTTTGTTTATGGTCAACGAGCGTAGTCGGCGTGACGATCAACATGATCTTCTTTCCGCAGCTCATGCCAGGAACCAATTGAATCTCTATCCCGTCTTGACCTTCTCATTTTAAAACGAATCTAATCTTTTCTGTTTCACCCGATCTCTAGCCTTATATGTTTAAACCAGTCGAAACAATTTATATTGAAATTGCATCACTTATTTTTAATTAATTATGCAATTAATTTTTGCAAAGCTTATAACAACTCTGTCTTATATGGTAAAAAGTTTGTACACGTTATTTCTCCCACACCCATTCTCGGACCAGACCTAACAAAACAATGATACCGGAAGTACTATCGATACGAACACTTCTCTTCCTCTTGTATTGACGTAGTTAGGGTTGTGATTAAATATAGTTGGTAGTTTATAGCTTCTGATGCTCGTGCTCAAACCTGCCTTTTTACCTGACTGAGTGGACCACTTTGGGGCCGACTCTGAGTTTGTGTTTCCACACAATCTTTCTTTACAGTCTTGTTATTATTTTTATATTGTGTATGACTGCTAACAGGCTATACTAGATGTAGGAAATCCTACTTTTAGTGTTTTGAAGACTTGCTGGCTGTGTGGTATGCGCTTAAGACTATCATCGCAATGGTCGCGAGTTCGAATCTCACCAGCTGTCATTCCCTCCAGCAGGTTTGAGTTAGGGTTTGTTAATTTTAAAAATGTAATGATTGACTTTTCAGCAAGACAGTCTAAGTAAATTGATATAATCTATCACTATAACAAGATCTACTCAAGTTCTACGAAGTTAAATAATATACAGTATAATATCCTTTTTGAACATAAACAATAAAATAAATAAACATACTATTGACGAATATAGTTCAAAAATCAGATGGGTGGAAAGCCCACTTTTTGGCATATGTTAGAAAGTTTCTTTAAAACAAGGAAAGACGAACTTAAGTGGCTCTGTTAGCAATCCAAATGTCTACCCTCTCCACCACCCAGTCACTGACTAAACATTCCAGTACACTACCCCATCAACACCATTGTTGCTCGACTTCAATGACCCTTGACTTCTTTGACCTTTCTCCCGAAGGATAGGGGTCAGAGGTTGAAAGGGGCACAGTTACACTATACACTGTTCTAACCTCCTGACATTTGTCTTTTGTCAACAGCCGCATGTTAATGGCAGTGAATCAGATGCTCGTTAGTAAACCACCGTTCTGGGTTGTTGTTTTTTTAGTGCCATCTTTTAAAAGCATAGATTCGCAATTATCTTATATAATTTACAGACATTACCTTAAAAAATAAATAATATAATTACGTCCGACGTATAGGCCTATCTTTGTGTTAATCTAGTCATGCATGTTATTTAGAGACTTAAGCTCTACAAAGTCGCTAGATTTATTAGCTGATTCAGGTGAACCGTTCCTTAAAACGAAAAAAAAAAAAAAAAACAAGGTTACAAAAGACAGTTTGTGTGGAAACACAAACTCAAAATCGGCCCCCGAAGTGGTTCACCCAGGCAGGCTTCAATATTTTCAGAAAGAACATCCGAATGAAATTATATCAAAGACAAATGAGAGATAAGAATGGAGAAAGAAGGTTAACAGATCTTGTGTAGTGCCCCAACGGTCCAGCAGATCAAAGGATAGGTGAAAGTGAATGTAAAGTTAGATGTGAACCTGGCCTAACTAGTTCCACTTTCAGACCTTGTGGTCTATTGGGCAGATGATATAAAGTTAACGAGGGTGTCATGTAGCCAGCACATCGACCAACCGCCTTTACTTTTCCCCAACTAATGTCAGGTACCCATTAGAGCTGAGTGGACTCAGAGGCGCCCAAATATTCCAAAGTTAAAAATCCCAGGATTCGAACCCGAGACCCACGGTTCGGAAGCCAAGCGCTTTACCGCTCAGCCACCGCTCTCCCCTGGTCTAACTGATGTCTTATAATTGATCTAATTTTTTTGAAAAGGCTCAATCTCTTATTCGAATCCTCAAAAAAAAATTTAAAAAAAAATTACGCAATAAAAAAATGTTCAGGAAAATGAAACTTATAAGATTATAAGAGTTGAGGGGGTTGTAGAGGTGCTCTTGGTTTTTAGTTGTTGTTTTTTTTTGTATCTAGTCAAATAACACTATTTATCTAATCAACATAATACAAAGAAATCTACATTGACAAACTTAAATAAATTAATTCTGGGTTTAGAAAAATAAATTTGAGTTAGGCTGACCTATAAACGATGAGCTCCCCTTGTCTAGTACTGACTACACACGAGGTGGGCCAGGGGCGCTATAATCCCCACAGTCTGGAACAAGTCTTCCTGATGCGACTAGATACCTAGTACTTTCCTTGATTAGCTACGCCCCTAGAGGGGTGTCAATGCTGCTTCGTCAAGAACCTTCCCCACCCCCTACACACGCAGACACCTTTTTTTTCCTGACTGTTCTTGAGTTGGGTGGGAGAGGTGTTAAAATAGATGAGCTGTGAGCTGATGTCATGGATATAAAGAGGGGCAGGGGGGGGAACGACATGGATTTGAGAGGAGGAGGGTGAATTTAATAAAAGGGATGGCGAGGGATTGTCATATATGTGAACTGGACTGTCAATGGACTTAAACTGGGCGCCAACTTAAACATCTTCACAGTCAGTGTATTCAAATCTGTAGACACAGCAAGGGCTGCACAGAGTGGTGATGGTACTAAAGGGGCCTACTTCAAAGTTATGAACCGCTCGAGACGTTTTTATCGGCTTTTAAAGACGGTGCCATCTGGCCCCTCCCAAATTCTTCCCAAAGTGCTTAATAAAGCCGCAAAGACACGGTTCCATTTGGCTGCGACGATTATACGTGACTGTGTTGCCAGTGACACGGGTATCAAACATGTATGTCCCCAAATGCTGAGAATGATGTTGGCTATGACTGTAGTATCACAGGTCTAGACTGATGTTGGCTATGACTGTAGTATCACAGGTCTAGACTGATGTTGGCTATGACTGTAGTATCACAGGTCTAGAATGATGTTGGCTATCACTGTAGTATCACAGGTCTAGGCTGATGTTGGCTATCACTGTAGTATCACAGGTCTAGAATGATGTTGGCTATCACTGTAGTATCACAGGTCTAGACTGATGTTGGCTATCACTGTAGTATCACAGGTCTAGAATGATGTTGGCTATCACTGTAGTATCACAGGTGTAGAATGATCAATGATCTGAAACATTGAAAACAAAGCATCTTGGCCTTGTGTTCGGCCTCGTACGACTTCGACGTGTCATGAGCCAAAGGGATATTCCATTGTTGACGTGTTACAGATAAAGTCTTCAGCAGAATGCCTTGGTGAGGTCGAAGTACCTGTATCCAACACTATTCTCACTCTAATAGTCGAATCAGTAGTTCATCTTCAATTGGAACAACTGACAAAAAGGTAGGGGGTACATAGGCTGAGTTCAAAAGTAAAGGAGTCAGGAAATCAAGCGATTGAACAACCCTGAAAGAAGTCAAGACTGGTTTTGGAAAAGTGCTGCATGTGACTATTTCGTCAGGAGGGAAATAGGGAGAGATGATGTAGGTGGGAGTGACATTAAGAGAGGAAGAATACAACAGAGAGAGAGGGAGAGAGGTTGGTGGGAGAGAGGAGCGCCCCTCGCCTTTACTTTTATAAAAGCCACAGACATTTTAGTTGATGGTGGGCACCAAACACGTTAAACCCAGGTTTACTTACCTTCAGTTTTCTGTGCATCGTCAAACCTTGTATAATAATTATATTGGACAGGTACATTTGGATGTTCCAATTATGACACGCCAGATTGTATAGTAATGTTTAAGTCCGATTATGTCTCCTGTTCCGCCCCTGATTTCTTGACCTTTTGGTCTTTAACTTAAAAGACTTATGACAATAGCTACAGAATGTCAGGTCTTTTAGACGAGTACATATTTTGTGTTACTCACCAAAACTTACTAACTTAAAAATTGAGTAAAGATTCTTCGCCTTAACCCCCCCCCCTCTCATTCACCACTTTAGGAACTTTAATTTCACCTATTTTCTTTTTGGTCTTATTTCTCTCTCCTCTCTATCTCTCTCCTCTCTTCTCCTGTCTCTCTCTCTCTCTCTCTCCCCCTATCTATCTATCTATCTATCTATCTATCTATCTATCTATCTATCTATCTATCTATCTATCTATCTATCTATCTATCTATCTATCTATCTATCTTTGAAAGTGACTATTTTTTCTCTGGTTTCTTGTCTGAAGCACCAAGCCCTCCCCCCCTCTCTAATCTTCTGATCATGTCTACCCCCCTCCTTAAATCCGGTATTTATGTCGATTTATCCTTCAATTTATTACGAATTACTTTCAGTTTTTATCTTCTGACGCTTTTTTTCTTTCCCCCCCTTCTCTCTCTCTCTCTCTCTCTCTCTCTTTCTTTCTCTCTTTCTCTTTTGCTATCTTTTTTTAATTATTTTTTATCATAAAATCTGGTGCCGAAAAAAAAATGAAATTTATGCCCAGCTTTAGCCTCGTGTATTTTAAGCATTGTTTTATGTGTTTTTTTAACTTGTCTCGGCGTTAACAAAGCGTTAAGATGGGCGGATATTATTGAACGCGAATAAGTTATGAAATGTGAACATTAACGACTTTATGATGCGTACAGGGTAAAGAATGATTTTTTTCAAAAGTTATTGATAAAGTTCACTTATAGTGACAGAATTCTCAATAAAGAAAAATGAATTTTTGTGGCTGCTAATTACATTAAATGTTTTAACGTTTCTTTATTGTGTTTGGCTCTTCAGACTAGAGATAGTATGGGGCAGGGCCGGCCTTAGATAAATAGAGGCCCTAGGCGATATGAATTAGTTGGCTCCAAATGAAATAAAAAAACAAACAAAAATAAAATAAACAGTGAAAAAAAAAAGGTAATTTATTAAAAACTCCAACAATAATATTAAGGACAAGTGTCGCTATTTCTTCTCTAAAAATAAAACAAACAAAAAATAACAAACACAAAATATAATAAAAAACAACAGTATTGTAACAAGCCCAGTGTGCGAGGCGCCCCACCAATAGAAGGCCCTGACTAGTTTGCCTTTGTCTAAGGCCAACCCGGTAGGGGCTATATAACTTTATTAAATCTGTTTTTAAAATGCATTGGTTGAAGCAATAATCTGATGCAAGCAATTTAAAATTGTCTAGTTTTTTTTTTCTTCAAATATATAGTTCACATCAAACTCGCTCTAGAAAATCTGTTTACGTATTAGTGTAGTAAGCGTACTGACATTCGATATCTAGATCTGAGAGAAAAAACACAGGATAAGCAAACCTGGAGGCATGTAAACAGCAGGAACTCGTCTACCCAATCATATAATGATCTCTCCATCCATCCACTCTTTTCTTCCATCCATCCACTCTTTTCTTCCATACATTACTCTTCCGTTCACTCTTTTCTTCCATCCATCCACTCTTTTCTTCCATCCATCCACTCTTTTCTTCCATCCATCCACTCTTTTTATCCATCCATTCACTCTTTTCTTCCATCCATCCACTCTTTTCTTCCATCCATCCATTCTTTTCTTCCATCCATCCAGTCTTTTCTTCCATCCATTCACTCTTTTCTTCCATCCATCCACTCTTTTTATCCATCCATCCACTCTTTTCTTCCATCCATTCACTCTTTTCTTCCATCCATCCACTCTTTTTATCCATCCATCCACTCTTTTCTTCCATCCATCCACTCTTTTCTTCCATCCATTCACTCTTTTCTTCCATCCATCCACTCTTTTTATCCATCCATTCACTCTTTTCTTCCATCCATCCACTCTTTTTATCCATCCATCCACTCTTTTCTTCCATCCATCCACTCTTTTCTTCCATACATTACTCTTCCGTTCACTCTTTTCTTCCATCAATCCACTCTTTTCTTCCATCCATCCACTCTTTTCTTCCATCCATCCACTCTTTTTATCCATCCATTCACTCTTTTCTTCCATCCATCCACTCTTTTCTTCCATCCATCCATTCTTTTCTTCCATCCATCCACTCTTTTCTTCCATCCATTCACTCTTTTCTTCCATCCATCCACTCTTTTTATCCATCCATCCACTCTTTTCTTCCATCCATCCACTCTTTTCTTCCATCCATTCACTCTTTTCTTCCATCCATCCACTCTTTTCTTCCATCCATCCACTCTTTTCTTCCATCCATCCACTCTTTTCTTCCATCCATTCACTCTTTTCTTCCATCCATCCAATCTTTTCTTCCATCCATTCACTGTTTTCTTCCATCCATTCACTCTTTTATTCCATCCATCCACTCTTCCATTCACTCATCCACTGATTATTTTATTTACAAATTCATCTAATTATCCATTCATCAAACCAATCAAACACATTTATCATTTATCAATCGATACAATCATTTATTTTCCTATCCATTCAGTCAACTCATCTATGTGAGATTTAGTTCTAGCAGTCAACTCATCCACGTGAGATTTAGTTCTAGCAGTCAGCCCATCCATGTGAGATTTAGTTCTAGCAGTCAACTCATCCATGTGAGATTTAGTTCTAGCAGTCAACCCATCCATGTGAGATTTAGTTCTAGCAGTCAACCCATCCATGTGAGATTTAGTTCTAGCAGTCAACTCATCCATGTGAGATTTAGTTCTAACAGTCAACCCATCCATGTGAGATTTAGTTCTAGCAGTCAACTCATCCATGTGAGATTTAGTTCTAGCAGTAAACTCATCCATGTGAGATTTAGATCTAGCAGTCAACCCATCCATGTGAGATTTAGTTCTAGCTGTCAACCCATCCATGTAAGATTTAGTTCTAGCAGTCAACTCATCCATGTGAGATTTAGTTCTAGCAGTCAAATCATCCATGTGAGATTTAGTTCTAACAGTCAACCCATCCATATGAGATTTAGTTCTAGAAGTCAAATCATCCATGTGAGATTTAGTTCTAGCAGTCAACCCATCCATGTGAGATTTAGTTCTAGCAGCTAACTCATCCATGTGAGATTTAGTTCTAGCAGTCAACTCATCCATGTGAGATTTAGTTCTAGCAGTCAACCCATCCATGTGAGATTCAGTTCTACCAATCAACCCACCCATATGAGATTTAGTTCTAGCAGTCAACTCATCCATATGAGATTTAGTTCTAGCAGTCAACCCATCCATGTGAGATTTAGTTCTAGCAGTCAACCCATCCATATGAGATTTAGTTTTAGCAGTCAACCCATCCATGTGAGATTTAGTTCTAGCAGTCAACCCATCCATGTGAGATTTAGTTCTATCAATCAACCCATCCATGTTAGATTTTTGTTCTCAATCAACCCATCCATGTTAGATTTTTGTTCTCAATCAACCCCATTTAAGATTTCAAGAGATTTACCCTTGTTTTAAAAAAACACGCTGATCATAAAAAAATCTATTACCTTTCGATTCAAAAATCAATGATTGTGATTTTTAATTTGAAAAAAAAAGCCATATTCTCGAGTATTTGCACATGTACATTAAAAAGAAGCCGCTATAAATTCCACACCATCGTTGTATTCTTTTTTAATGATTTCCAGGATAAGTCGTAAAAAATATGGTCTACTACTCAACATCCTTTTTTATTGTTAGATGTAAATTTTAGTGTAGATCTTACAAGTAAATGATCATAGCATTCACTCACCTTCAATTTAGCATTCTAGAAATTTTATGTTCTTTTTTAAGTTAGGTATAAAAGAGACCAACATAGAACACTTAAAGAAAGAAAGGAATTTTTTAAAAATTGTTTTATACGAAATGTTTTTTTTTCTTTTTTTTTAGGTTTTGACTAAGAGATTGAGCCTTTACAAAACAATTAGTTTCATTAGATATTCATTATAAGACATCAGTTAGACCACGTTCGCATTTAATTTCACATTCACTTTCACCTATCCTTTGGTCTGCTGGATCGCTGGGGCACCACATAAGATCTGTCAACCTTCTTTCTCCATTCTTCTCTTTCATTTGTCTTTGATAGAATTAAATCCTGATGTTCTTTCTGAAAGTATCGATACCTGCCTTTTTACCTGCCTGGGTGGACAACTTCGGGGGCCGATTTTGAGTTTGTGTTTCCACACAAACTGTCTTTGTAACCTTGTTTAATAGATTTAATTTGTGAATGCGTGTCATTTCTGAAGGTGTCTGCGAGCTATATAAAACGCTCAGGAGGGCCCCATGTGGCCCCTGTAACGTGATTTACCCATCCCTTTGCCATATGTTTTTGAACACGTTATTTCTGCCACACCCATTCTTGGATCAAGTTGGAACTTTAAACAATTATTGATTGCATCTAACGAACAGAATGACTGTGGACAAGTCTTGTGTAGTGCCTCAACAGTCCAACAGACTAAGGGAGAGGTGCAGGTGAAGGTGAACACAAACATGAATAAAACAAATGAACCAATTCGTCAATTATTGAACACCTCCGCTTCTACTACATTTAGTTGGGCAACACAACATTTGGAGGGAAACAAAAATTATTTTTTCTTTAGCGCAACTTTCGGGCGCATGCTCAGCGCGCACTTTGATCCTCTTCTTGAGTGGACCAATGGTAAGAGGGAGTATCTGGGAGGTTTCTGGGCTTTGAAACTGATTTTCGCCATTCAGCCAACTACAAGTTTTCTTTGACAATGCAGGTTTTATAAGGGCATTGTCAATTTGAGATTGTTATCAAACTGCCTAATTCTCTAGATGTACATTTTTTTAAAATATCATCCCACTATTTTGTAATGTTGTTTTCAGTTTCTTGATTAGGTTATAACCTTTTATTTCTACTTAGGCCAAAATATAGTCCATATTATATCGTGATCACGATGTGTATTTAGAGTTACAGAGTTTCATTGTCGGATTGACTTCAGAAGATTAAACTGATCGAGCTCTCCGAATAGAGCTATCTAAATCTAGATCTAGAGATGGGTGATTAGAACATAATTACAACATATAAAATCTCTAGCACGTTTAATCTTAAAATTTATAAATGTTCTTTGTATTAATAATTAAGAATTTGTCATTAAAATATATTTAAATTAGAGCTAGATCTGGTTCCAATTAAACTTCCATTAATAGACTATTTGGGACTGACAATGTATAGGACTCACGTCTCTAATAGATTTTGAAAGTAGATGTTCGGATAAAAATCTTGTAACGAATAAGTAGTTTACTAAATAAGTTAAATTATAAGTGGAACAAAAATCTTTAATAATGAGCCATTAATACTTTTTCGATTTTGACCTTAAATATTTTTTTTTGTTGCCATAGATATTAATTTTTTTGTACGAATGCGTAAATTCATCTATCCAGCCAGAGTTAACAATGAAACAAAATAAAATGTGATCTATTTTACAGACTTACTTCCCCTGAAGTCTTTTATTTTAAACGTGGTGTATGGGTATGAAAAACTGCACAAAATTATTAATTTTTAAAAATAAAACTGTCAAAAGATAAAAACTCCTGCACCTGCACCTAAACGGGTCGGATGGACGGACGGACAGACAGACCACATAAAACATATAGCGGCTTAGGCATCAGTATGTTTTTTTTTTGTTTTGTTTTGTTTTTTAAAGGAAGAAGAAAGAATAGATTTTAAAAAGATAAGGAAAAAAAATGTAAAAACTCAAGACTAAATTTTTTATATTTTTTTTTTAGTTTTTTTAGCGACTTTAAAAAGTCTGATTCCGGTGTTTAATAAACATAGATGTGAAACAAATATAAATATTTGAGTTAACGAAACAAATCTGAGTTTTTTAAACATTGATCTGAAGCTAAACATTTGAGTGTCGCTGATTTGTGTTTACATCAAATGTCGTCTTTAACCTTCGGCAAGGTGGTTTGAGAGAGAAAAAGGAGGAAGGGGGGTGGCTAACTGGAGGGCTTATCGTTCAGAGGACTAGCATAAGTTTTGATTACCGGTTCAGCAAGGAAGAAGTATCCCAGACATCGGAGATTAATGTTTTTTAGGCTCCTCATTTGCAGTCTAGCACCATTACCACCGGAAGTTTGTAGTGTCTAGCGCAGTCTTTCTCAAACTTTTTTGTCTGCCGGCACAGTAAAAAAATTACAAAATTTCGCGGCACACCACGAAGATCAACAGTTGTTTTATAATAAAAAGAAAAAAGATTTTACTTGTTTTTAAGTATTACATTTAATGTGAAGAGTGTGCCTGTTTTTGAGAGCAAATGCGATCTAATTGAGGCTCCAAAGTCGACAAACAAACTCACATTACATCGTCTATTGTAAGAAGTCTCTCTCTTTTCTTAGACTTGATTTCAGTCAGTGCTGAAAATCCAAACTCACAAAACCATGAAGATGGAAGATGGAAGAATTATTTTGATTGCTTTTAAACTGATTGCAGTATATAACTTGTTGACTGAAATCCACAACTTATCCAGGCTTTTCTCGGCAAAACTTGACTTAAGAACTGCATCGTTTTTTTAAATCAATGAGCTGCTCTGCTTCTTCAGTTGTCAGATTTGTAGCTTCATTGTTTCCAAATGGAGAGCTGACCCATTCATATTCATGACTTCAAACTGTTGGAAAGTAATGCTGCAATGCTGACTGCAGGTGTGTCAAAGTGTACAGAATTTCGGAGGTGATTTCTTTATTTGAAACACATTCATTGTAAGTAGGAAACAGTCGAAGACTTCTTTCGAGATCTTACTTTGATACAAAGACAATTTTTCACCAAATGACTTCAGTTTTGAGGATGCAGTGATGATGGTTTTTGATGGTCCTTTAAGACTTAAATTCAATGAATTTAATTTGTGAAATAAATCAGAGAGAAATGTCACCTTATCCACCAGATCTCATCATGAATAGAAAATTCAAAGTCTTTTTTTTCTGAATCTGAATCCATTGCTTCACAAAGCTCTGAGAAAAGTCGGGATGCAAGCGGTCGAGATTTGATGAAGTTTACAACTTCTTGGTCCAGAATAGATCTCTTCACTTGATCCAGAATAGACATCAAATCTTTCGGCAAAGACTTAAAGGCAAGAGCTTCTCTGTGGATCATGCAGTGTACAACTAATACTTTGGATTTCCTTGACGCCCAAGAGTGACGAATCCCTTTCTATTTCCCCGCATGGAAGACAGCCATCGGCGCAAACGCTGACACAGTTTTTCCACTGTAGTTTAAATAGCAAAATGTTTTCGTTCACACTTTGAAAATGTATTCGCCTTTGGTCCTAGTTGGTAAGTCTTTGAAAAATAAGAATTCGTTGACACATTTTTCATCCTTTATGAACCCAATAAAAGCTAGCAGCTGGGCTTTGCCGCTAACGTCAGTGAATTCATCAACTTGAAGAGACCCTGACGATAAGTCTTCAATTCTGCGCGAGATAGAATCATTTTTTAACTTTTTCGGCGGCATCGGGTCCAAGGATAGTTTCATCAACTATTGCTAAAGCTGGTGCAATGACTGATTCAGCCACTGTGTGTGCTTTCTAATAACTGAGCAACCTTATAACTTGCAATCAATCCCTTTTCTGGCAGCTTTAGTTAGATCGTAAGTTTCTTAGCTTGTTTATTTTGTTGAGCCCTGATGTTTTCGATGTATTCCTTCGGTTGCGCTTTTACAGCTGGATGTTTTGTTTCCAAGTGTCTCTTCAATTTGCTTGGAACAAGCGCCTCATTCGACAGAGTTGCATTGCAAATTAGACAGAATGGCAATGGAGCATCTTCAGGTCCAGAAGATATGAAACCATATCCGATGTAATCTTCTTTGTACCTTCGTTTGGTTCCTTGCTTTTCATTTAACACTTTCGCAGTTTCATTCTTGCTAACGTATTTCTCCATGGATAACAATAAATAACGCTTAGTGATAACTTGTTATTATTAGCATACACCTAAACAATTTACATGAAACACATCGCTTATTATTATTGTTACCAATTCAAGAACTGCTGTGCGTCTGCTAAGGCGCCTACATTTGAGTCATTATAATAATATATATATAGTGGACAATTCCATAACCTGAAGAGATCCCTTTCCGTCACTATGTAGCGACCCACTACTATTACTGGTCGTTGCAAGTGGGGATGTCATCGTAACATAAAATAAACATTTAATAGTAGGCAGACCTGTGTAACGTTAGACATGTGGCGTTCTGAAAACTCCCGCGGCACATCCGCAAATCTTCGGCGGCACACTAGTGTGCCGCGGCACATAGTTTGAGAAACACTGGTCTAGCGTGTACTGGAGGAAACTGGGATAGTACGAAGGTGCATTCTGATAAGGTCGCTGACAAGACTTGTGACATTGCTTCTTCTTCTTGTTCTGTCTCTCGATTCCCTATTCATCCCTAATAATGTCTCTCTTGATAACTCTATCTATCAACTTACAAAACAAAAATAGTTGGTTATCAACAAAAAGGGATGGCTCCTTTCTCTCTTCTCTGTCTCTCTCTCTCCCTCTCTCTCTCCCTCTCTCTCTCCTTCTCTCTCTCTCTCCCTCTCTCTCTCTCTCGCTCTCTCTCTCTCTCTCCCCCTGTCTCTCTCTCTCCCTCTCCCTCTCTCTCTCCCTCCCTCCCTCTCTCTCTCTCTCTCTCTCTCTCTCCCCCTCTCTCTCTCTGAGTAGTCCTGATTCCCATTTCAGTTAAATGATGTTTGTTTTTTTTTTTAAATGTCGGTCGGGATTAAGGTCATCGCAATAGATAGTAAATATGTTCTACTTTTTAGAAAAAGGTCAAATTTATGACAAGGTCATCAGGTCAAGGTCACCCTAAAACCTACGAAACGTTTTTTTTTGCTCTTCCACATCACTACCCATGCCCCATCCCTTTTTTCTTCTTCTTATTAATAAAAAAAAAGAGAGAAAGGGAATGCGAAAACCAGTTTGATTTGTTTAGTACTTTTATTCACTAAGAGGGGGCGCGGTGGCTGAGTGGGATCCAGGGTTCAAACCTTGGTGAAGACTGGGCTTTTGATTTTCGTGATTTTGTAGGGCGTCCCTGAGTCCACCCAAACCTGACTTAAGTTTGGGAAAGTAAAGGCAGTTAGTCGTTGTGCTGGCCACATGACACCCTGCTCGTTAGCCGTTGGCCAAAGAAACAGATGATCTTAACATCATCTGCCCTATGGATCGCAAGGTCTGAATGGGGAACTTTACTTTTTTTTTTTTACTCACTAAGAATCATTAACAGTTTAATCGATATCACATATATTCGCAACACCCATTCCTCTATGTGTGACTGAATGGTCTAGCAATACTTGTTCATTTTATTTCTAATTAAAAAATTATTCAAATAGAAAAATCAGGGTAGGGCTGGGGAGTGTAATCTTCTTTTAATGCCATCTGAGCGGCGGGACTGTAGATGTTTGACAAGCAATGTCACATTTAAGATTTCTATCCTCCTCGCTCTAGATCTAAATTGTACATGATATAACAAAAATACTTAAAAAACAAACAAAGCTTGTTTAATGGGAAAAACTCCACATTTACAACTATACCTCAAGGTTGATGAAGTGTAGTTAATACTTCATAGATAGCAATTTTATATCAAATAATAAAAATATTGATTAAATATGAGCCGCGGTGATTGAGCGGTAAAGAGCTTGACTTCTGAACTTGAGGTCCAAGGTTCGAATCCTGGTGAAAACTGGTATTTTTATTTCGGGATCTTTGGGCGCCTCTCTGTCCACCCAGCTGGGGAAAATATATAGATGGACTTACACCAGGGGTGGGCAACCTTTTTCAACCGAGGGCCGCATTAATAAAATTTGGGGACCAGGCGGGCCGCATATACATATGATAAATTAAAACAAGAGTTAGCAATTTCTTGAACTAATTTTACGAATTATTTTTTGTTAAATTTTGCTATTGCCCATTTACATCCATCATTTCAACACGAATGTATAGTAGTACTTAATATGAAGTATATAACTGTTTACTCTCGTGCATAATGTTCCGAACCATGGAACTAGCTTACTATTTTTTTTTTCTTGTAACTACTGTCAAATTATCTTCAATAAGCATCGACCTGTTCTAACACTTGATAATTTTCAAACAAAAAGAAAAGCTTTTTCAAAGATGAATGTGGTTCCATAAAATGTGAAAGTTTTAAGTTTCTTAAAGTGTGGATATACAGCTTCTGGCACCCATAAAACTCCCGCGAAGGAACTGACTATAACTTCTCTTTCAGGTCATAATTTCCTTGGAGGTATGTCATTTAAAGCTGAGTCAGCTTCTGCATTAAATGGTGAACTGAGGCTATTGAAAACTGGTTTCAAGTTCTTGACGTCTTAAAATTTGTTTTAAAATTCCACAATCAAGGAATCCAAATAAGTCTTGTACTTTTCAACCATTTCACTAGAAATAGTTTCACCTTTCAGCTAAGGTAAAATGATAAAGCCTTAATTTCTCTTGCTGGCCTCAAGAAATGGAATAGCTTTGTTTGAAAAGATTTAAGATGCACATACATTTCATGTGCAAACAACAAAATTGCAATGCTTCCGATGATAAACATGAAGTCTGTCTTCAACTCTTCATTAGAAATATTAGAAAAGGTCACAGACAGTCACAGTCAATGTCCATCAAGGAACCTAACATTTTCTTCCTTGAGATTCCATATTGATTTAATGATTGGCCAGCGAATGCGACTGTGTTACCAAATAACAGAATGTTTTAATTCCAAATCTTCACGAACTTTTCGGAACTGCCAGTCGGGGCCGGCCTTGGAGGCCATAGGCGAAGTGAATTTGGTGGCTCCGAATTAAATATAAAAATACAAAATAAAGGGAAAAAAACTAAAATTATGCAATTTATTAAAGACCTAGTGTACTTGGAACAATAACATTGAATTCAAGTTTCGCTGTTCCATCTCTGTAAATCAAAGCGTATTTTCTTAGCGAGGCCCCCAACACTCATGGACTTGGCAGCTGCATACTTTCACTATGCCTAGGGACGGCCCTGGGGACGGACGGCCATGTGGATATTATTCTATTGTAAGATTCTACGACACAATACGTTTGAATTCAGTGTTTTTTTTTTGTAAACTTTCCACTTACTAGTTTATGGTTGGGATATTTTCTTTATTTTATTAAAAAGGTTGTTTTTCTCAGTCAAAGCTCCATCAGTTGTTACCCTTGCCATCTTGTACAAGCCAACCCAACTCTTTCAACACAGTTCTTCATAGCATTGAATAAACACTGGCCTGGGCTTATGTTTTTTACTGAATTTATCGAAATATTGCTATTAAATATAATGTTCGTTTACTTTAAACTTTTTATAAGGGCGTTGAGAGAAAATGTTTCTTTAGCCTCTCCATTATAAGTGATAAGAATCAAAAGTTTAAACAATTTCTATAGATATTTACAATGATTTATTTTTTATATATTTGCAATTTTATATATGTAATGTGTGGGCACACTTGATTTATTTAGATTTTCACGGGCCGCATAAAACACTTCGGCGGGCCGCATGTGGCCCGCCGTCCGTAATTTGCCCACCCCTGACTTACAAGGTTAATAAAAACAAATAACATAAAAAAATTAGTTTTTTTTAAAGACATTTCTTCGTTTATACAGCTTTGTAAGAGCGATAAATTTACGTTTAATAATTGGTAAATGATACATTTATAAAAATACAGCATTCCATTTTTTTAAATTTTTATTTATTTAACTCTTTAATGAAGACAAGCGGGAATACCATTGACGTGTATATGTGCATGATAAAGATTGTCTAGACTAAATTTAGATTTTAGACGATAGTATTTCAACAAAATTATAACGGTCAAACCAAATTTTTCCTTTTTTTTTTCAGTGTGGTTAAGCTAAGCTGGTTATACATTTCCCAAAGATATACATTAACTGTAAATTTTCTAGGAAAATCGTTAGAGCTTTTTTCAAGAACTGTTTCTAGGTTTTTGTTTCTTCGGAACTTCTTCCCATGAAGTTTACAAGCTGAAAAGAGGAATTGTAAAAAAGAAACAAGTAATGAATTCAAAAATGAATGAAGTGATCTTTGGGTTCTTGCGGTGAAATGTGTTGCCACGCAGGACGAGTTTATGTGAGAAATTTCATCTAGAAATAAACTTATCGTAATTTACATATTCAAGATTTTAAAATTTGATTACGTAAGCAGGTGCATATCTATGTAGCATACCATGAGATAAAAACCACACAACACTAGTGTCATATTTATTTACCAACTTTAATATGAATTTTTTTTTTGAAGTTACTACATACAGCAAGATAACCAATGCTGTAATAAAAACTCTCTACTTTTAGCTTTATTTTAAATATCACAATTTTTTATGTTTGCATTAAAATGACACCCCCCCTCATTCCTTTTCTAAGACCTCTAATCGAAAAGAAAATAGCCTCAACAAGCCTCAATGTTTTTGAAACTTTAAAAGCAACATTTTGAATGAGAAAATTATCATTTTACTAACATAAATAATAATAATAATAAACACAAACCACCCAGGCAGGTAAAAAGGCAGGTTTAAATATTTTCAGAAAGAAAATCAGAATGGAATTCTATCAAAGACAAATGACAGAGAAGAATGGAGAAAGAACGTTGACTGATCTTGTGTGGTGTCCCAAAGGTCCAGCAGACCAAGGGATAGGTGAAAGTGAATGTAAAGTGAGATGTATATCTAGCCCAGTGGTTCCCAAACTTTTTTGTCTCGTAGACCCCTTGCCATGTTTTCTGGTTTTCCATAGACCCCCTGCTTAAGTTATATTGAATTCTAGAAAATTCATCAATTTCAAATTACACATTTTGTTTAAAATAATTTCTAACCAGTGACATGGGGAGTGAAAAAGTTATTTAAAACTGCATTTTAAGTTGAATTAATTTTTAAAAATAAATTTATTAACAAAATTCAAATTTAAACCCATTATATGACAGATAATAAGTATCGTTTCTATCACTATACACATTTTTTAAAGGTTTGCAAGCTCACCGTCCATTGCTACAGAGATTATTTTTCATAAAAATGATTAGTTGTTTTTTGAAGTAGTTCTTGAAAACATTAAATATTAATGTGCCTTAAGTATCATAGTAAAAGTTTTCACAAAGAGCAGTTTTTCGTGTATTTCTTGAGCCATAAAAATTTGAATAAAAAAATACATCATTACCAGACAAGGTTGACTCAGCCAGCTATATAGAGAAATATGTTGTTTGCAGAAATATGTCGTTTGCAAAGACTTACATAAGAAGAAAGAAATATTTGACTATATTCCAACAGAGCTCAAGAATTAAGTGAACTCTTCTACAAATCCATTGCCCTAACAGCCAATGGGTCGGAGTTTGCATGGATGGTTCTCAGAAAGCCACCACAAACGGAGGAGCTGGAATACTCATTGAATGGCCCAATGGAGAAAAAAAAAATTAAGTTCATTGTATCTAATGAGCTCTATGACAGCTACAGAGAAGAAATAGAAGCACTGGAGCTAACAGCTACCATGCTAATGAATAAGCCAAGTTCGCCAAACAGTTAATTTTTTTCTTGACCAATATAAAAATAGTCCTCAAAGCTTAACAAACGCTGGTGCCTCCTAAATAAAACAACTCATGATGCCTGGACTGACGTTCGGTGGTCACCTAGCCTGCTCGCATCTCCCGTCGGGAGTCTAGAATGTAATTATCAACATAATCTGAAGTAACACCCAAAAGATTTTGTACAAAACATATTGTGTGACCTTGTAAAGCTCAACAACAGCAAGAACACTGTTCTCCAATGTTGAAATAGAAGGAAATAGAAGGCTGACACATATACCCAAAGTGAGAAAACAAATACATACTTGAACATCACACTCTATCCGGAAGAAAAGAAGTAACTTATAGTAAATAGAAAAAACGAGAAATGGACAAGCATTCATTCGATATACAAGACATTTGACACCTATTATAAACTATCACAATAGGACCACCTTTAATTTTTTACATCAGAACCGTACACATCATAATGAGAAAACAAGTTCCGGAAGCTCAAAATTGGGACCATTGAAATTTGCCCTTTTGGAGTGTCACCAGAGAATGCCGACCATGTCTTCAAAATTGCATTCTTCATCAAGAGGCCAAAAACAAGACACCTGTCACAAAACCCAAACATGAAATTCTTTTAATGATATAAGTTTGTGTAAGAGTTTTTACAATTTCTTCAATGGCTGGTAAAATAAAAAATTTGCCTATCGTGTGAGGTTTTCAGTATTTTACTAAAATCATCTTCTCAATGTTAGGTCAAAGAGAGATTTTGTGGGTGTATTCTGAACTTTTTCTTTGAGCGTTTGAAAGTTTTGCAAACTTTTATCTTTTTATTAGGGTGGCATCATCTCAAATGATCCTCCAGCTTAATTGGTTTCATATGATCATAAAAAAATAGCACATTAACACTCGCTTGTTTGACAACGAAGTAATGAAGTTCAATTTCAAATACTTAACGCTGTACAGTCTACATTTTTAACTTTGTTAAAGTTATAACTAAACAAAACTACACTATTTAAATATAGTTATTAAATTAAACAAAACAATTTTTCATTTAATCAGCAGGATAAAAATTTTAAGGATTTCCTAAGGTACAAATCATAAATGTGTGTATGAAAAAATTCCAATTGTCAAAATTAAAGTCACGCCATGCTGAATTGAGATTCTTTATCGTAGACCCCCGTGTACTTCTCATAGACCCCCAAATCCCTTTTTAACTTTCGTAGACCCCTTGGAAGTCTTCGTAGACCCCTGGGGGTCTATATAGACCACTTTGGGAATCACTGATCTAGCCTAACTAATGTCTTATGTTGAATATCTAATTGATCTAATTGTTTTGTAAATGATCAATCTCTAATTCCTAAAAAAATTCTTAAAAAAATAAATTTCATTGAAGATTTTTTACTTTTGATTTTGCTAGGCCTCCCCCCCCCCCCCGGTATTGGTTCAGAACTCCCCCTCCCCCCAGGTCTTCAGGGTATATCAAAATACCCAAAAGTTCTACCGTGCACCTTTGATGTGTCTGTCAAGAAAGCTTAGAGAGGGGCCACAACTCGTTAATAAACATATGTAAATTACGGCCCTTTCGACCACGTAGCTTTTTTTTTTTTTTTTTATCGCACAGTTAACATTATTTCAGTTTGTGTTGTCTCTGTATTGTTATGGCATATCTCAACTCTACTATGACTTTTATCAATGTATACAAACATTTCTTGAAATCTTGAATCAGAAAATTACCGTTATTGGTTGTTATTATTTAACTCCTCCATTAAGCTCAACTCCCTATTCCCTAGTAAACTCTTCGTTCCAGGATATTGCAGAGATGACCTCATTTAACATCATCGGGTGACGTCATGCCAGATCCAAATTACTAGAAGTTTTCTCCCTTTTTTGCTATTGGTATCTTTTATTTTTGAAACTGTAATTCTGTTGTCTTTTTTTTTTCTCTACCAATTCTCTCCGAGACTTTCTTCATCAAGAGTCTACGTTTGTTATCTTCGTCCTCTAGTTCTTCTTTACCATCGGACTCTCTCTTCTGACTCTCTTGTTTCTTTTACGCTCGCTCTCCCTATCCTGGCCTCTCTCTCTCTCGCTCTCCCTATCCTGGCCTCTCTTTCTCTCTCTATCTCCCTCTCCACCCCTTTCTTGTTCTCTCTTCACGCGATCTGTTGGTGATCGCAGCCAAAGCCCTCTTCAGCTTCCTCCCCCCCCCCCAGCGCCTCACACACTCACTCTCCACTCCTCTCTATCTCTCAGCCTCCCCCCCCCCTTCCTTTCCCCACTCCTTTAGCTCATTCGAAAGTGCAGTACGAGCCAGGAGCAGTGGTGTTCCTTCTAGCACAGACACCTACCGCTACGAGTGAGTACGATAGTTAGATTGTTCCTGGTTTGGTTTTGTTTTTCCCTTTTCATTTTCTTCAATACTCTCGTCTGCTGTGTGACAAAGTCATCGCCTGTGTTCCATGTCTTCTTATCGTCCCATGGATTTATCGTAATGTTCTTATGGGCGCTGTTCAGTAAGTACGTCTAGAGTAGCTAAGGCTAAGATACAAGCCTCCGTGAAGTGACTTTAGTGTTTTTCCTCATCAAAGCGCTGACTACTGGGATGTATAATAAGTACCAGAGGTCTCCGGACAGCGGGTCATCATTTGCATTCTTTGAATTGTGATCAGATTTCATGTTTTGTTTCCTTGGCTTGCGTCGATAGATGCCATTGTTATCAAGAGAATGGGATATATCTTTTAAAGTAATACATATGTTGTTAATGCCTGCGACTTTTAAAATTTGCATTGTGAGCTACGATACAGGGTTTTCGTATAAAACGAAAGTCATCATATATATATACATATATATCGTACACTTGTATATTAATTCTCGGTCATTACACCTCACGCTCGATACTCAGACCCCCCCCCTCCTCACATGTACAAGCTGTTGTAGAGAGTGGGGAAAA